>NW_027464300.1:0-340000 GCF_050947455.1 Rhinoderma darwinii | reverse complement strand
AACGAGACACTGGGGCGGAAACACATCAGCGCGTCACCTGACGCGGTCACGTGTGTCAGCAACCCAGCGTGTCATGGGTGACGAATCGGAGGCCGGTCAATCACAACCAATCAGAATGCAACCAGTGAATGAAGGCATGAAAAGCATTCAGAAGGATATTAACCCTGTACGGGCAGTCCAATAGCGATACACTTCATGTCTGCAAGTCTAAACCCAAAATACAGAGAGACAAGATAGTTATACAGATATATTGCACATGTATCATACAAATACATATAAATATATGGACACAAAGTGATGTGTGATGAAGAGCGTCAACGTGTAGGGAGTAATCAAGTGTGGAACATTATTATCAATTATAATGTGTGAAAAAAGTCCAATATATACGTGCCAAAAGGAACAATCCAGTGCACAACCTGAACATAGTAGGGAAGTGACAGGTAAGAAATGATATTAAACACAATAAAGTGTTGTTTATATAGAACATGTGTAAGTAAAAGAGTGAAAAGGTAATAAATGTATGGTGACAAAATAAAAGAAATAAAAAACGAAAAATAAAATAGTGTGAATAGGCGTGTGCGATGAAAAAAGAAGAAAAAAACAACGTGTGTATTATGCATCAAAAAATAAAATGGACTACAAGTGCCATGCACAAAGCAGATTTTAGTTACATGTCGATATATCTAATACAACAAGCCTCAAAGGTGCAGAATATAATATGCAGTGATCTGCAGACAGAGCCCGCTTTTCTATTGTTTGTGAAGATCATCAGAAGTAGGAAATCATTGTTGAGGCTGAAGATCATGACAACCCGAAAATTGCACAGTTGACATAGTCAACACAGGCAGCGTAAACCATATATCTAATCTGTATACATAAATAAAGAAATGTAGATTAAAATCAAAATAAGAACATAAAATCAAAAATACCCGACTAAAAGCTTTGGTAGCAGTCAGAGAAATGCAGCAACACCAATGTTCTCATTGAGACCCCTTGGTTGTGTTGTCTTAAGCCTCCATATCCACTTGCATTCTGATTGCAAAAGCCTCTTTTTACATCTCGTCCTCGCATATCAGTATTGATGTGATCTATTCCCTTCACTCTCACAAGTCTAGAGTTACACGCATGATGTAGGTGAAAATGTTGTGGAATCGTCTTCAGCTGTTCCATATACTCTACTGGTTTGGCATTTTCAATGTCTCTAACATGTTCTCTTACGCGAAAGCGCAATTCTCGGGTTCTCATGCCAATATACATTTTAGGGCAAGGGTAAGTTGCATGATAGATCACACCTGTAGTGCCACATGTAATTGGCCATGTGATCTTAACATTTTTCAACCCACTTGAGTCAACAAAACCTTGATAGCGTTCAATATTAGGGCAACTAATACAGTCGCCGCAAGGGTTACAACCCCACTTAGGACCAATCTTTCCAAAACATTTACCCGGTTTTTCCACTGTTCGGTAACTGTGAACTATTGCGTCACGTAAAGAACGCACTCTACATGGTGCAACAGCAAGATAATTTGGTAGTACTTTCTGTAGAATTGGATCATTGAGGAGCATCGGCCAAAATGTGTTTGAGGTGTCCCTCATTTCTGACCAAATGATACGTGTTCGTAAATCTTACCTTAGGAGAAATTCCTTATGTTTAGTTACAGTTTGTAATAGCTGTGCACGAGGGGGAGCTGTGCACGAGGGGGAGCTGTGCACGAGGGGGAGCTGTGCACGTGGTCGTCAATGGGCTTTATTAACATTGCGGCAGCGGCTGCAGCCCTGTTGAGCAAGTCTCTTTCTTAACTCAGTCGTGCAGAATTTAAAATCTTCATGAGTTGAACAAATTTTCTTAACACGCAGTAATCGTCCAGTTGGTATAGCTTCGATGGTGTGGCGGGGATGTGAAGACGTGGCGTGAAGAAATGAGTTTGTTGATGTCTCTTTACGATGCAAATCTGTCTGGAGACAACCATTATGGTTCCTTTTAGTTAGTATGTCCAAAAAAATCTATCTCAACATGATTCCACTTGCATGTTAATTCAATGTTACGTGTATTATAGTTAAATACACTGATGAATTCCATTAATTCATCCGAAGTCCCCTGCCAGATCATGAAGATGTCATCAATGAACGGGCCCAGAAAAGGAGCTGGTTCATTGATATCTCATGATCTGGCAGGAATAGGTCCCTCTCCCACAGCCCCAGGAACAGGTTGGCGTATGAGGGTGCACAGGCTGCCCCCATTGCCGTGCCCTGGAGTTGCAGGTAGAAGGACCCATTGAACGTGATAAAAATTGTGTTTGAGAACAATGTCCGATAGGGTGAGCAACAACTCTGAAAAGTCTTTCCTATATTGCTCATATGCAAAAAGGTGGCCACTGCATGCAACCCATCCGAATGCTGGATGCCAATATATAGTGACTCAATGTCACAAGTTACCAAAATATGTCTGCCATCTAAATGAATCTCTTCAATTTTCAACAACAAATCTGCGGAGTCGCACAGATACGAAGGTAGACATTCCACTAATGGTTTTAAATGGTGGTCGACCCATCCGCACACCTTCTGAGTTAACCCCCCGGTACACAATATAATTGGCCTACCTGGAGGGTCCTTATGAATTTTGGGTAGTAGAAAAGGCGTCTGTATCGTTGGCTCAGTCACAATCAGTGCCTCCATTAGGGACTTGGAGAGGACTCCGGCATCCATACCATCTTGTAGAATGTGGATCGTCTTTGCTCTAAAGGATAATAAAGAATTGTATGTTAACCTTCTACAACAAGTGGAGTTTTTTTTTATTTCGTTTTTTTTTTAATTGATGTATTTTTTATTTTTCCAAACATAACAAACAAGCGAACAACAATTCAACAATATTTCCCATGGCAATAGCATCTCTGAACACATATCATTATTTTGCATATTATATAATCTACAATTTGTATAAATTACTTCAAATGATCCTAGTTGGAGCGAGGACAGAATTAGAGATTTTACCCCAAAGACAAATTGAAAAAGTGTCAATATTCATAGGAGATGAAACACACTAAATAAACCATAAAGAAGGGGGAAGGGAAGTATAGAGGGGGGAGGGGGGGAAGAGGATGGACACGTGTATCCCCATCGTTACCGCGATTCAATACAGATATTTAAGGAATCAGATCATGATTGGTGTCACACCAGACAGCTGATGCTCCAGATACCAAGTTGTGGAGACAAAGCATGCAATTAGTTTTTGTTTTATATGAAGTGGTAAGAGAGGTATAAAGTTCTCCCACAACTTAAAAAAGCCTTCAGTTTTGTGCTCTTTTCGATGGGAGGTTTCCACCCAATCCATTCGGAAAATATAAGATATATTTTCTAGGGAAATACGATGTGTGGGGGGTGTATTATTTATCCAAACCTGGAGAATGGCCTTCCTAGCAGCCGCAGAGACATAGTATAACAGTTGTTTGTGATGTTTCGGGATAAAGAGCATGGAAGGTGGCAGTATCCCAAAGAGACCCCACTTTTGGGTTGAGGAGCATGGTATGGACAGGGTGTTCGACACAAAATATTGTATCTTTCGCCAAAAGTCAACAATAGTTGGGTATAACCAGAGACAATGTAATTGCGGTGCTCCACACTTTAAACACGAATGGTCAGAGGAGTTACCCATGAGAAAGCCCCTATAAGCGGACACGTCAGCCCTATGGGCTATTGTAAAAGACATCTCCCAGGACATATCTGATGGGAGGTATTTGGCAGCCATAGTTACAGATGATAGGACATCGTCATGAGTTGTTTGATCTAAGTGGTCAACCCAGTAAGATACGCCTGATCTCGATTTAGTGTAGTCCAATGGCTGTCTTAAAACGTTATAATAGGTAGTGATTAGTCTTTTTCGGCATTGATGAAATGGAGTTAAGTGACAGAAGAAGTCATCCCAGTCTTGGTCTTGTAAGTGTCTAATGACCTTGTGAGCATAGCTACAGGCCTGCATGTAATAAAATGGGTGTTGGCCCAAAAAAATCATATTGTATACGTAGTTCATTAAATGAGTATGGACGACGAGTGAGCATGTTAGTTATCTGATTAATACATGTCAACCCCTCCCCCCCAACCCATCCACGAAAAACCACATGGGGGTTGGCATTTTGGAAGTCAAAGTTATGGACCCAAGGAAGAAGTAGGAAAAATCTAGGGTTTAAACCTAAGTGTTGCCTGACCTTGGTCCATGTTTCCAGGAGGACATGACTAGGGGGTTAGCCCGTTCATCAGGTGATAGAGCCGAGTAGGGAGTGTGTAAGAGGCATGTTAAGGAAATGGGTTTTGAAAATTGTTGGTCCAATGTAGAATCAGAAAAGCAGGAGCTGCCGGTTATCCAATCTCCAATCACTCGTAGTTGAGCTGCCATATTGTATAAGTGAATCTGTGGAAAATTAATCCCTCCATTTTCATGATGTTGCTGCAATATGCATAGGCTCACTCTTGGTCTCTTTTGGTTCCAAATGTAGCCTCAAAAGAGAGTATTCAGCCGCCTAACGTCAACTGGTCTCAAGTATATCGGCAAGGATTGTAGTAAGTATAACAATTTAGGGAAGACAACCATTTTTAATAGATTAGCCCTACCTAAAAATGATAGAGTAAAGTGCCTCCAAGCCATGAGTTGGGATATTCCCCCTTCTTGGTGAAGGAGTTTCTCAAATATTCGCAATGTTTCTCGTTCCTCAACTGCCACAAATAAATCGCCTTCCTCTTTAAAATACCATTTCTTAAAGATCAAAGATTGTGCAAAAAATTGCAGATCTTTTACTGCTAAGAAAAGATCAAAACAGGAGGCGGGAGAAAAGGTCAAGACTTTGTCCAACAGTGTGATGTCACCTATAGATAATTGATGCATAGAAATGTTAATTACCTTCTTTTGATGTCTTGGATTTTGTTCCAATCCCTTATTCATTTTTCTCCTACTGTTGGACGACTGATTTTAGTTCCGTTTTCTTTTGTATCTTGGTAAGTCACATGTAGACCTCACGCTACTACATAATGTCATATCATGGTGACCGCTCTGTGATGACAAAGATCACATAGAAGAGGAAAGACTCAGTGATTCACCATTTTGTCTCCGATTCCATCAATATATTTTCTTCTGTTGAAAATCATTATTATCACATATCAATTTCTTTGATTTTCTGCTCTCCATTTCTTTTCTCCAGACGAGGCATTGTTGATCCAATTGTGTTTTAAATGTTTCTAAGTCCTCTTTGGACATCTCTGCTTTTCATTTTTGCTGGATCTTTTCCAGCTCGTTATCCCTGTTTTCTAATGAGGTGTTATTGAGTCCAATAAGAAGCTCCATCACTTTAAATGAACACGCACTGCAGTTCTCCTCCCATTTAGATGGAATATTCACATCTTCAGTTGGAAATGATGGGAAAACTTGTATGTGTAACCCCCTCGGTATAAGGTTCCGTTGGAGATAATTTGCTAGGAATGCTCGGTTTACAAGGCTTTTGAAGGAGTTCTGTGGCTCCCTAATATTTCTCTGACTGCCAACACCTGTGGCTGTGGAGTCATCTTTAACCAGCCATGACTGTTCTCTGGCTCTAAAATCCATAGTTGGGTTTCTGGCACTATCTGTAAAAACACAGAAAACAAACTGATAAATAATCCAAAAAGACAGCGAGGATCTGAAATCCCAAATGCAGGTGCACGGCCTTTATTACTAGTAAGGGGGGATCCTAGGGTGAAGTCCTGAGCACATCAATATATATATATATATGTATAGAAGGTAGAAATTCGAGGCACTCACCGCTGTTTCTGTAACTTCCGACCATGTCATCAAGAAGTGACCAGGAAGCAGCATGAGCACAAAAAGCTATAACTGGGTTTGGGGGCCGCGGCGGATCATCGTTAGGAAGGCTCGGGCAGCCGACCAAGGCCCCCAGGGGGCCCATGGCTGCCAAGCCCATAACATTTATTGGCTGGGCTGCACGGGCCCCCTCAAGCCCATTGGCGCCTAGCACTGGAGGGGGCCCCGATACTAGCGACAGCCACATTCACTTGTATCTGCATCCTCAGGACGCAGATATGAATTAATGATATAGGCTTCAGGCCAAGTTAGGACTGCAGCCTATAAGGTGCTGGGAAGACTCCCTGGGCAGGCCGCCGTGATGACGTAACTGCATCACGCTGATATGAGCATGCGTTCTGCCTGGAGACAGTGCAGCGCACCGTCCGTCGCGGGAACGGGGCAAGGTAAGTACAATGTTTTGTTTTGGAGGCAATATATGTGGCAATATACAGGGGGGTGATTGCTGTGTAGCACTACATACAAGGGGAGCGGGGATATGTGGCACTATATACAAGGGGAGAGGGGGCTGTGTGGCACTATATACAAGGGGAGGGGGGATGTGTGTGAAGCTATCTACAGGGGCTGTGCGTGTGATGCTATCTACAGGGGCTGTGTGTGTGGCGCTATCGACAGGGGCTGTGTGTGTGGCGCTTTCTACGGGGGCTGTGTGTGTGGTGCTTTACTTTACCTTCTGTGAGTCACTAGATTTATAGAGAATCTGTCTCCTCTCCTGACATGTTTTTTATAGGAAATCCTTGTATTTCACAAAATATCTTTGTGCAGTTCAGGACTGATAGACAATTGCGTGTTACCATTCCCCTTGTCAGGAGGATGTGTCCCTGCACAGTGTGATACTGTCAGTATGTAGGGACGCAGCCCTTTGACAAGGGGAATCGTAACATCCATCTGTTAATGCTTGCACAAAAAGGTAGTGGCAGGGCGGCGGAGGAGTAGGGGGGCCCCATGTTTGGGTAACAGCCCAGGGCCTATGGCCTACTTAATCCGCCACTGTTTAGGGGGCCTCGTTCTGGAGATAGGCGCCGGTCACAGAGGTGGGACTC
Organism: Rhinoderma darwinii; assembly: GCF_050947455.1. NCBI lineage: Eukaryota > Metazoa > Chordata > Amphibia > Anura > Rhinodermatidae > Rhinoderma > Rhinoderma darwinii. Next base: position 333,112 of record NW_027464300.1, on the reverse strand, counting down.
CCATCTATCTGACATTTATGACATATCCTGTGGAGATGTCATTAATGTCCTTCATGGGAAAACCCATTGAAGGGGATAGACAAATCTTACCTGTCCATACAGAAGTGACATTAATACATTGGGAGGAGCTTTCAGTTGCCGGTTAGTTGTCCGTTCTACGATGGTTGGAAACCGAACAGTTTCTATGGCGATGACGTAACATGGGAGCCCTGCATGTTGTCCAGTGGGAGCGGAGTCTGTTTAGAAAGAGAGAAATCCAATATTTATTATAATATTACAGGAAAAGGTATAGTAGGGGATAATGTTTTATCCATAGCACCTTAAAAATCCTGATTAGAGAGCGGACCCTGTCCCATATATACATATAACTGAACAGTACTTTATATATAGTATATATGAGGACAGTAAAGAGGGAGTACAGTATATACAGTGAGGACACGTCCTATATATACATATAACTGAACAGTACTTTATATACAGTATATATGACTGTATGTACCCGGGAACCGGCGACTGTTCCCAAGTGCTTATTCTAAACCTGTATTTCAGTGTGCGCTACTGCTCATGCGCAGTCACATCGCTGTAGAAGACTGTATGTACCCGGGAACTGGCGACTGTTCCCAAGTGCTTATTCTAAACCTGTATTTCAGCGTGCGCTACTGCTCATGCGCAGTCACATCGCTGTAGAGGACGGTATGTACCCGGGAACCGGCGACTGTTCCCAAGTGCTTATTCTAAACCTGTATTTCAGTGTGCGCTACTGCTCATGCGCAGTCACATCGCTGTAGAGGACGGTATGTACCCGGGAACCGGCGACTGTTCCCAAGTGCTTATTCTAAACCTGTATTTCAGCGTGCGCTACTGCTCATGCGCAGTCACATCGCTGTAGAGGACTGTATGTACCCGGGAACCGGCGACTGTTCACAAGTGCTTATTCTAAACCTGTATTTCAGCGTGCGCTACTGCTCATGCGCAGTCACATCGCTGTAGAGGACTGTATGTACCCGGGAACCGGCGACTGTTCCCAAGTGCTTATTCTAAACCTGTATTTCAGTGTGCGCTACTGCTCATGCGCAGTCACATCGCTGTAGAAGACTGTATGTACCCGAGAACCGGCGACTGTTCCCAAGTGCTTATTCTAAACCTGTATTTCAGCGTGCGCTACTGCTCATGCGCAGTCACATCGCTGTAGAGGACGGTATGTACCCGGGAACCGGCGACTGTTCCCAAGTGCTTATTCTAAACCTGTATTTCAGCATGTGCTACTGCTCATGCGCAGTCACATCGCTGTAGAAGACTGTATGTACCCGGGAACCGGCGACTGTTCCCAAGTGCTTATTCTAAACCTGTATTTCAGCGTGCGCTACTGCTCATGCGCAGTCACATCGCTGTAGAGGACTGTATGTACCCGGGAACCGGCGACTGTTCACAAGTGCTTATTCTAAACCTGTATTTCAGCGTGCGCTACTGCTCATGCGCAGTCACATCGCTGTAGAGGACTGTATGTACCCGGGAACCGGCGACTGTTCCCAAGTGCTTATTCTAAACCTGTATTTCAGCTTGCGCTACTGCTCATGCGCAGTCACATCGCTGTAGAAGACTGTATGTACCCGGGAACCGGCGACTGTTCCCAAGTGCTTATTCTAAACCTGTATTTCAGCATGTGCTACTGCTCATGCGCAGTCACATCGCTGTAGAAGACTGTATGTACCCGAGAACCGGCGACTGTTCCCAAGTGCTTATTCTAAACCTGTATTTCAGCGTGCGCTACTGCTCATGCGCAGTCACATCGCTGTAGAGGACGGTATGTACCCGGGAACCGGCGACTGTTCCCAAGTGCTTATTCTAAACCTGTATTTCAGCGTGCGCTACTGCTCATGTGCAGTCACATCGCTGTAGAGGACGGTATGTACCCGGGAACTGGCGACTGTTCCCAAGTGCTTATTCTAAACCTGTATTTCAGCGTGCGCTACTGCTCATGCGCAGTCACATCGCTGTAGAAGACGGTATGTACCCGGGAACTGGCGACTGTTCCCAAGTGCTTATTCTAAACCTGTATTTTAGCATGTGCTACTGCTCATGCGCAGTCACATCGCTGTAGAGGACGGTATGTACCCGGGAACCGGCGACTGTTCACAAGTGCTTATTCTAAACCTGTATTTTAGCATGTGCTACTGCTCATGCGCAGTCACAGCGCTGTAGAGGACGGTATGTACCCGGGAACCGGCGACTGTTCCCAAGTGCTTATTCTAAACCTGTATTTCAGCGTGCGCTACTGCTCATGCGCAGTCACATCGCTGTAGAAGACTGTATGTACCCGGGAACCGGCGACTGTTCCCAAGTGCTTATTCTAAACCTGTATTTCAGCATGTGCTACTGCTCATGCGCAGTCACATCGCTGTAGAAGACTGTATGTACCCGAGAACCGGCGACTGTTCCCAAGTGCTTATTCTAAACCTGTATTTCAGCGTGCGCTACTGCTCATGCGCAGTCACATCGCTGTAGAGGACGGTATGTACCCGGGAACCGGCGACTGTTCCCAAGTGCTTATTCTAAACCTGTATTTCAGCGTGCGCTACTGCTCATGCGCAGTCACATCGCTGTAGAAGACTGTATGTACCCGGGAACCGGCGACTGTTCCCAAGTGCTTATTCTAAACCTGTATTTTAGCATGTGCTACTGCTCATGCGCAGTCACATCGCTGTAGAGGACGGTATGTACCCGGGAACTGGCGACTGTTCCCAAGTGCTTATTCTAAACCTGTATTTCAGCGTGCGCTACTGCTCATGCGCAGTCACATCGCTGTAGAAGACGGTATGTACCCGGGAACTGGCGACTGTTCCCAAGTGCTTATTCTAAACCTGTATTTTAGCATGTGCTACTGCTCATGCGCAGTCACATCGCTGTAGAGGACGGTATGTACCCGGGAACCGGCGACTGTTCACAAGTGCTTATTCTAAACCTGTATTTTAGCATGTGCTACTGCTCATGCGCAGTCACAGCGCTGTAGAGGACGGTATGTACCCGGGAACCGGCGACTGTTCCCAAGTGCTTATTCTAAACCTGTATTTCAGCGTGCGCTACTGCTCATGCGCAGTCACATCGCTGTAGAAGACTGTATGTACCCGGGAACCGGCGACTGTTCCCAAGTGCTTATTCTAAACCTGTATTTCAGCGTGCGCTACTGCTCATGTGCAGTCACATCGCTGTAGAGGACGGTATGTACCCGGGAACCGGCGACTGTTCCCAAGTGCTTATTCTAAACCTGTATTTCAGCGTGCGCTACTGCTCATGTGCAGTCACATCGCTGTAGAGGACGGTATGTACCCGGGAACCGGCGACTGTTCCCAAGTGCTTATTCTAAACCTGTATTTCAGCGTGCGCTACTGCTCATGTGCAGTCACATCGCTGTAGAGGACGGTATGTACCCGGGAACCGGCGACTGTTCCCAAGTGCTTATTCTAAACCTGTATTTCAGTGTGCGCTACTGCTCATGCGCAGTCACATCGCTGTAGAAGACTGTATGTACCCGAGAACCGGCGACTGTTCCCAAGTGCTTATTCTAAACCTGTATTTCAGCGTGCGCTACTGCTCATGCGCAGTCACATCGCTGTAGAGGACGGTATGTACCCGGGAACCGGCGACTGTTCCCAAGTGCTTATTCTAAACCTGTATTTCAGCGTGCGCTACTGCTCATGCGCAGTCACATCGCTGTAGAAGACTGTATGTACCCGGGAACTGGCGACTGTTCCCAAGTGCTTATTCTAAACCTGTATTTCAGCGTGCGCTACTGCTCATGCGCAGTCACATCGCTGTAGAAGACTGTATGTACCCGAGAACCGGCGACTGTTCCCAAGTGCTTATTCTAAACCTGTATTTCAGCGTGCGCTACTGCTCATGCGCAGTCACATCGCTGTAGAGGACGGTATGTACCCGGGAACCGGCGACTGTTCCCAAGTGCTTATTCTAAACCTGTATTTCAGCGTGCGCTACTGCTCATGCGCAGTCACATCGCTGTAGAAGACTGTATGTACCCGGGAACTGGCGACTGTTCCCAAGTGCTTATTCTAAACCTGTATTTCAGCGTGCGCTACTGCTCATGCGCAGTCACATCGCTGTAGAAGACTGTATGTACCCGGGAACCGGCGACTGTTCCCAAGTGCTTATTCTAAACGTGTATTTTAGCATGTGCTACTGCTCATGCGCAGTCACATCGCTGTAGAGGACGGTATGTACCCGGGAACTGGCGACTGTTCCCAAGTGCTTATTCTAAACCTGTATTTCAGCGTGCGCTACTGCTCATGCGCAGTCACATCGCTGTAGAAGACGGTATGTACCCGGGAACTGGCGACTGTTCCCAAGTGCTTATTCTAAACCTGTATTTCAGCGTGCGCTACTGCTCATGCGCAGTCACATCGCTGTAGAGGACGGTATGTACCCGGGAACCGGCGACTGTTCCCAAGTGCTTATTCTAAACCTGTATTTCAGCGTGCGCTACTGCTCATGCGCAGTCACATCGCTGTAGAAGAGTGTATGTACCCGGGAACCGGCGACTGTTCCCAAGTGCTTATTCTAAACCTGTATTTCAGCGTGCGCTACTGCTCATGTGCAGTCACATCGCTGTAGAGGACGGTATGTACCCGGGAACCGGCGACTGTTCCCAAGTGCTTATTCTAAACCTGTATTTCAGCGTGCGCTACTGCTCATGCGCAGTCACATCGCTGTAGAAGACGGTATGTACCCGGGAACCGGCGACTGTTCCCAAGTGCTTATTCTAAACCTGTATTTCAGCGTGCGCTACTGCTCATGCGCAGTCACATCGCTGTAGAAGACTGTATGTACCCGGGAACCGGCGACTGTTCCCAAGTGCTTATTCTAAACCTGTATTTCAGCGTGCGCTACTGCTCATGCGCAGTCACATCGCTGTAGAGGACTGTATGTACCCGGGAACCGGCGACTGTTCCCAAGTGCTTATTCTAAACCTGTATTTCAGTGTGCGCTACTGCTCATGCGCAGTCACATCGCTGTAGAAGACTGTATGTACCCGAGAACCGGCGACTGTTCCCAAGTGCTTATTCTAAACCTGTATTTCAGCGTGCGCTACTGCTCATGCGCAGTCACATCGCTGTAGAGGACGGTATGTACCCGGGAACCGGCGACTGTTCCCAAGTGCTTATTCTAAACCTGTATTTCAGCGTGCGCTACTGCTCATGCGCAGTCACATCGCTGTAGAAGACTGTATGTACCCGGGAACTGGCGACTGTTCCCAAGTGCTTATTCTAAACCTGTATTTCAGCGTGCGCTACTGCTCATGCGCAGTCACATCGCTGTAGAAGACTGTATGTACCCGGGAACCGGCGACTGTTCCCAAGTGCTTATTCTAAACCTGTATTTTAGCATGTGCTACTGCTCATGCGCAGTCACATCGCTGTAGAGGACGGTATGTACCCGGGAACTGGCGACTGTTCCCAAGTGCTTATTCTAAACCTGTATTTCAGCGTGCGCTACTGCTCATGCGCAGTCACATCGCTGTAGAAGACGGTATGTACCCGGGAACTGGCGACTGTTCCAAAGTGCTTATTCTAAACCTGTATTTTAGCATGTGCTACTGCTCATGCGCAGTCACATCGCTGTAGAGGACGGTATGTACCCGGGAACCGGCGACTGTTCACAAGTGCTTATTCTAAACCTGTATTTTAGCATGTGCTACTGCTCATGCGCAGTCACAGCGCTGTAGAGGACGGTATGTACCCGGGAACCGGCGACTGTTCCCAAGTGCTTATTCTAAACCTGTATTTCAGCGTGCGCTACTGCTCATGCGCAGTCACATCGCTGTAGAGGACTGTATGTACCCGGGAACCGGCGACTGTTCACAAGTGCTTATTCTAAACCTGTATTTCAGCGTGCGCTGCTGCTCATGCGCAGTCACATCGCTGTAGAGGACGGTATGTACCCGGGAACTGGCGACTGTTCCCAAGTGCTTATTCTAAACCTGTATTTCAGCGTGCGCTACTGCTCATGCGCAGTCACATCGCTGTAGAGGACGGTATGTACCCGGGAACCGGCGACTGTTCCCAAGTGCTTATTCTAAACCTGTATTTCAGCGTGCGCTACTGCTCATGCTCAGTCACATCGCTGTAGAAGACTGTATGTAACCGGGAACCGGCGACTGTTCCCAAGTGCTTATTCTAAACCTGTATTTCAGCGTGCGCTACTGCTCATGCGCAGTCACATCGCTGTAGAGGACGGTATGTACCCGGGAACCGGCGACTGTTCACAAGTGCTTATTCTAAACCTGTATTTTAGCGTGCGCTACTGCTCATGCGCAGTCACAGCGCTGTAGAAGACTGTATGTAACCGGGAACCGGCGACTGTTCCCAAGTGCTTATTCTAAACCTGTATTTCAGTGTGCGCTACTGCTCATGCGCAGTCAAATCGCTGTAGAGGACGGTATGTACCCGGGAACCGGCGACTGTTCACAAGTGCTTATTCTAAACCTGTATTTTAGCGTGCGCTACTGCTCATGCGCAGTCACAGCGCTGTAGAAGACTGTATGTACCCGGGAACCGGCGACTGTTCCCAAGTGCTTATTCTAAACCTGTATTTCAGCGTGCGCTACTGCTCATGCGCAGTCACATCGCTGTAGAGGACTGTATGTACCCGGGAACCGGCGACTGTTCCCAAGTGCTTATTCTAAACCTGTATTTCAGCGTGCGCTACTGCTCATGCGCAGTCACATCGCTGTAGAGGACTGTATGTACCCGGGAACCGGCGACTGTTCCCAAGTGCTTATTCTAAACCTGTATTTCAGTGTGCGCTACTGCTCATGCGCAGTCACATCGCTGTAGAAGACTGTATGTACCCGAGAACCGGCGACTGTTCCCAAGTGCTTATTCTAAACCTGTATTTCAGCGTGCGCTACTGCTCATGCGCAGTCACATCGCTGTAGAGGACGGTATGTACCCGGGAACCGGCGACTGTTCCCAAGTGCTTATTCTAAACCTGTATTTCAGCGTGCGCTACTGCTCATGCGCAGTCACATCGCTGTAGAAGACTGTATGTACCCGGGAACTGGCGACTGTTCCCAAGTGCTTATTCTAAACCTGTATTTCAGCGTGCGCTACTGCTCATGCGCAGTCACATCGCTGTAGAAGACTGTATGTACCCGGGAACCGGCGACTGTTCCCAAGTGCTTATTCTAAACCTGTATTTTAGCATGTGCTACTGCTCATGCGCAGTCACATCGCTGTAGAGGACGGTATGTACCCGGGAACTGGCGACTGTTCCCAAGTGCTTATTCTAAACCTGTATTTCAGCGTGCGCTACTGCTCATGCGCAGTCACATCGCTGTAGAAGACGGTATGTACCCGGGAACTGGCGACTGTTCCAAAGTGCTTATTCTAAACCTGTATTTTAGCATGTGCTACTGCTCATGCGCAGTCACATCGCTGTAGAGGACGGTATGTACCCGGGAACCGGCGACTGTTCACAAGTGCTTATTCTAAACCTGTATTTTAGCATGTGCTACTGCTCATGCGCAGTCACAGCGCTGTAGAGGACGGTATGTACCCGGGAACCGGCGACTGTTCCCAAGTGCTTATTCTAAACCTGTATTTCAGCGTGCGCTACTGCTCATGCGCAGTCACATCGCTGTAGAGGACTGTATGTACCCGGGAACCGGCGACTGTTCACAAGTGCTTATTCTAAACCTGTATTTCAGCGTGCGCTGCTGCTCATGCGCAGTCACATCGCTGTAGAGGACGGTATGTACCCGGGAACTGGCGACTGTTCCCAAGTGCTTATTCTAAACCTGTATTTCAGCGTGCGCTACTGCTCATGCGCAGTCACATCGCTGTAGAGGACGGTATGTACCCGGGAACCGGCGACTGTTCCCAAGTGCTTATTCTAAACCTGTATTTCAGCGTGCGCTACTGCTCATGCGCAGTCACATCGCTGTAGAAGACTGTATGTACCCGGGAACCGGCGACTGTTCCCAAGTGCTTATTCTAAACCTGTATTTCAGCGTGCGCTACTGCTCATGCTCAGTCACATCGCTGTAGAAGACTGTATGTAACCGGGAACCGGCGACTGTTCCCAAGTGCTTATTCTAAACCTGTATTTCAGCGTGCGCTACTGCTCATGCGCAGTCACATCGCTGTAGAGGACGGTATGTACCCGGGAACCGGCGACTGTTCACAAGTGCTTATTCTAAACCTGTATTTTAGCGTGCGCTACTGCTCATGCGCAGTCACAGCGCTGTAGAAGACTGTATGTAACCGGGAACCGGCGACTGTTCCCAAGTGCTTATTCTAAACCTGTATTTCAGTGTGCGCTACTGCTCATGCGCAGTCAAATCGCTGTAGAGGACGGTATGTACCCGGGAACCGGCGACTGTTCACAAGTGCTTATTCTAAACCTGTATTTTAGCGTGCGCTACTGCTCATGCGCAGTCACAGCGCTGTAGAAGACTGTATGTACCCGGGAACCGGCGACTGTTCCCAAGTGCTTATTCTAAACCTGTATTTCAGTGTGCGCTACTGCTCATGCGCAGTCACATCGCTGTAGAAGACTGTATGTACCCGAGAACCGGCGACTGTTCCCAAGTGCTTATTCTAAACCTGTATTTCAGCGTGCGCTACTGCTCATGCGCAGTCACAGCGCTGTAGAAGACGGTATGCACCCGGGAATCGGCGGTTGTTTCCGAGTGATTCTAATTTACTATTTCAGCGTTTGCTACAAGTACTAGGACTGCAGTAGCTTCGCTGTTCAAATCTTAGCCGTCACTTGGGAATTACACCTCTGAGTAATCCAGAGCTAGAAACCAGCCTGATAATTATGAGTAATTAATAATAATATTAATTACCAGTCCTCTGATTCCTCCATTGCCGCTGACTGGAGGATTCTATATTTTGCTTCTCTTCACTTATAGACATCTAGAAAAGAAAGAGGTGCTATAATACGTTCCTGGTATATGCTATAGATGTACTGGATCAGTAAAGAGATGTTAGTGTGCCTGGTTTCTGATAAAGCTCAAATCATTTTTAAGGGGCAATTAAATCCGTTCTGGGGTACATTCTGCGGAGCCAAACTAGAGATCCCACCTCAAGTCTTCCTATCCAAGAGGTCGCACCGACCACCCCACACTGACTATAAGCCACAAGTATCATGGAATTGTCTCTGACCACAGCCCCTAAATTATTCACCAATCACACCAAAGATCAGATGTCTAGAAGAAATAGCGCTCTCCTTCACATCTGTATAACAGAAAACCATTCTACAATCTATTCAGTGGACCATTTACATCTCATTTATAACATGGGCCTAAGTGTGGCCTAGAGAGGACACCAAATATCTGATATCATCATCAGGAAAAATATTACACATTCAATAGAGACCTCACATGCGCCAAGTTATGACACAAAGTGAGAACACTAGTAGTGAAAATAGCCGGACACTGACTTGTGACTTCTGGCCAAATCACTAGAGAGGAAAAGAAAAGGAGACGCGTCAACTAAACTGCGCCATTCACAGGAAAAATATGAAAACCCTGCCCACACAAACCCTACAAAAATGAGCCTTATTTCAGGGGAGACTTTCATGGACACTGCTGATAACCAGAAAGATTGTGTAACATACTGACAAATAAAATATACTGGGCTCGATAACGTCATTGTCATTACACATAGGGATTTCTACATCAGGAACACCTCAAATAATGATGATATCTTGTTACTAGCCGGGATGTAAGGGGCGTCTGACTGCAACATTTATCACCACATTCATCGCTACCTTTAATTTGGTGGATCTGACGGCAAGTAGAGTGTCCTTCCTTACCCTGCCACAAATGGAGCATTTTATAGGAGTTCTTCCCATCTTAGACATTTATGGCATACATCAGAGCTGGACCCGCCATAAATGTCTAAGATGGAAAAACCCCTTTAAGCTGCACACTCGTCTGTAAGAGATGAAACACTACTCTATGGCCAGAGGTAGACAACTGACTGTTAGAACGTCCAAATGTCCTCAAGAATATCCTCCAAGAACAAGAACTCCAGAAGAAAACTCTTCTGCAAACAGCAACCAAACCGCATCTGACCGGGGAAATCCAACTCAAAATCACTTTATTACCAGAACTGTATGAATTATTTCTATCACAGCTACTTTACTTAGTCATAATACTTTCTATAGGAATTTTATCAACATTTCGGCCCCATTCACACGGCCGTGCCCATAATCACGGCCTGTGATTGTGGGCACGGCCAGCTGCCGATGGCCGCGGGCCACAGTTTCGGGCCGTGCTCTCATACAAAGTATGGGAGCACGGCCCATAAAAAGCGAAAAGTAGGACATGCTCCATAATTCACGGCACGGTTCTACGGCACAGACAGCTATCCGTAGCGATACGGAAAGGTTTCTGCGGCCAATAGAACCAGGCAGTTCTGTTTTTTTACAGTCATGTGCATGGGGCCTTAAATTGTTACTAAACATAGTGACATGCCAGAAGTTTTGATCGGTGGGAGTCCTAGCACTGAGACCCCCACTTATTGCTAAAATGAAGCAGCAGAAGCGGCAGGGTGAGCGATGTACTGCTTTGTTTCTGATCGTCTTCCCTCGGAAAGTTGAGCAAACGGTGTACAGACTGAGAGTTTACATTTAGTCCGTACAACGCTCACTCAGTTTTCCGTGAAAAGCCAATCAGAAACCATGCGGCACAGCACTCACCCAAGCGCTTCTGCCGCTTCGCTGTAGCAGTCGGGGGGGGGGGGGGTCTCAGTGCTCTGACCCCCACTGATCAAAACTTCTGCTATGTCACTTTGATATGTTAAAAGTTTAGTTACACTTTATCAGCCTCACACAAGACTAAAAACATACCTTTACCCAACTGCCCCATGACAATCACAATACCTAAACGGCTCCAACGCCAGACACAAAGTCCTATAAATTAATCAAATTAATCAGTTCCGCGTTTTTTTCTGCCACCCATTGATTTCAATGAGGGGTCAGAGGCGGAAACCGCTCCAGGAAAGTGATTTGGGGCATTTTTTTGGCGCTGATTCCGTTGCGGTTTCCGTGTGAACCGACCTGTGGAGCATTCACCATCTTGATTCTCTGAACTTGGAAATAGACACCTGAAAAAGAAGAAGGAGGTGTGAGAATACATTCCTGGTAAATGCTATCGATTTCCATATAACGTCGATGTCTGTAAGAAATCCATGAAATAAGATGTTACTGCAGCGTGTGATCCTACAACTACAATCTATCCGGATACTTACCAGTCGCTGATACTAATCATAAAGGGGGCAATTTATTAACACTGCTGTTTTATACACCAGTCTTAATAGAAAAAAAATTGACCGTAAAGTGGCAAAAGCATTTTAATAAATGTGTTGCATTTTTCTGCTGGGCCGTGCGGTAAAATTGTGCAGCAATGACCACACCATGCACCATAGCATCCCTCCCACGTCACCCATAACATAAAAAACCACATACTCACCTCACCGCTCTTCTTCTCCCCTCCATCTCGTCATCATTTCAGCGCCGCTCATACATAGTGGATGCCGAGAAGTGTCAGAGCCATATATGCAGGAGCGGATTACAATGAGTGCAATGTGGGCACTTGCCCAGGTCCCGAGGCTGAAGGGGGACCAGTTCGCCCCGGTTTTCCCGAACTGGTTGTTAAAATTACAGCTGGTTCAGAGAACCGGGGTGAAACAGGACTTTTTACCCAATTGTATCCGTGTCCTTAGGATGCAGATACAACCGATTACTATTGCACTGGCTTTTTTTTCTGTGGGCAGCATTGGGGCAATATCTACAGGGCACTCTATTTACACTGGGCAATATCTACAGGGGGCATTTTGACTGGCGCGATCTACAGGGGGCAGTGTGACTGCCACTATTTACAGAGGGTATTGTGACTGGTGCTATCCACAGAGGTTATTGTGACGGTCATTATTTACAGAGGGCATTGTGACTGGCGCTATCTACAGGGGGCATTGTCACTGGCACTATCTACAGGGGGCATTGTTAGTGTGTGTGGTGTTTCAATGAACGCTGTGTATAGGAATAGAGACAGCAGCAGCAGCGGTGCTGTCTCTATTCCTCCCGGTGATCATGTGACTGGTCACATGATCGCCGGGTGCCGTTAGTGACAGACTGCTGCTGGGTCTTACTAGACCCAGCACAGCCCAGTTAGTGACAATCGTCACTATGAGAGGGCTGATTTCCCCTGTAACTGGGGCTGCTGTGCAGCTCCAGTTACAGTGGAAAAGATGGTGTAAAAGAAAGAAAAAAAATATATCAAGTTCCCCAAAGGTCTTTTTTGACCTTTGAGGGACAGACCATAATAATAAAAAAATAGTAAAGTACAAAAAAATTAAATAATAAATACACATAAAATACCCACCCCAAAAAAATACCGTCCCCCCCCCCGCCAATCATTGTTGTAACGCTAGCGCTGACCCAATTACCCTAATATAGACATATAATATATTACAATTTACGGTAGACAATGACGATCACAAAAAAAAGGTCTATTTTAGGGTAAAACTATGTTATTACCAAAAAAAAAATAGCTGAAACGTAAAAAAGCTTATTTTTTTACTATTATTTTCAAACTTTATGAATGAAAATTCTAAAATGGCAAAAAGGTGGGTATAAAAACGATAAAAAAATAAACCTCCATTGTCTACGGAAAAAACGTCGCAAAAATAACGCCGTTAGCCCAACAAATAAAAACGTTATAGCCATTTAACTAACACGTGCTAAAAAGGGCTAAACGGTGTCTGGTCCTGAAGGCGCAAAATAGCCCGGTCCTGAACTGGATAAGATCTTCTGGGGTCCTGTATCTAAGCCTACATTGTTAGGCTTAGATACGGGGTCTAACTAACAGTGTCACACATGGAGCCTGTATCTAAGCCTAACACAATGTAGGCTTAGATACAGGACCCCAGATGACATTCTTTTTATTCCTGTATAAGGGTATGTTCACACGGCCTATATACGGACGTAATTCGGGCGTATTAACCCCCGAATTACGACCAAAATTACGGCTGGAAAGCGTTGGCAAACATCTGCCCATTGAAACATCTGCCCATTTACGACGCGTAAATAGACGCCCGCGCCAAAGAAGTGTCATGTCACTTCTTCAGACGTAAATGGAGCCGTTTTCCATGGACTACATGGAAAACCAGCTACAGTTACGTCCGTAATGGACGCGGCGTTCAAGCGCCTGCACATGCCGTTACGGCTGAAATGACGGTGCTGTTTTCTCCTGAAAACAACCCCTTAATTTCGGCCGTTACGGACGCTGCCGTGTGAACATACCCTAAGATTAGTGTTTTGGGGCCCTGTATCTAAGCCTAACATGTGGTATTCTTAGATACATGGCCCATGTGTGACACTGTCTGCTTGGGTAATGTTACTAAGGCTACCTTGTGGTAGGCTTAGATACATGGTCTAACAGTATCACACATGAGCAGTGTATCTAAGCATCCCTCTTTTTTTTTTTTCTTAGTTATTAGGTGTTTTTTACAGGTTGGGTCCTTGGTACTACATCAAGTTCAAGGACGACTTCAATGACACCTTTTTTATTTTTAATAAAATCGTTAACCAGTGTTGTGTGTGTTATTTTATTACAATATTTTTTCTATGTCCTTCTCATTTATTTAAAAATGTATTACTAGTGCATTATTAATGGCCACTGTCTAACAGCGTCCATTAGTAAGGCTTCATGCACACTAGCGTGTGTATTTTCCGCGCGTGAAAAACTTGCGTCAATCCCATCCGTGTGTGTGCGTTAGGGTGGATTAACACGAACTTGCTATACGTCCGTGCAACCCGCGTGGTATTCATGCTTGTGGCACGGACCTATGCTAGTCTATGGGGCAGTGCAGACAGTCCGTGAATTTCACGCAGCGTGAGTCCGCTGCGCAAAAATCGCGACATGTTCTATATTTCTGCGTTTTTCGAGCATCACGCACCCATTGAAGTCAATAGGTGCGTGAAAATCAGGCGCACCCCATGGAAGCACTTCCGTGTGACGCGCGTAATTCGCGCAACAGCAGTAAAATAATGAATGTAAACAGAAAAGCACCACGTGCTTTTCTGTTTACAAACATCCAAACGGAGTGTCATAATGATGACGGCTGCGCGAAAACCGCAGCCGCGCATCCGTATGAACATGACACGGAGCGGTCAAGTGCATTTTGCGCACGCAAAACGCCACCGTATTTGTGTGCGCAAAACACACACGCTCGTGTAAATCCGCCCTTATGCATCAGTGTGCTTTTCGATTGTCATGTGTTAGTCACGCACTCACAAAGCCAGCCCATTTTTTTCTTCTTTTTTACTACAAATTGCTGTGTAAATCACGCACCAAACACGTGTGCGGTGCGTGGTTTTCACGCATGCATTGACTTCAATGTGAGTGTAGGTGCATGATAACGCACCAATAGAGGACATGCAGTATGTTTCACGCAGCGGACTCTCGCTGCGTGAAAAGTCACGCATGTGTCAACGGCCCCATTGAAATAAACGGGTCGCGTGCGTTGTGCGTTTTTTCAAAGCACAGCACACGGACGTGATTCACACTTGTGTAAATCGTGCCTAAGGCCCCATTCACACCAGGGTGAATCTCGTCCGTGTGCTGATCGTCGAAACCACGCATAGCACACGCGACCCATTTATTTCAATGGGGCCGTTTTCACGCAGCGAGAGTCCGCTGCGTGAAACATACTGCATGTCCTCTATTGGCGCGTTATCATGCACCTACACTCACATTAAAGTAGACGCATGCGTGAAAACCATGAACCAAACAAGCGTGTTTGCTGCGTGATTTATGCTGCAATTTGTTGTAACAAAAAAATGGCCTTTCTGAGTGCGTGAATAACGCATGCCACTTGCTAAGCACACTGACGCAGAACGCACACAAACTGACCCGATTCATACGCGTTTCTCACGGGCGTCAATCTTACACGCAAGTGTGCATGAGGCATAAGACGGGGCTGGACGAACACTAACCATCACTATGACCCTGTTACCCTCCGCCACCAGGGGCACCGGGAATAGCATACCTGGGTAACATCCAGTAGCTGACCATCGCTAATACTGTGGTGGCCACAGCGCTGGCTGTTATTATTAGGGGGGATTCATACGAGCGTGTATTCGGTCCGTGCGGGCCGCGTGGTTTTCACGCTGCACGCATGGACCAATACAAGTCTATGGGGCAGTACAGACAGTCCGTGCTTTTTGCGCAGCGTTTGTCTGCTGCGCAAAAAGCGCGACAGGTTCAATAACTCTGCGTATTTCGCGCATCACGCACCCATTGAAGTCAATGGGTGCGTGAAAACCACGCAGGTTGCACGGAAGCACTTCCGTGCGAACTGCGTGTTTGCGCAACAGCTGTCAAAAGGATTCATGTAAACAGAAAAGCACCACGTGCTTTTCTGTTTCCGAACATCCAAACGGAGTGTCTTTGCGATTAGCGAAGCCGGACAAGTGAACCGAACTTCACCGGGTTCGGCCGAACTCGTTTTGGCCGAACCCGGCAAAAAAATTATCGGTACGCGACGTCAGTAGATAGTCACTGTCCATGGTGCTGAAAAAGTTAAACTGTTTCAGCACCATGGACAGTGACTTCCGATCCCAATAAACATGAACCTGTAAAAAAAAAACTAAGTTCTGACTTACCGAGAACTCCCGGCTTCTTCCTCCAGTCTGACCTCCCGGGATGACAATTCAGGCCAAGTGACAGCTCCAGCCAATCACAGGCCAAGCACAGGCTGCAGCGGTCACATGGACTGGCGCGTCATCCAGGGAGGTGGGGGCCGATGTCGAGAGGCGCGTCACCAAGGACGCGTCACCAAGGACGCGTCACCAAGGCAATGGCCGGGAAGTTCTCGGTAAGTACGAACTTATTCTTTTTTTCAACAGGTTTTTCGATATTGTGTTCGGCATTCACTGTCGAGGGTGCTGAAAGAGTTAGCTCTTTCAGCACCTTGGACAGTGACGGGTGTCGACAAGCCTCATCTTTATGATGGCGGCTGCGCGAAAATCACGCAGCCGCGCATCAGACACGGATGATACACGCAGCTGTCAAATGGTTTTTGCGCGCGCAAAACGCAGCGTTGTTTGCGCGCGCAAAAACGCAACGTTCGTCTGAATTTACCCTTAGGGCACGTTCAGACGTGGCAGAGTTTTTATGGTTCAAATGTTGTTGCAGATTTAGGGGAAAGTACGCAACGAATCTGCACCAATATTTGCAGTTTTGACAGGTAATTCAGACGTTGCAGAAAACACAGCGGACCTGCCACTGATTTCGGTTTTTGCATTGCAAAGGCTGAAATACTTTGTGCCATTCCACTTCTCCGCAACAGACAGTGCATGCTGCGGCCTGAAATTTCTGCACCGCTGCCCATCGTCCGCAGCGGAGTTCCCATCAATGTCTGAACTAACTTGCCTAAAAATGTGTAGAAGGCCTGATTCAGACGAACGTGGCGTTTTTGCGCAGGCAAAACACGTGGCATTTTGCCTGCGCAAAAGCCACTTACCTGCTCCGTGAGGCAGCGTCATATGCGTGGTTTTTGCGCAGCCGCCATCATTATGACACGCCATTTGGATGTTTGTAAACAGAAAAGCACGTGGTGCTTTTCTGTTTACATTCATCCTTTTGACAGCTGTTGTGCAAAACAGCCAGTTCGCACGGAGGTGCTTCCGTGCGGCAATGCGTGGTTTTCACGCGCCCATTGACTTCAATGGGTGCGTGATGCGCGAAAAACGCCGGAATATAGAACATGTCGTGAGTTATACGCAGCGGAATCACGCTGCGCAAAAATCAATGACAGTCTGCACTGCTCCATAGACTTGCATAGGTCCGTGCCACACGTGTGAAAAACACGCGGGTTGCACGGACGTATATGGCGTTCGTGTAAATCCGCCCTTAGGTAGACAACGCCACTATGATTCCGGTCCACAACGGATTGCTTCATGTCTCTGCCTAGGTCTATGTCCAAGCAAAGCGTGCAGGAGCGGAATCCCCGACCATAGTGGGATTCCACTACTCCGATAAGTTACAATAGCGCTAGGTACAGGTGGGGGAGGGGTAGTGTGTCATCTATGTAATAAAATGACTCCTCCTCACAACACAAAGTGCAGGAGGAGGAATGGTACATGAAGTACAATAACGGAGGCAGCATTAGGCTAAGTTCACACAGAGTATTTTGACGAGTTTTTTTTAAGCGGAAACAGCGTTGCAAAACTCGTCAAAAATGGCCCGAAAATGCGTACCATTGATTTCAATGGGAGGCGTCGGCGTCTTTTTCCCGCGAGCAGTAAAACTGCCTTGCGGGAAAAAGAAGCGACATGCTCTATCTTCGGGCGTTTACGCCTCTGACCTCCCATTGACTTCAATGGGAGGCAGAGAAAGCGTATTTCCCGTTGTTTTATGCCCGTGGCGCTCAATTGCCACGGGCGAAAAACGCCACAAAAAACAGACGCAAAAAACGACACCAAAAAGGCTACGATAAACGCCGCGAAAAACATTGCAAATAAAGCCGCGAAAAAAGCCGCAAACAAAGAGGCAAAGAACGCCACAAAAAACGACAGGGAAAACGCCACGAAAGACCCAACAAAAAACCCAGAAACAAAAAACGCAAACAACGACGCAAAAAAAGAAGCGAAAAACGACACAAAAAAGTCTACGATAAACGCCACGGAAAACGCTGCGAAAAAGACGCGAAAAAAGCCGCAAACAAAGAGGCAAAGAACGCCGAGAAAAACAACTGGGAAAACGCCACGAAAGACGCAACGAAAAAAGCAGCAAAAATAGCCGCAAACAACGACACAAAAAAAGAAACGATAAACGACGCGAAAAAGGCTACGATAAACGCAACGGAAAACACAGCAAAAAACATCGCAAAAAAAGACGCAAACAAACAAGCAAAAAACGCCAAGATAAACTAAGCGAAAAACGCCCCGAACAAAGCGGCAAACAAAAATGCAAACAAAGCCGCAAAAAGCGCACAAAAAACTCCAGGAAAAATGACGCAAAAATCAACGTGCAGGGAGAGGTAAATCTGCCGCAAACTTCAAGACGGAATTTTGAGGCAGATATTCTTCCTGCAAAAAAACTCTGTGTGAACATGGCCTTACTGGAGAGAGACATGAGATAGAAGAGGGTGGATGAGGGTGAGGGAGACACGAAGAGGTTTATAGACCTGAAAAGAGAAAGAAAACATAAATGTGAAAACATAATGGGGGGAGAACGGTCACCGTCCTTCAAGAATGTCAGCAAGAAGACAAGTCCAGTGAAGGATGTCAGCGGGGAGGAGCAGGGACAGCTCACGTGAACTCTTGGAAGGTACGTGCACGCTCATTGCAGCCTGCAAGGAGCGTGCACGGGAAAAAAGTTTCCTCACAAGGAAAGATCAACAAACCAGAGCTGAACTGCATGTAAACAAGCCGTGCTAAACTCAAAGCAGAAATGTGCGAAGTAGAATTATTTTTTTAAATAATGCTTTATTTAGGTTGTCTGTATAAGGGGTAATGTATGACACAGTTTTTAAAAAAATTTTGGTATCTCGGGCAACCCCTTTAAAGAGGCTCTGTCACCAGATTTTGCAGCCCCTATCTGCTATTGCAGCAGATCGGCGCTGCAATGTAGATTACAGTAACGTTTTATTTTTAAAAAACGAGCATTTTTGGCCAAGTTATGACCATTTTTGTATTTATGCAAATGAGGCTTGCAAAAGTACAACTGGGCGTGTTTACAGTAAAAGTACAACTGGGCGTGTATTATGTGTTACATCTGGGCGTGTTTACTACTTTTACTAGCTGGGCGTTGGGAATGGGAGTGTATGATGCTGACGAATCAGCATCATCCACTTCTCTTCGTTACCACCCAGCTTCTGGCAGTGCAGACACACAGCGTGTCCTCGCGAGATCACGCTGTGACGTCACTCACTTCCTGCCCCAGGTCCTGCATCGTGTCGGCCACATCGGCACCAGAGGCTACAGTTGATTCTGCAGCAGCATCAGCGTTTGCAGGTAAGTAGCTACATCGACTTACCTGCAAACGCCGATGCTGCTGCAGAATCAACTGTAGCCTCTGGTGCCGATGTGTCCTCGCTCGTCCGACACGATGCAGGACCTGGGGCAGGAAGTGAGTGACGACACAGCGTGATCTCTCGAGAACACGCTGTGTCTGCACTGCCAGAAGCTGAGTGTTGTGAAGAGAAGTGGATGATACTTCTCGTCAGAACGCCCAGCTAGTAAAAGAAGTAAACACGGCCCGATGTAACACACATAATACACGCCCAGTTGGACAATTACTTTAAACACGCCCAGTTGGACTTTAGAAAGCCGCATTTGAATAAATACAAAAATGGTCATAACTTGGCCAAAAATGCTTGTTTTTTTAAAAATAAAAACGTTACTCTTAGGCCTCATTCACACGACAGGGTCCGAGTGTCGGCCGGGAAAATCGGCCGTTTTTGGCCGATTTTCCCGGCCAGTTTGCATCCGTTTTGCATCCGTTCCGATTCCGTTCCGAGTTGCCGTTTTTACCGGCCGATTTGAATCCGTTTTTTTCCCTGTCCGTTTTAAAATCGGATGAATTTCATTTAAAATTTGTTGCCACACACAGCCCTTTGTAGATAATGCCACAGCCCCCCTGGTAGGTAATGCCACCCAGCCCCCTGTAGGTGATGCCACCCAGCCCCCTGTAGGTGATGCCACACAGCCCCCTGCAGGCGATGCCACACAACCCCCTGCAGGCGATGCCACACAGCCCCCTGCAGGCGATGCCACCCTGTCCCCTGTAGGTGATGCCACCCAGCTCCCTGTAGGTAATGCCACCCAGCCCCCTGTAGGTAATGCCACCAAGTCCACTGTAGGTAATGCCACCAAGTCCCCTGTAGGTAATGCCACCAAGCCCCCTGTAGGTGATGCCACCCAGCCCCCTGTAGGCGATGCCACACAACCCCCTGCAGGCGAGGCCACACAGCCCCCTGCAGGCGATGCCACACAGCCCCCTGCAGGCGATGCCACCCTGTCCCCTGTAGGTGATGCCACCCAGCTCCCTGTAGGTAATGCCACCCAGCCCCCTGTAGGTAATGCCACCAAGTCCCCTGTAGGTAATGCCACCAAGCCCCCTGTAGGTAATGCCACCAAGCCCCCTGTAGGTGATGCCACCAAGCCCCCTGTAGGTGATGCAACCAAGCCCCCTGTAGGTGATGCCACACAGCCACCTGTAGGCGATGCCACACAGCCACCTGTAGGCGATGCCACACAGCCACCTGTAGGCGATACCACACAGCCCCCTGTAGGTGATGCCACACAGCCACCTGTAGGCGATGCCACCCTGCCCCTGTAGGCGATGCCACCCTGCCCCCTGTAGGTGATGCCACCCACCCTGTCCCCTGTAGGTGATGCCACCCACCCTGCTCCCTGTAGGTGATGCCACACAGTCCCCTGTAGGTTGCACCCATCCCCCCCCCCTTTCCAGGAGAAGTCACTGACTTCAATGTCCATATATGGACAGTGTAGTCACTGACTTCTCCTGAAGAGGAATTCCCTGCCACAGGTCGGGAATTCCGCTTCAGAAGTGAGTGACGTCACTGTGTCCATATATGGACAGTGTAGTCACTCACTTCTCCTGTAGCGGAATCCCCGACCATAGAGTCGGGGATTTCGCTGCAGAAGTGAGTCACTTCGCTGTGTCCATATATGGACAGTGTAGTCACTCACTTCTCCTGTAGCGGCATCCCCGGCCATTGAGTCGGGGATTCCGCTGCAGAAGTGCGTGACTTCCCTGTGTCCATATATGGACAGTGTAGTCACTCACTTCTCCTGTAGCGGCATCCCCGGCCATAGAGTCGGGGATTCCGCTGCAGAAGTGCGTGACTTCGCTGTGTCCATATATGGACAGTGTAGTCACGCACTTCTCCTGTAGCGGAATCCCCAATCCCCAGCCGGGGATTGGGTATTCCGACTTCTACAGCGAGCAATAAAAGCTCCTCCTCCTCACATGCACTCTGCACTGTGAGGAGGAGGAGATAGAGTGCACGAGCGACGGTAGACCCTGCCATCACTCGGGACACATTCCGGTGATGGCCGTGTATCACCCGGCCCCATAGACTTCTATGGGAGCCGGGCGGCCAGGCACCCGGCTTAAAATATAGCATGTCCTATTTTTTGACGGGTTGTTTTCCCGGCCGTCAAAAAATCGGTCGTGTGAATAGCCCCATTAGGGGTCTATTATTCCTAATGCAGCCGGGTGCCGGCCGATTTATGAACGGCCGGCACCCGGCCGGTAATCCCTGTCGTGTGAATCCCGCCTTATCTACATTGCAGCGCCGATCTGCTGCAATAGCAGATAGGGGTTGCAAAATCTGGTGACAGAGCCTCTTTAAGGTAAAAGTAGATGTTAAATCTACTTTTATCTTAAGAGAAGGTAAGTGTGTACAGTAAAAACTAAACCCAAAAAAACATGGAGGAAGCTCAGTTTTCTCAAATTCAACCATTACATGGTACTTTAAATGGTGCCCAAAAAACTACAACTCCTCTCGCAAAAAAATAATCCTTCACAAACCACTCCATAGAGGTAAAAATAAAAAAGTTATGACTCTAGGAAGGTGAGTGACAAATGAAAAATGGCTTGTATAACCTCTTCAGGCCGAAGCCATTTTAATAGACTTTGAGGGCATATTTTTTACGGGAGGCGTTGTAGTTCCTATTAGTAGCATCTAAAGTACCATACAATGCTCTGGTAAACTGAAAAAAAATTATTTGCGTGCTGAAATTGGAAAAAACTGCGATCCCTTCATGGCTTTTTGGGTTTCGTTCTTACAGATTTCACCGTGCGGTAAAAATGAAAACGGAACTACATGCGGTGGCGCAATACGATTGCGGTGATACCAATTTATATAGGTTTTCTTAAATGATACTACTTTCAAAGAAAAAAAATTTTGGGTAAATTTTTTTTATTGGTGTAGCCACCTTCTAAGAGCCATACGGTTTTTATTTTTTCATCGATTGTGCGGTGTGATGCGTATTTTTTGTGGGACGAGCTCTAGTTTTTATAGGTACCATTTTTTGGTACATGCAATTTTTTGATCACTTTTTATTACATTTTTTTTAAGAGCTAAGTTGACCAAAAAACAGCAATTTTGGGGTTTTAAATATTTTTGGGTTCACCATGCGCGTTAAATAACGCTATATTTTAATAGTTCAGAAACAGCTATACCAATTTTGTTTACTTCTTTTATTTTTTACATTACTTTAGAGGAAAACTGGGAAAAGGTGTTTTTTTTTTACTTTTAATTTGTTCTTTTTTCCTTACTAAAAACGATATTTCCCTTTTTTTTGCTAGGGGACATGAACCAGCGATTGTTAGATACTAAAGAAGAGGCCGTACTGAAAGAAGAAAAAAGGAATAAGGGAAGGCCTCCATGACTAAAATAGATGGGAGGGACACAGAGTTGGCTGGCCTATGAGAGGAAAAGGGGGGGGACAGCAGGAGGGCTTGAGTGAGAAGGGGTGGGGATTGAAGGGGATGTACCTGTTTCCTGTTTGTGCTCTCCCTCTCTTCGCCAGGACACAGAAGCAGGAACATGTTTGTTACCCCTGCTGCGTCTGATGAGGAGGCTATGGAGCTGTTGCGGGCCGCGGCAGCCTCTCAGGGTCCTGGATGGCTCGGAGCACGAGTAGCGACGCTGCTGCAGGGACAATCGGGCGCTCCGGTCCAGGAGCGAGCAGAGTCGGCTGGAGCAAGCGGGGAGCGCTCTGTCATGCCGGTGGTCGCGGGGCTGCTGGAGCAGGCCGAGGTACAGGACCGGCGTACCAGGGGGTCGGGCAGGAGAAGAGGAGAGCCCGTTTCCCCCATGACTCAGGCCAGGGCTGGCACTCCCGGCGTGACGCGCAGCACGAGGCGCTCGCGCCCGCCCGCAAGGCTGAGTCCTGAAGACATCCCGCGGGCGCGGCGGCGCAAGAGGAGCCCATCAGTGGACCCTGCAGGCCAGACCCCAGGGCGGCCTGCCGCTGCTCTTTCGTCTGGTCCTGGGAGGAATCCCAAAACGCGGCAGCGCCCGGCGGCAGCGGCGAGGAGGACGCGGCCTTCACTTCCGGTCACATCCTCTCCTTCAGCACGTGGCGGAAGGGCAACGGCGACCCTGCATGGTGATGTGCCAGCCAGAGGGTCGGCTCATGGTGTCGTCGAGGTGGAAACGACCAGAGGTCGCAGGATGAGGTCGGTGGTTGGAGTGCCAGGGACGGAACAGCTTGGAGCTGGTTCAGCGGGACGGATGAGGCATGAACTGGAGCTCGGCCAATTGGATGATGCGATGTCACCCCCCCTTTTCTCAGACGAAAATCGGAATTCCCCGTGCACACATTGCCAATGCGGACAGCGCCAGAGGGAGTCCGGAGCATTGGAGGACGGTGAGCGGCGGGCCTCTCCACGTGGACATGGGGGTCCGGCTGACGGGTTCACAGCCCCTGGGCAGCCTGGTGAGTTGACACCTACGTTACCATTTCCAGCTTTATTGTTGTCGGGTATCGGTGTAGAGGGTGTCGCGGCGGTGGGCGTCGCGGCGGAGTCGGGGGTCTCGTCGCTACAGGCGGGTGCGGGGGATAGTTTGGCGGAGTTAGTGGGATGTTTAAAAGTGTTAGTGGGGCGGCTAGGTGGTTCCCCTTCCCAAGAACCGTCAGGTGTGGCGCCGGCCGCGGTGTGGGGGGGCAGTGTTGGAAGCGCTCCGGTTCGTCAAAACGGTGGGGGGTTGAATGCCGGGGCAGCGGTGGCAGTGGCGGCGGCGGTTCAAACAGACTCGCCAAAGGAGGTTGATAGGGTGCGTCTTGATGATCGTGCGCGCGGGGAGGTTTATGTTTGTTATGAGGGCCCATTAGGGGCGCATTTAAAGCAGGAGGTAAAGGAAAGGATTTGGAAAGACGAGTATGTGGAGATTTTTTCCTTGCTTCCGCTGGAGAAGTTTAATTTAGATAAGGTGAAGCGGGATGAAACAAAAAAGGATGAGGAAGAAAAGAGACGGTACAGGTTGATTCCAAAAACGTTCGTCAATTGGATGCAGGCTTTTGCAATTTTGGCGAGTGTTATTGGGGAAAAGGCGCCAGATAATTGTTCCGGCTTGTTTTGTTATTTGGATGCGGTGGGGGAGGCGCATCGGGTTTATGGGGGCCAGGCCTGGTTTCGTTACGATGAGCAGTTTCGGCAGAGGAAAGCGGTGCGGCCGAATATACGGTGGGACCATAAGGACATAGCCTTATGGTTGAAAGTGACGGCACTTTATAAGCAGGGGCAGTCCTTTCCCGGGAGCGGGAATGCAGCAGGAACTTCCGGCGGGGGTAGTCAGGCCTCAGGTTCAAAATTTGGGACGTGTTGGCAGTTCAATGAGGGGCAGTGCAAATTTGGAGCGACGTGTAAATTCAAGCATGCGTGTTCACATTGCAGCGGGCAGTCACATGGAGCGTCTAAATGTTTTAAGAAGGGTAAACGACAAGGGGGAGCCAGCGGTGCGTCTGGTTATGGGGGAGACTCCGGTGAAACTCATAAAGATGGCCCCCTTTCTAAGTAGGTACCCCAATAAGGAGGGGGCGCGGTTGATTAGTTTAGGTTTTGGTTACGGTTTCGTTATTCCGCCCCCTTTGCATGAGGTCCCTTTCACGCAGCGCAACCTTAAGTCGGCATATCAGCATGCGGGGGTAGTCTCGGAAAAAATCCGGAAGGAGATTGATCTGGGCAGAATGGCGGGCCCTTTTAGCACGATCCCAGTTCCAGGTTTGGTGGTGTCACCGTTAGGGGTGGTTCCAAAACGAGAAGGTAACAAATTCCGGCTTATTCAGCATTTGTCCTTCCCGAAGGGGGCGTCGGTTAACGATGGCATTGACCAGGATCTCTGTTCTGTGGTCTACACGTCGTTTGATGCGGCGGTAGCATTGGTACGTGGTTACGGAAGAGGGGCTCTGATGGCTAAAACTGATATTCAAGCGGCGTTTCGTTTGTTGCCGGTTCATCCGGACAGCCAGAGGTTGTTGGGATGTTATTGGGAAGGGGATTATTACATTGATCGATGCCTTCCCATGGGTTGTTCGTTGTCGTGCGCGTACTTTGAGGTGTTTAGTTCTTTTTTGGAATGGGTAGTCAGGGAGGTCGCGGGGGTGGAATCAGTTATTCACTATCTCGACGATTTCTTGTGCGTTGGCCCGTCGTGTTCGGGGGTTTGCGCAAATTTGTTGGAGACGGTCAATTGGGTGTCAATGGAGTTCGGTGTACCCTTGGCTGTGGAAAAAACTGAGGGTCCGGTGACGACCATTTGTTTTTTGGGAATTACTATCGACTCCGTAGCAATGGAGTGCAGATTGCCGGAGGATAAGTTGGGGGATTTGCGGTTGGTAGTGGAGCGAGCGTGTCGGATTAGGAAAATTACGCTACGTGAAGTGCAGTCCTTATTGGGGAAGTTGAATTTTGCTTGCCGCATCATGCCGATGGGCAGGGTTTTTTTGTCGGCGGTTGGCAGCGGCGACGGCGGGGGTTCGGGAACCCCATCATTTCATTCGTCTGGCTGCAGAGCACAGGGAAGATTTACAGGTCTGGCTCCATTTTCTGGCACAGTATAATGGGCGCTCTCTTTGGATGTCCCGGGCGTTAGATAGCTTCGATTTGGAATTGTTCACTGACGCGTCTGGGGCGGTGGGGTTCGGGGCGTTCTTTAAAGGTCAATGGTGCGCGGGAAAATGGCCGGTTGCATGGGTGGAGGCGGGACTGACGCGTAACTTGGCCCTACTCGAACTGTTTCCCATCGTGGTGGCGGTCACCATTTGGGGAGACAGGTTCCGGGACAAAAAAGTGCGTTTTCATTGCGACAATTTGGGGGTGGTGATGGCTATAAATAATACTTCGGCGTCGTCCCCTCCAGTGGTTCGCTTGTTGCGTCAGTTGGTGCTTTCCTGTTTGAGTTTAAATGCATGGGTGGTGGCGGTGCATGTTCCCGGGGTAGAGAATTGTATTGCTGACGCGCTTTCTCGCTCGCAGTGGGATCGTTTCCGGCAGCTGGTCCCGGACGCGGAGTTAACAGGGGTGGACTGTCCCAGTCATCTGTGGGAGCTGGTATCCAGGCGGCAGGTGCATTGATTAAACGTTCACTGGCCAGTGCGACGTGGTCGTCGTATGCGGCTGGATGGAGGCAATGGGAGGAGTGGGTGAGATCTTTGGGTGATGTGTGCTCGGATGATGATAGGATGGTGGCCTTGCTGTTTTGGTTGGGGGATGCGTTCGCCCGGGGTTGCACGGTCGCTAAGGTTAATCGCTTCGTGGCGGCCATTGCTTTCGGTTGTAAGTTACGGGGGTTGGCAGATATCACGAAGCGGTTCTTGGTGGGCCAGGCATTGAAGGGGCTGAGACGGGGTGTAGTGGTGAGGGATAAGAGGCGTCCCGTGTCATTTCAATTGTTGTGTTCCCTGGAGGTGGTGGTGCGGCAGGTGTGTCGTTCAGAGTATGAGAGCAAGCTTTTCCGGTTGGCTTTTGCGTTAGCCTTTTTTGGAGCTTTTCGGGTAGGGGAATTGGTTTCCCCCAGTTCGGTAAAAGCGGGGGGCTTGTTGCAGGATAATGTCGATTTGTATGAAGACAGGGTGGAGATAGTGTTGCGAAGGTCCAAAACGGACCAAGGAGGGGCAGGACGTCGAGTGGTTTTGCTGGCGGTCCCAAAGAATCCGGTTTGTCCAGTGTTGTGTGTCAAGGAGTACTTGGCGGGTTTAGATCTCTCAGACGGGCCGTTGCTGCGGCACGAGGATGGCTCGTTTCTGTCGCGGTATCAGTTTATTTCGGTTTTCAGAAAGTGTCTGGTGGCTAGCGGGGTGCAGGCAGAGCAATACTCGTCTCATTCTTTCCGTATAGGGGCAGCGACGGAGGCGGTGAGATGGGGTTTAGATGATGCAGGCGTGCAGCGGATAGGGCGTTGGGAGTCGGCGCGTTTCCGTTCTTATGTGCGCTTGAACATGTTGTGATATATTGATGTATAGCATGTTCCGGGTGCGTGCGTTTCCGCCTGAGTATTGATGGTACGCGGCAGCAAGAGGTGGTGCCTGTATGTTCTTCATTTGTTTTGCAGGCCGTGACTCATGCATGGTGTGGATTATGGGACATTCTTTTGTGTACTGGGGTGCCCTTCGCGCGGATGTACGGCCGGACGGTCGACAGCTCAGGATTCCGCGGGATGCGGCGGTTGTGAGGTGGATGGGTATACGGGGAATGACATGGAACAGGGTATTGCCCGAGTTTCACAATTTTGTACTGCTTGACAGGGCGCCGGAGGTACTGGTGTTGCATGTGGGAGGCAACGATTTGGGTATACGCCCTTTCCGGGAGTTGGTACGGGACGTCAAGCATGATTTGCTCTGCTTATGGGCAACTTATCCTAAATTGGTGACGGTGTGGTCTGAGATGGTCCCTAGGAAGAACTGGCGGATGGCCCGTTCTGTGGGAAAAATTAACAAGGCTCGCATTAAGGCTAATAGGGCCATATCGAGCTTCGTGACGCGTAATGGTGGGGTTGCGGTGCGCCACTGGGATCTGGAGGCTGGGACAGGCAGGTACTGGAGAGAGGACGGTGTGCACCTCAATGAGGTGGGGATGGATATGTGGAGTCTGGCTTTGACCGATGGAATTGAGCGAGCGGTGGGAGTGTGGAGGAGCTCGCAGGCGTGAGGTGGTCAAGGCCTGTTTCGCTTTGGCGGGGGGGAGTCCTTGAAGTAGGTCGTAAAAAGTGGTGGGGGGGAATGCATCACGGGATGCACCCCCAATTTGTCGGCTTCTTAGGGTGTTACCCCTTTTGAAAGCTGGGTTATATATATTTATATATATATGGTGGTCATCTGCAAAAAGGTAATTTGGTGCTCCTGGGCCGGGTTACGGCTGGGGGTAAGGTATTTGTGGGCAGATGGCCAAAATTAAGTATCGGTGGCTTCAAGGACTTGCCCCTGTCATTCTGGTTGGTTTATAATGTTATGACCCTGATAGGGTCGCAGTGGGTTATTTGTTGTTATGATGTATCCCCTTTTTTGGGGATTCAAAAAATTATGGTATTTAAAGTTATTGTTATTTAAATAATAAACGGCTGCTGTGGCCATTAAAATCCAACTCTGTTTCAGTGTCTGCTTTGAGAGGGTAGATTTACATAAGGGGAGAAGCGACTCGACTTATTTGAGTCAAGAAGAGGCCGTACTGAAAGAAGAAAAAAGGAATAAGGGAAGGCCTCCATGACTAAAATAGATGGGAGGGACACAGAGTTGGCTGGCCTATGAGAGGAAAAGGGGGGGGACAGCAGGAGGGCTTGAGTGAGAAGGGGTGGGGATTGAAGGGGATGTACCTGTTTCCTGTTTGTGCTCTCCCTCTCTTCGCCAGGACACAGAAGCAGGAACATGTTCCCGCCCGCCCGCCCTGATGTGGATCGGTTGACCGCGGCAAAAGGTTGCTGCGGATGGTGGTTCTTCTCGTCAAAGTTTAATTGCTTATTGACATTTGTCTTTGGGGGAGGTTAAATTTTGTCATTGCAGCTGCGGGGGGGAGTCCTTGAAGTAGGTCGTAAAAAGTGGTGGGGGGGAATGCATCACGGGATGCACCCCCAATTTGTCGGCTTCTTAGGGTGTTACCCCTTTTGAAAGCTGGGTTATATATATTTATATATATATGGTGGTCATCTGCAAAAAGGTAATTTGGTGCTCCTGGGCCGGGTTACGGCTGGGGGTAAGGTATTTGTGGGCAGATGGCCAAAATTAAGTATCGGTGGCTTCAAGGACTTGCCCCTGTCATTCTGGTTGGTTTATAATGTTATGACCCTGATAGGGTCGCAGTGGGTTATTTGTTGTTATGATGTATCCCCTTTTTTGGGGATTCAAAAAATTATGGTATTTAAAGTTATTGTTATTTAAATAATAAACGGCTGCTGTGGCCATTAAAATCCAACTCTGTTTCAGTGTCTGCTTTGAGAGGGTAGATTTACATAAGGGGAGAAGCGACTCGACTTATTTGAGTCATGTATTGCAGTATATTGTCATCTCCACAGGCTTCTGTTAAAGTGCAGCTAAACGTTTAACAAACTTCTGACATGTCATAGTGACATGTCAGAAGTTTTGATTGGTGGAGGTCCAAGCACTGAGACCCCACCTATCGCTAAAAGTACGGAGCTGAAGCGCTTGGTACGGGCTCTTAGACGTTCTCCGATACATTGGTTTCCGGAAAAAGCCGAACAGACACGAAGCGGCTGAGCGCTCACACGAGAACTTCAGCTGCTTCATTCTAGCGATTAGTGGGGGTCTCAGTGCTCGGACCCCCACCAATCAAAACCTCTGACATGTCACTATGACATGTCAGAAGTTTCTTAAACGTTTAGCTACACTTTAAGCCCTGCCACATGCAGGGCTTAGGAGAGGCAGAGTGAAGGCAGTCTTGGGGGCCTTCATTAGGCCCTGGGCTGCCATGACAACCATAGTGACCCGGCGATCTCATTGCGGGTGGGGGTGACGAGCTGTCAGAGGGGGCCGCCCCCTCTTTTTAACACCTCAGATGCTGCCGTCGTGATTGACCACAGCATTTGAGGGGTTAAACAGCCAGAAATCAGCGCGATCACTGTTTCCGGCCGTTAGTCCCGGATGTCATCTGTAATACACAGCTGACAGCCGCAGCGTATGGTGCACGCACAGCGCGTGAGCGCTCCGTACATCACCCCTCGCACTATGACATATCTGACACAACATTTTGCGGGAAGCAGTTAAGGGGTTGAACAACAGGAACTGGTTCTTTAAGGATATATTCACGCACAGATGATTTTTTCCGGAAACCCCAAACAATTGAAAGCTCCTGACCTCTTTAGGGTCCCAATGTATTCTGCTTTCTCTCTTCTGTAATGGCTCATTCTGCTTTTACAGAAAATTCTAAACTGTGCCAGATCTGCGAGGTCCAGCGCGGGCCTCTACCTTGCTATGCCCCATGGAGTGAAATATACGTTAGCGAGGAGCTGGCGTAGATTTCCACTATAATTCATGCGACTTTTCTGGGAGAATCATAATAAATTTGTTGGCTCAGTGGCCACGCCCCTTTCCCCTCGACCACGCCCCATTTCTACAAAAGTGTGGAAAGTGGCGCAAAAAAAGGGCAAAAATTGCAATTTGCATAAAAAATGCGACTTTTATTCCCTTTTGTGACTTTTCTACGCCTGGCGTAGAAGAGTTGATAAATGCCCCCTCCCCCCTTAGTGTCTTATGTCTCTGTGTTCTTCTCCTGCCTGTAGTCCTCGCCTTCCTTACAGCTGTACTAGTGACTGGACCGTGAAGTAACAATCATTACCAGATAGAACGTCAGGTCCGCTCATTGTATAATATTACAACAGAGGATGAGGAACGTTTCTTGGGAAGGTCCTTGTATAAACATTACAAGTTGTAGAGTCATTTACTGCTTCACATAAGCTGAGAGACTTTCCTCCGGTTCTGTCCAGATTTCATGGATTTCATGACTAGATGTCACATTATAAAAGCTCTTAGCTGCCATATTTGCGCTCACTTATATATAAATACCGTCAGGGCCGGCCTTAGGTTGGATGGCGCCCTGTGCGGGATTCTCTATTGCCGCCCTCCACAAACCAAAAATGAACCACATATATAGACACATACAGGAACATATATAGTGCACATACATAGAGGGACATATTTAGACAAACAGGCAAATATATATATACATATTCTGGAATATATACACACAGACACACACACACACACAGACACACACAGACACACACACACAGACACACACAGACACACACACAGGAACATAGATACTGCACATACATAGAGGGACATATTTAGACAAACAGGCAAATATATATATACACATTCTGGAATATATACACACAGACACACACACACAGGAACATATATACAAACACAAACACACATTCACATACATACCCATATATACACTGTGCAGATAATGTAGTAGATGTCACCTGCAGTCCTATGTAACACTACAGATAACACAGTGATAACTCTCTTATTACAGATAATGTAGTAGATGTCACCTGCAGTCCTATGTAACACTACAGATAACACAGTGATAACTCTCTGATTACAGATAATGTAGTAGATGTCACCTGCAGTCCTATGTAACACCACAGATATCACACTCTGATAACTATACCCACACATATATACACACACAGAGGCACACATATATACACACTAACATAGAGACATATATACACATATATATACACACACACATACTGGAACATATACACACACGAACACAGAGACACATACACACACATAGACACTTACATCTCTTCTTGCTGACAGGATCACAGGTTTCTTGCAGGACGGGCTGTGACGGAGCTTCCTCCTCTGCTCTTGCTCCTCGGCTCTTGTTTCCTCCGTGTGTGTAACGAGGAGGAGAGGACAGAATAGTGGCAGAGCCCAGTGGTGCCCCCTACATGCTGGGAGGGTGCAGCGCCCCGTGCACTCGTACAGGTCACACACACCTAAGACCGTCCCTAAACATCGTCTCTTACACAGATCTCAAGTCTCTCGCTGTCTATTATCCGCTCAACTGACACCTGCAGTTCCATGGAGACGGCTGGTGCAGAGGAGCTCTGAGGATGGGATCATTCAAAGCGTCCAATCAGAAGCTGCCAACTGGTTTGTACCACTAGGTAAACTACAAGGGTAGGCTCGGACCAAACCAATGACAGTTTTTGTGTTTGTTTTAATAAAGCAACAAGCGGTTATATGTTATACATTTTATATATATATATTCAAAAAAGAGAACGTGAAGCAGCACTCAAATAAAGTGAATTTATTCATCCAACATGGAACCACAACGTTTCACCTCCTCTATGAAGGCATTTTCAAGTCACTTTATTTGAGTGCTGCGTCACGTTCTCTTTTTTGGATATCTAACACATAAGGAGAGGTCACGCCTTTATTTTTGAAGCTTTGCACCAGCCTAGTCAGGCATTTGTTCACAGTGCTGCTCCAATCCTCTGCTTTTATATATACATATATATATATATATATATATATATATATATATATATATATATATATATATATATATACACACACACACACACACACACACACACACAAATAAATGTGTGTGGAAAGGAAATGATTTATTCCATCTCAAACAGAAAAATATTGACATTACAGATTTAGGCCCCATGCACATGACCGTAAAAACTCCCGTAATTACGGGCCCATAGACTTCTATTGGTCACGGGTACCTCCCCGTATGCTTACGGGAAGGTGCCCGTGCTGTTGAAAAAGATAGAACATGTCCTATTTCAGGCCGTAATTACGGCACGGGCAGCCAATAGAAGTCTATGGGGCTCCCGTAATTACGGGTGACTACGTGTGTGCACCCGTAAGTACGGGAGCGTTGCTAGGCGACGTCAGTAAATAGTCACTGTCCAGGGTGCTGAAAGAGTTAAACGATCGGCAGTAACTGTTTCAGCACCCTGGACAGTTGCTACCGATCACAATATAGATAAAGCTGTAAAAAAAAAAGAAAAGCCGTTCATACTTACCCAGAACTCCCTGCTTCTTCCTCCAGTCCGGCCTCCTGGGATGACGTTACAGCCCATGTAACTGCTGCAGCCAATCACAGGCCAATCACTGGCTGCAGTGGTCACATGGACTGCCGCGTCATCCAGGGAGGTCGGACTGGATGTCAAGAAAGGGACGCGTCACCAAGACAACGGCCGGGTAAGTATGAATTTCTTTTACTTTTATTACGGAAAGGGCTGTCCCTTCTCTCTATCCTGCACTGATAGAGAGAAGGGGCTGCCGATTAGTGCAGTGCAATTTTGCAGCCAAAAACGTGCCCGTAAATACGGGTGGAATACGGGTGGAATACGTGTGACCAAGGACCCGTATTTATGCCAGTATTTACGGGTGGACAAAAATACGGTCATGTGCATGGGGCCTTATGGGGTGATTTGGTTTCTTTGAAACGGCAGCACTTTAAGTCTTTTTATTTCTGTCAGCGAGTTAATTGTAAAGATAAAGATTCGCCCAATATCCACGTTTTAATGTTCTGTTAGTGTCTTCATCATACTGGACGGGGGAGATAATGTGATTGATAGAAGATAAGCGGCGGTTTCCCTATTTATGGCGGTATCACAACAGTAACCACATTGGCCTCTCACATTATTAATGAATTGCTGCGAGGCCTCCCCTCCTGAATAGTGGATGTATGTAACGTATAGGGTAAGGGCACACAGGGGGGATACGCTGCGTAAAAGTACACAGCGTATCCGCCATGGGAGCCGCAGGGAATTTCACCAGAAAAAATGCACAGAATTGTGGTGCAGTTTTTCGTTTGGAATCTCCACTGCGGAAATAATGCTAGAAAAAAAACACTTTTTTCGGATTCGTGATTTTTTCAGGCGGAATCACAGCTTTTCCATTGCAAAAATCACAACATTTGCCTATTTGTTGCGAGTTTTACCCCCCATTAAATTCAATGGAAAAAACCTGAAAGAGAAGAGCTGCGATTCCGCAGCATAAAGTGACAGGCTGCGGATTAAAAAAACGCACCACAGGTCAATTTATGAAACGGTTTCTCAGCATATTTGTTCAAATTTCATCCACTCTGCGGTTACTATAATACGCAATTAAATCCGTTTTCGAAAATCAACAGTGTTTACGCTGAGGGTATGTTCACACGCTAAAGTAAAATCGGCTGTAAAATGCGGATGTTTTTAAGGGAAAACGGCCTCTGATTTTCAGCTGCTTCTTAAGCAAAAGTTTTTGATGCGTTTTTTTTTTAAAGCTGTTTTTTTATTGACACAATGAAAAACGGCTCCAAAAAGGACTCAAGAAGTGACATGAACTTTTTATTTCACGAAGCGTTTTTTTTACTACAGGGTGTAATCAGGAGCGTAGCTGGGGATGGCAGGGGGGGGGGGGGCATGTGCCCGGCCATCAATGGCGGATTATCATGGTACATTGTAGTTTTGATGCGATTTTGCCGCAAATCGCGGCAAAAAAACGCGATGAAACTGCATTGTGTATGTCCTGCAAAAGGACCTTTAGACATAAGGTCACATGACCTCATCTCTGAAGTTCTTACTATTGCTTAGAGATCTGCTGGTCACATGACCTCATCTCTGAAGTTCTTACTATTGCTTAGAGACCTGCTGGTCACATGACCTCATCTCTGAAGTTCTTACTATTGCTTAGAGACCTGCTGGTCACATGACCTCATCTCTGAAGTTCTTACTATTGCTTAGAGACCTGCTGGTCACATGACCTC
The DNA here is from genome assembly GCF_050947455.1 of Rhinoderma darwinii. Classification (NCBI taxonomy): domain Eukaryota; kingdom Metazoa; phylum Chordata; class Amphibia; order Anura; family Rhinodermatidae; genus Rhinoderma; species Rhinoderma darwinii. The sequence continues at coordinate 298,797 of NW_027464300.1, read as the reverse complement.
ATCTCTGAAGTTCTTACTATTGCTTAGATAAATAAATAAATTAGAAAAGAGACACGGCGCCACAAATGAGGGTCTGATAAATTATCAGAAAATTGGTGGATGCGATGATTGCGCTCACCTCGGGTGGTGGACACCTTAGGGTGTCAGTCGGGCTTGAAAAAGCTGCAGCCAGGTCCACATCACAGTCAAAACAAGTTTGCTGTCAAATTGTATTGCGATTGGATTTGGGGAAAAAAAGGGGAACCAACGGCGCTGCTTGAATAGAGATCATCCACGACCATTCCAGTGGGTAAAGTATTAGGGTATGTGCACACACACTAATTACGTCCGGAATTGACGGACGTATTTCGGCCGCAAGTCCCGGACCGAACACAGTGCAAGGAGCCGGGCTCCTAGCATCATACTTATGTACGATGCTAGGAGTCCCTGCCTCGCTGCAGGACAACTGTCACGTACTGTAATCGTGTTTTCAGTACGGGACAGTAGTTCCACGGAGAGGCAGGGACTCCTAGCATCGTACATAACTATGATGCTAGGAGCCCGGCTCCCTGCACTGTGTTCGGTCCGGTACTTGCGGCCGAAATACGTCCGTCAATTACGGACGTAATTAGTGTGTGTGCACATACCCTTAAAAGGATTTATTGTCAACAGGCTACGCGTTTCGACGCCGCACCGGCATCTTCCTCAGGCCAATACAGACTGTGCGGTTCCTGCCTCATTTATACACCAAGGCAAGGAAAAGACCGCCATAAAAATAACAGGTCAAAGGTCACAGAAATAAGAATAAAACAGAAACATGGTAAATTTTTAAAAAAAACATTCACACAAGGATTGCATATACATCGGACAGAAATAGTATACAGTTTGAAGAGTGTTTTGGGTATTGGAAACATATACTGCTTACGTCAGAAAAAACTGACAGGTCATTACAAGATTCCCTAAAAGAAACTTTTCAGATTAAAATATTGACTTTTGTTTGTGCAGATGATTGTGAGCAAACAAACAGTCATATTATTAATTATCAGTAGGGTTTTTTTTGTGTTTTTGGTCACTGTTAACATTTATATGTAGTAACCAGAGAAGTGCTGAGTCAAGCGTCCCTGGTTACCAAAGATCAGAATAATTACGGAAGCCGTTGCGAGCCAAAAAGGCTTATACTGGAACGCACAGTTGAACCGCATAGCGCATACAGGTCTCCCAATTGGAAGAATCGGACGAGGACCGAGGTACCAAGGGTGGTGAGTGATAAAGGCTCATATTCTAAATATTATAAGAAGATATTTGGAGGGTTACAACTGGATGGGAGCCCTTGTTTTATTTAGCTGCTATATAGATTAATGATTATTGATAATACGTGAAAATTACGTACTGTACTCGGTAAATGGTTTTTTCTTTTTTTAGTTGGGGGACCAAATGTAATTGTAGTTCTGATGTGCCTGGATTTTTAAAAAACCATATACGCATCACAAAATATATGTTTAGATGAAATCTTTAAAAGGAATTTACATATATTTTAATAAAGAGACTATACATGTAGGTAGGATGTATTTGTTCGAATAAGATTTTATAGTGTAAAAGGGACCTTATATTATAAGAGGAGGGGGTGGTTCATATATGTATAGAGAACCATTATTGTTAATACATACGGATAACCTAAGAGATATTTTTTCTAGGATCAACGGGAGGTATACATGCATATGTGTATTAGTTATTTGTCGTTTTTTTACCTTTTTTATGAAAATATATATATATATATGTGTTTGGTTTTATTTTATTCTAAAGAGGACTCCGTGAGGTCATTCAGACCTTTCGGATGTAGGGTTTCTAATTTGTAGATCCAAAAATTCTCTCTTTGTTTCAGTCTGGTGAATCTATCAGGTAGGTCTACTGATATCTGTTCGATTGGTGTAACCTTGATATCCGAGAAATTACATTTGTGTTTAAGCATACAGTGACGGGACACACTTTGTTTTAGAAAACCCTTGGTGACATTGAACCTGTGTTTATTAATCCGGTTTCTCAGGGTTTGCGTGGTACGACCCACATATTGGAGATTACAGGTGCATTCAAGTAGGTAAATGATATAGGAGCTCCCGCAGTTTAGGACATTTTTTATCACAAATTTTTCTCCTGTTGTTGTGGAGATGTATTCCCTACATTTATTTGTGATGTTATTGCAGCACAGGCATCTATTTTGGCCGCATCGATATGAGCCTGTCAAATCTCTCGTTAGGCTCGCATTTACTGTTTTGATTTTCCGCAGTCTACTAGGGGCTATTATATTTTTGATAGTTTTCGCCAGTCTATATGTAATAATAGGTTTGGCTGGTATCAAAGGCTTTAAAAAGGGGTCATTGGTCAGAATATGCCAATGTTTTATGAGAATGGTGGTAATGGTATTGCTTCCTTTGGTGAATGCAGTAATGAAGTTGGTTTTAACCATTTCATGACTTGATTTAAAATTGGTGTTTGAAGGTTTCACTTGAATGCATTCATTTTGTGTAAGGCTTCTGGCTTTTGATTCTGCCCCTTTAATGAGACTTTTAGGGAAGCCTTTCTCCGAAAACCTCTGGTTTAAAATCCCACATTCCTGGTCAAAGGCTAAATCATCTGAACAATTTTTTCTGATTCTTCGATATTGGCCGAACGGTATGTTTCTAAGCCAAGGGGGGTAATGTGCACTTTTAAAATCGAGGTAACTATTTACATCGACCATTTTGAAATGGGTCCTAGTTGTAAAATGGCCATTATTTTTTCCGATTGTTAGGTCTAAAAAGTCAATGTTTGTGTCTGAAAAGTTATGGGTAAAAGTGAGGCCAAAAGTGTTATTATTTAAAACCTCTATAAAATCACTGGCAGTATTAGAATCGCCCTTCCATATAAAAAACAAGTCATCGATAAAACGTTTATAAAGCAGGATTTTGTCTCTAAAAACATGCTCGCTGAGAATGAGGGCTTCCTCAAATGCCCCCATATATAGGTTCGCGTATGAGGGGGCGAACCGTGTCCCCATTGCACATCCCTTTATTTGTTTGTAGAATTTTCCATCTGAATTAAAAACATTGTGGGTTAAAATAAACTCTACACATTCCATGATGAAATTAAGCTGTATGTTTGAGTAACGCAAATCTGTTGCAAGAAAATCTAAAGTGGCTTGTGTACCCTGTGCATGGGGAATGTTGGTGTATAGTGAGGTTACGTCCGCTGTGATAAAGCTAATATTGGATATATCACAGGTGGACTCTAGTTGGAAAAGATCATTTATGAATTTGGTCGAATCCTTGAGAAAAGAAGGTAGTTTTGAAACTAGGGGTTGAAGGTGAATGTCTACAAAGTGTGATAGGTTACTCGTGAGGGAGCCTATTCCGGATATTATTGGTCGACCTGGTGGGTTGAGAAGGGTTTTATGAATTTTGGGAAGATGATACATGAAGGGGATGCTTGGAAATGGAACGGTTAAGAATATTTTTTCTTTTTTGCATAGCAGGTTATTGGTGAAAGCGGTCTCTATCAGGGATTTATATTCTATTGTAAATTCAGAGATTGGATTGTATTTGAGTTCTTCATAGTAAAGGGTGTCGGACAATAATCTATGGGCTTCTTTCAGATAATCGGATCTGTCTTGTAGGACTATACCCCCCCCCCTTTATCTGCGGCCCTGATTACGATGTTTTGGTTTTTCTGTAAATTATTTAGAGCTCTCCGTTGGGCACAGGACAAATTATCCTTGCGGTTACAGTAATGTTGGATGGTTTTAAAATCAGTGCTCACCAGGTTAGAGAAAGTTTCTATGGCCGGACCCCTATGGTGTAAGGGATAAAACGAGGATTTGGGCCGGAGATCTGTCATAACAGGTGTATTAATGTCTGTTGTAATCGGGTTGGGTGTAGTTACTACTGGAGAGATGGCAAAATGACGTATTAAGGTCAATTTCCGCATGAATTTGTTTAAGTCCATGAATAAATCAAATCCATCATGGGATGAGGTGGGACAAAAAGAGAGTCCTTTGGATAATAGACTAATTTCGTCTAAATTAGGGGTATATTTGGATAAATTGAAGATTTTGGTTAGATTAGTTTGTACTTCTTCTTTGATGATAGTGGTGGAATTTTTAGTGCGGTGTCTCCCCCCTCTACAGCCTCTGTGTCTAACCCTAGTTTTCTCTTGGATTGTGTTCTTTGTACTAGTGGGAAATAGGAGTTTATGGTTTGGGTTGGGGTTGTGTGTCTCTCCCGAGACTGGCAGAGGGACGTGATGGGGGGCATCGTGGGAACGTGGGGAAGATCTAAAAAAGAGGGGGGGAGGGTGAATTTATTTGGGCTTGGATAGGACGGGGATTAGTATGGGGGAGGATCCAACAAAGTGGGTTGTGAGATCTAGGAGGGAGGGTGAATGGTCCGGGGTAAGGGTGTTTGTGCTAGAATCATTGGATCTGGGATGGTTAGGGGAAAAGGATAGAGGAGTGCTAGGGAGGAGATTGTGGAGAAGGAGATGTGTGTCTAGATCACAGGATTTAAAAGCGAATTGGGGGATAGAGCCTGGGGGATTTTTATTTGGTGCAATAATCCGTGGGGAGATGGAGATTAGGGGCAGGAGGGTAGTTGGTTTTATGGAGATTGGACCTCATCTCTGAAGTTCTTACTATTGCTTAGAGACCTGCTGGTCACATGACCGCAGGACTTCAGCAGCAACAGCGACTCCACAGAGAAGACTGACTATGTAAGTATAAGGGGATTGATTTGTTTAATGGGACTGTATTTAGGGGTCTGGTGTGGGGACTGTATTTAGGGGTCTGGTGTGGGGTCTGTATTTAGGGGGGCTGGTGTGGGGTCTGTATTTAGGGGGTCTGGTGTGGGGTCTGTATTTAGGGGGCCTGGTTTGGGGACTGTATTTAGGAGGTTTGGTGTCTATTAGTTTAAGGGGTCTGTATTTAGGGGGTCTGGTCTGGGGTCTGTATCAGATTAAGGGATTTAGGGTCTGTATATTTAGGGGTCTGTGTTCGTTTAAGTGATCTGGTGTCGGTATTTAGGGGGTCTGTTTTAGTTTGAGGTCTGTGTCGGTATTTAGGGGGTCTGTATTTGGGGGTGTGATCTGTATTTGTTTATAGGGTCTGTATTTAGGGGTCTGTATTAGTTTTGGGTTTTTTATTTAGGGGTCTGTATTAGTTTAGGGGGTCTGGTCTGAGGTCTGTATTAAGGGAGTCAGGTCTGGGGTTATTATTAGTGTAGGGGGTCAGGTCTGGTGTCCGTATTTAGGGGTCCGGTCTGAGGTCTGTATTTATTCAGGGTGCTTGTGATGGGGGTCTGTATTTGTTTAGGGGGTCTGGTCTGGGGACTGCAATAGCTTACAAGGTCTGGGGTCTGTAGGTATTCTATAATCTAGTCTGTGGTCCAATTTTATTAGTATGAGTAAAAGGGGTTGTCCAGGCACGTGGATAGGTCATCAGTATAAAAAACGGTCTGTGCCCGCACCACCCCTTTAATGTATGGTCCTGGGCCTTGGTGTCTAAATTTGTGTGTTTCTATAGGGGCTGGAAATGGCTGCAGAAGTGATGGGCAAAGATGTCTAATCAGGAGAAGTCGCCATAACGGTCTGTGCCAGATGGAGAAGAAAAGAAAACGGCACCCATCAGAGAAGACGTCACTGGATCTATAGGGGATCTCCTCTCCTGACATGTCTGTTGCAGGTAATTCTTGTATTCTACATATTTCTGTGTACCCAGAGCTAATAGACAAATGCGTGTTACCATTCCCATTCCCATTGTGATACTGTCAGCGATGGTTGGAGACTGTCAGTATGTAGGGACACAGCCCTTTAACAAGGGGAATCGTAACAACCATTTGTCAATGCTCACACAAAAAGGTGGTGTTCACTATAGACACGGCAGAGCGGCGGTAGGGAAGGGGGGCCCAAGTTTGTGGAACAGCCCATGGCCTATGGTCTACTTAATCCACCACTGCCGGCCATTCAGCCAGCGCCTTTCTACAAGTGAAGCGGCTCGATACTTTGCGCCGCTTGCATCGTTGAAAGGCGCTGATTGGCAGAGAAGCGTTCAACCCCAGGAGACCTGCGCAGAAGAGAGCAGGTCTCCATTGCTGCCGGACGGCGTGGGAACGGGATTAAGGTGAGTTTGAATAGTTTGTTATTTTATCGTAATAAAAAAGTGTGTGGCATTATCTACGGGTGTGGATTTATCTACAGGGGGGGCTATATACTGGTGTGGGCTATCTGTGGAGCACTATATACAGGGTGGGCTATATCTACAGGGGGCTATATCTACAGGGGGCTATCTGTGGATAACTATATACAGGGGTGGGCTATATCTACAGGGGGGCTATATACAGGGTTGGGCTATACGTGGAGCACTATATACAGGGGTGGGCTATCTGTAGAGCACTATAGGGGGAGCTATATGTGGGACACTATACAGAGGTGGGCTATATGGGGGCACTATCTACAGGGGGCTCTATGGGGGGCACTATCTACAGGGTGCTCTATGGCAGGCACCATCTACAGGGGGCACAGTGTGTGTGTGTGGGACATGGTGTATGGTGCTATTATAATTAGAGGTGCAGTGTATGGCGCTATTATATTTAGGGGCGTAGTGTGTGGTATAATGAGAACTTTATCTTTGTTTATAGGTGTAGAAATGTAGTAAAAGTGAGAAGCTTAAGACATCTGAGAAGCAAACTGCAGAAATGGGTTGTGACCGGGAGAAGTCATCATAGAGGTCTGGACCGGATGGAGAAAAAGATATAGAATCTGAGATGTCACCGGTGAGTCACTTAATGTAAATGTTCATTCTGCCTCTAATCAGCACTGTAGTCACTGTATGATTTGCAGCGAGATGATGGGTGGTGTGATTTTTTTTTTTATGAAACAGCATCTCCCAGCATATCTTTACCATTGTTCGGACCATGCTGGGAGCTGGAAACAATTTAGTGTGAACCTATACGTCAGGGGTTGCACTAAATTGAGCTGTATTTGTGCTGGTGCTTTATATATGTACTGAGCTTGGTTCTGGGGCTGTATTTATGTACTGAGCACTATTCTGGTGTTGTGTATAGAACTATATTGCTTGTAAAATGTACAAATGTTTTTATGCTCGAGTTACATAAAAAGAAATGTGGAAAATAAATGACACGTCGACTGGTAGAGAAAACAAACATTGCGAGGGGGAAGGAGATGTCGGGAAAGAGGTTGGGAGGGGGGCGCCAAACTGAATCTTTGCCCCGGGTACTGGAGAACCTAGCTACGCCTCTGGTGTAATACTGTCTCATGCCTCCCATCCAGCAGATGGCACCGCGGGAGCGCCATGAACACTCACCCCTGCAGCCGCACCATCCTGACCTGCCTCGGGTCCCCTAGACGAGCTCCAGGCGGGCTCTCCAGGTGAGCTTGCCGCGCTGGAGGCAGAAGAAGACGCCTCCGTCTGCTGAACCGCCAATGAAGGAAGCCTTTCTTGCCGACCGGGCCCATGTTGCTCTATCGGCCTCTTCATTCGACTGCGGTCACACAGGCCGACTGCCCACCGCACGCTGCTCTGGGTGCCAGGGGCCCGACCGCTCCTTCCTGCTGCCCTCACCCGCACAGCGGAAACTGCCGCCATCTTTCCCACCGGCCTCGGACCGTCCACACCACTGCTCCCGGCCTCCGGAACCTCCACAGCAGGTAAGGGGGGGGGGGTCACACTCCGTCTGCGCCGTGGAACCGGCGATGTAGGGCTGAGGCGCTCAGGCGGCCTGGAACGCAGAGCCCTGGGGGGGACACCCACAAGGGCCCCTAACTGCTCCTGCACCCACCCTAGCCCCTTCTCCACTGCCTGTACCCTAATCCTCTCCAGCAACTGCTCTAAGCCCTCCATCTATAGTCTAGGCCCTAAACTGACACAAAAACTGATGGCTACCCTGACACTGGCTGCACACACCTTCTCCTCACAAACTTTTTCAAGCCATAAAATGGCTTCCTTGCCTACTACCTATATATATATATATTCCCTAACTCCACCCCCAATACCCCCAGCCCCCCAGTAACGTTCCTAACTTAAACCCACCCACCAATCTATAATCACAATACCCCTCTACTTGACCCCTTGCAGGCCCAGAACCATTATGACCGCCCTCTGTCCAGCTTTGCTTAGCTCTGGGCTCACAATAGCGACTGTGGCATCTGAGGTGTTAAGAAGAGGGGTAACCCCCTCTAATAGTCCATCGCCCAACTCAACGGCGTGATCGCAGGCTGCCGATGATTGGCATGGCAACCTGGGGACCTAATGAGGGGCCCCAGGTCTGCCATCTCTGCACTCCTATTAAGACTTGCCTCCGGCAGGGATCACGATATACTTCAGTACATTAGTAGTGCAATAGTATCATGCAAGCGATGCAATGATTGCTGGGTCAAGTCCCCTAAGGGGATGTAAAACAAAGGTTTATTTTTATGTACACAAAGTTAAAAAATAAATAAATTACCCTCTAAAGCAGGGGTTTCAAGTAAGCGGCCCACATGTGGCCCCTGACGCTGTCATCTGCGGCCCGTGGGACACAGAGCCGCTAGTGCAGGCTCTGCTCCGGGATTCTGTGGAATTCCCTGACATCGATGTCCACATATGGACAGCGATGACTGGGGCTTCCCCAGAGCCAGAGTCCCACGCAGAGCGCTAGTATAGCCTCTGCTCCGGGACTCTGTGGAATTCCCTGAGATCGCTGTCCATATATGCAGAGTCCCGGGCAGAGCGCTAGTATGTCTGGGGCTTCCCCAGAGCTGGAGTCCCGGGCAAAACGCTAGTATAGGCTCTGCTCCGGGACTCTGGGGAAGCCTCTGACATCGCTGTCCAGTATCTACAGACGGCACTGTGGCATTATCTACAGACGGCACTGTGGCATTATCTACAGAGGGCACTGTGGCATTATCTACAGAGGGCACTGTGGCGTTATCTACAGAGGGCACTGTGGCGTTATCTACAGAGGGCACTGTGGCGTTATCTACAGAGGGCACTGTGGCGTTATCTACAGAGGGCACTGTGGCGTTATCTACAGAGGGCACTGTGGCGTTATCTACAGACGGCACAGTGGCGTTATCTACAGATGGCACAGTGGCTTTATCTACAGAGGGCACTGTGGCATTATCTACAGAGGGCACTGTGGCATTATCTACAGAGGGCACTGTGGCATTATCTACAGAGGGCACTGTGGCATTATCTACAGAGGGCACTGTGGCATTATCTACAGAGGGCACTGTGGCATTATCTACAGAGGGCACTGTGGCATTATCTACAGAGGGCACTGTGGAATTATCTACAGAGGGCACTGTGGCATTATCTACAGAGGGCACTGTGGCATTATCTACAGAGGGCACTGTGGCATTATCTAAAGAGGGCACTGTGGCACGGTCTAAAAAGGGACTGCCCAATCTTGACATGTGTCTGCCAAACGCTGCCAACTGAGACGCCGGACTACATTTAGCGACACAAACTGGAAAACTGAATTGTTGAAATAAGCACGTGGAGAAATATCTAAAAATTTTAAACCTAGCGGTATTATTATAGTAATGTAGTATTATTATTATAGTAATGTAGTATTATTATAGTAATGTAGTATTATTATGATAGTAATATAGTGTTATAGTAGATCAAATAACTAATTGATTGACAATTTTGTATTGTATCAAATTTGAAAGTAATGCGGCCCGTCAACTTCCCATTTTTTCTATATGCGGCCCACTTACCCGGCCGAGTTTGAGACCCCTCGGATAGACAGTGAGAACAGTATGCAGGGAATATAGGACATACAATGAGGCTAGTATACAGGGAATATAGGACATACAGTGAGGACAGTATACAGGGAATATAGTACATATAGTGAGGACTGTATACAGGGAATGTAGGACAGACAGTGAGAACAGTATACAGGGAATATAGTACATATAGTGAGGACAGTATACAGGGAATATAGGACATACAGTGAGGACAATATACATGGAATATAGGACATACAATGTGCCTAGTATACAGGGAATATAGGACATACAGTGAGGACAGTATGCTGGGAATATAGGACATACAATGAGCCTAGTATACAGGGAATATAGGACATACAGTGAGGACAGTATACTGGGAATATAGGACATACAGTGAGGATAGTATACAGAAAATGTAGGACATACTGTGAGGAAAGTATACTGGGAATATAGTACATGTAGTGAGGACAGTATACAGGGAATATAGGACATACAGTGAGGACAGAATACAGGGAATATAAGACATACAGTGAGGACAATATACGGAGAATATAAGACATACAGTGAGGACAGTATACTGGGAAAAAGTACATAGCGTGAGGACAGTATACAGGGAATATAGGACATACAGTGGGGGCAATATACAAAGTATATAGGACATACAGTAAGGACAGTATACAGGCATATAGTACATATAGTGAGGACAGTATACTGGAAATATAGTACATATAATGAGGACAGTATACTGGGAATATAGGACATACAGTGAGGACAGTATACAGAGAATATAATACATATAGTGGGGACAGTATACAGGGAATATAAGACATACAGTGAGGACAGTATACTGGGAAAAAGTACATAGCGTGAGGACAGTATACAGGGAATATAGGACATACAGTGGGGGCCATATACAAAGTATATAGGACATACAGTAAGGACAGTATATAGGGCATATAGTACATATAGTGAGGACAGTATACTGGAAATATAGTACATATAGTGAGGACAGTATACTGGGAATATAGGACATACAGTGAGGACAGTATACAGAGAATATGGTACATATAGTGAGGACAGTATACAGGGAATATAAGACATACAGAGAATATAATATACAGAGTATATAGTACATACAGTAAGGACAGCATACAGGGAATATAGGACATACAATGAGCCTAATATACAGGGAATATAGGACATACAGTGAGAACAGAATACTGGGAATATATGACATACAGTGAGGACAGTATACAAGGAATATAGTACATATAGTGAGGACAGAATACAGGGAATATAAGACATACAGAGAATACAATATAAAGAGAATATAGTACATACAGTAAGGACAGCATACAGGGAATATAGGAAATACAGTGAGGACAGCATACAGGGAATATAGTACATATAGTGAGGACAGTATACAGGGAATATAGGAGATACAGTGAGGAAAGTATACTGGGAATATAGTACATGTAGTGAGGACAGTATACAGGGAATATAGGAGATACAGTGAGGACCGGATACTGGGAATTTAGTACATATAGTGAGGACAATATACAGGGAATATAAGACATATAGTGAGGACAGTATACAGGGAATATAAGACATACAGTGAGGACAGTATTATGTTTTATTTTGTTTCAGCTAATTGCCAGAGAAAAGAATGTACTTAGAAACTCCTTTATCGGAGATGAAGACGGCCTGCAGGGGACTAGATCACGAGAAGTCACATTTTACTGTGTTTCCAACGAATATCAGTCTAGAAAAGTCTATAAGTCCCCATCACATCACGTTTTTAGCCTCCACTTAATGTATATGCCAGGAACAGCTCCCGACATATACGTTAAACATAGACAGTGACAGATGCTAAACAGTGGCATCTGCCAAGCATAGACTACAATAGCGTACGTTAAATGTATGCGTCATTATCTCTCATGACCCCTTTCAAGACATATACGTTAAACGGATGCCATAATAGCCTATAGGTGAGGGATGCCACGGTTAGGCATCTGTCACAGGCATCTGACTCCCATCGACGGATCAATTTAACATATACATGTCATGAAAATCTATTGTAAATCCTATGACGTATACATGAAACGGAGGCCTGTGACGTATACTATATAGTGGTATACGTCACCCATAGTCTTCCATGCTTAAAAACATATACCACGCATTGTACATTTCTTGAGGGATTCCGTTGTATGGAATAACGTATACCAGCCTGACTTAGGCCAAAAGGACACTTTATTTTTACCCCTGTCGGTCTAGTGGAGACCTATGGACACTTTACTGTGGAGATTGGGACAGATCAACTAAACGTTGGGCTAAAAAGTGATCAATATCATGTCAAAATCTGTCAATTATAATATATGTGTAACACCCCTTTGGGCCGACCTCTGTAGGCAGGGTGTATTGTAGTTCTCACCTCACTATGGCGCAGTGCCTCCACCCAAATCTTGCTAGGAGCTCTATACGAAAGCAAGAGGGTCTTTCTCTTCTGCCAGGGGTCGACTCGGGAAACCCCCACCTGAGCTCAGTACACACTCACAAGCGGTTATGGTGAAACTACTCAACCCACTGGCGTAGCTATAGGGATCGCAGCGGTCGCAATTGCGACCGGGCCCCGAAGCCAGGGGGCCCACGGCCCCCCGCACCACATCAATAAAAAGTTACTATAGTAACTCGGGCCGCGGGCCCCTGTTACTATAGTAACATACTTTACTTACCTTCCTGGTTCCGGATCGCCTCGGAGGTCCTGACGTCAAGCGCTGTGCGCAGCGCATGACGTCACAGCGCTATGCCGCCGCGCACAGCATCGAGACTACAGAACTCCCGCCGCGGCCGAAGAGGAAGGTAAGGTTAGCCCTGACTGGCGGGGTCTGACTCCCGGGACCCGCCAATCAGCTGTTTTGAAGGGGCCGCAGCACTCGTACGAGAGCTGCTCCCCTTCATTCCTGTCACTTCATTCCGGTCACACTGTGAATCGGTGTCGGCGATTCACAGTGTGAGCGAGTAGTGAAATGAAGGGGAAGCAGCTCTCGTACGAGTGCTGCGGCCCCTTCAAAACAGCTGATTTGCGGGTCCCGGGCGACACATCAGCTATTGATGGCCTATCCTGTGGATAGGCCATCAATGTTTAGGGACTGCACAACCCCTAAGCCTACGATGTATCAGGCTTAGGGGGCCCATGAGACAGGATCACAGATTGTGTGATCCTGTCTGCTGGGCCCTGTATCTAAGCCAATCACATGGTAGGCTTAGATACATGGCCCATGCGTGATCCTGTCTGCTGGGCCCTGTATCTAAGCCTACCACACTGTAGGTTTAGATACAGGGCCCCAGCACACACTAATCTTATACTGTATAAGATTACTGTCTGCTGGACCCTGTATCTAAGCCTACCTTGTGGTAGGCTTAGATACAGGGTCCCACAGACAGTATCACACATGGGCCCTGTATCTAAGCCTTAGGGTATGTGCACAGACACTAATTACGTCCGTAATTGACGGACGTATTTCGGCCGCAAGTACCGGACCGAACACAGTGCAGGGAGCCGGGCTCCTAGCATTATAGTTATGTACGATGCTAGGAGTCCCTGGCTCGCTGCAGGACAACTGTCCCATACTGTAAACATGTTTTCAGTACGGGACAGTTGTCCGGCAGCGAGGCAGGGACTCCTAGCGTCGTACATAAGTATGATGCTAGGAGCCCGGCTCCCTGCACTGTGTTTGGTCCAGTACTTGCGGCCGAAATACGTCCGTCAATTACGGACGTAATTAGTGTGTGTGCACATGTAGTGTCCCACAGGAGCACTACTATGAAAACTATGTTTGTCTTCATGTGTTGTGTTATGCTGCCATCTACAGGTTCAGAAATGTTATGACATTGTGTTTCAGCCTATGCGGAGTGTTTTTCTATAATGTAACAGAAGCTGGGAGGAGTTAATTAGGGAGTGGTGAGAGTGGTGAGCGAGGAGGGGAGGCAGGAGGCAGGAGGAAGCTCAGGGAAGGTGCTCCTGAGTTCAGCCATTAACGGATTACAGAGAAAGACAGGCCTAAAGAGATTTATTGGAATAACAGCTCAAGGAGCGAGAAGAGTCCAGAAAGAGAGACTGTGAGTAGAGAGATAATAGCACTCCTGCATTTAGTATTGGGCTACACTGATTGAGCTGAATTTGGATGACATATTTGTATTGTACAATCTCCATCTTGAAAAGTAAAAGTGTGCTGCAAGCTCTCCTGATTAACTGCCACCACCGTCTCCTGTCTTCTATTTGCACTCTACACCAAGGGCACCCCAAATAACACCAGACAGGAGTCAGCCACCAAGGGAGTGCCCCGGGGGAAACAACAGTCATCAGCCTCATCTTGTGCAACCCCCTCATCACTGTGTGTGTGTGTCCCTGGGAGGTGGGAAGGCCTGCAAGGCAAAATACCACCGTGACACAAGACAGAGAGCCCAGTATCCACCATTTTGGGTTCCTGCATTCCCCGCCACCCACGGGCCACCACATATCATTTTGGCGTCACGAACTGGATTTCTATGGCCTCTGTGCCTTATGAACTAAGTCAGCGCTGATGCGCCACAGCCGGAGCCAGATTATCGCAGCCGGAGCAGAGTTACAGACATTTCGCTACAGCCGGAATAAAAGTTTCCCGCCAAGTCGCCGCCATATTGGAAGTGGCAAGGAGCTGCGCAAGAGAACCCGCGAAAACAGCGGAGCAGCTAAGTGAGTGCCTGAATAGGCCAGTAAATGAGATTTAAAGTAAAAAGTGGCAGTTAACAGTGTAGAGACACCGGAAAAGATATCCGGAAAAGAGGCTTAGTGCATAGCCTGAAATTGAACACCCGTTGCTAGGGGTTACGGTAGGACTTATTGCAGAAAATGTCTGACGACGGAGATAACGGCTCTCCAAGCCCCAGTGGGTCACCTCCAACAGCGCAAGTGATGCCACTCACTATGCCCTATTACTTTGGAGCACCATGGCTTCCTCGCTACAAAGGCGAAGTTCATTCCCTGAGGGAATTCAAAGAGAAGATGCTGTCCATGTTCCGTTTGTATCCTGTCTCAACAGACCAGAGGGTTGAGATATTGATAGGACAACTAGAGGGCGCAGCATTAAGAGAAGTGAAATCCTGGCCCAGAACAGAGAAAAAAACAGTGGAACAGATACTGAACCGATTGCGTGCCACATTTGAAGTAAGGACTGTGGCAGAGCTCAAGATGAGATTCTTTGGAAAGAAGCAGCAGCCCGGTGAGTCATTGAGAGACTTTGCTTTATCCCTGCAGGAGGCCCAGCGGGCAATTATGCAAGTAGAACCCTTAGAGGCTGCAGAGGCTGACAAGGCCTTAAGGGAGCAGTTTGTTGAAGGAGCTGCATCTGAAGCTCTTAAAAGTCAGCTCAGAATGTTGGCCTCCCAGAACCCAAGCTGTATCTTCTTGGACTTTAAAGAGTTTGCAATTAGAATCCTGGGGACTGAAGCCGCAGCGGTTCAAGCCAAAGTTTTCCCCTATTCCATAGAGACTCCTACGGAGTCGCAAGTAGATCATCCTACAGCAGCGGGAAGTCAAGTTTCACTAGCTCAGTGTGCTCACATGCAAGCTCAAGATCCAGTTGGTGAACTGAGGGACCAAATTGCTGTCCTCACCGAGAGCCTCAGTAAAATGTGCCAGAAAATGGAAGATATGGAGCAACGCCAGAAAGAAAGCCGCCGCTACTCCAGTAACAGGTTCAGTAACCGATCAGAAGGGGGAAGTTACCGGAATTGGGGTAGACGCTCTTCTGACAGATTTGATACCACCGGAAGACCCATTTGTCGTAGGTGTCAAAGAGCTGGCCATATTGAAAGAGAATGTCGTCAGTTAAACGACAATCCCCCGAGGCAGAGGACCGCCCCTCGGGAGGAAGACCAATAGGTCCCACAACACCAGAATGGATTCCCCGGTACATTGGGCAGTGTCCAGTGATTACGATCCACCTAAATGGGATCCCACTGTCGGCCTTACTGGACACTGGCTCTCAAGTCACCACTCTGCAGAGAAGTTGGTTTGAGAAGTACTGGGACCTCGACCAGCTGATACAACCCCCAGACACGTGGCTTAACATTGTAGCCAGTAATGGACAATCGATACCCCATCGGGGCTACTGGGAACCCACGATCCAGATGGGAGAAACTGAACTGCCCCAGCAAGGCGTAATTGTAGTGAACGTCTGGGATGATGACTTTCCACCAGTGGTGCTGGGCATGAATGTTCTTAGGAATTGCTATGAAGAGATGCTAGATGCCCTACACCGAGCACTTTCTACAGTCCCTGTCTCCAATCAAAATGCAATTCAGCATGCTATCCGTCTCTTGAATGCCCAACAGAGGTTCACGAATGAAAAGGGTGAGATCTGCCGTGCCCGCATCATGGACTCGCAACCAGTGACTCTGGAACCAGAGACGGAAACCATTCTGTGGTGTCGAGCTCGTCCAGGTTTGCAAGGTCAAGATTACCAGGCCCTTGTGGAACCTCTTCTTCTGGAAGATCATCCGACCGTGCTAGCAGCCAGAAGTCTAGTGACTGTTTCTAATGGGAGGGTACCTATTCGCCTCCTGAACATTGGTGATACGGCTGTGGTACTGAGTAAATACCGTCCAGTTGCTAAGCTCTCACAGGTCTTCTTCCAAGATGTCTGGAGCCCTGAGACTACAGTGTTCCAGCAAGCTACCCAGAATCAAGTTACCCCTGAGATGACAACAAAACCCTGGTGGACCGAGATCCATGTTGGCGATGCTAATACTACCGAAGAGGAGATCGAAGGAGCCCTGATGGTGGCCAAAGACAATCAACAAGCCTTCAGTAAACATCCTATGGATTTTGGGAAGGCTACTATCATTGAGCACACCATCCCTACAGGCGTCCATCCACCCATCAAAGAAAGGTACCGTCCCCTTCCACCAGCCATGTACCAGCCAGTGAAGAAAATGATTCGGGAGATGAAGGACGCAGATGTGATTCGGGAGAGCTACAGTCCATGGGCTGCACCCCTAGTCCTGGTGAAAAAAAAGGATGGCAACATTAGATTCTGCGTGGACTACCGCAAAATCAATAATATCACTCACAAGGATGCGTATCCCCTGCCACGCATTGAAGAATCCCTGACTGCTTTGGGGTCTGCTGCCTACTTCTCAACTCTGGATTTGACCAGCGGGTATTGGCAGGTACCTATGGCTCCCGAAGATAGGGAAAAGACTGCTTTCACTACTCCCATGGGGTTGTTCGAGTTTAATTGTATGCCCTTTGGGCTATGCAATGCCCCGGGAACCTTCCAGAGGCTGATGGAACGCTGCCTGGGTCACCAAAACTTCGAGACCGTCCTCTTGTACCTGGACGACGTAATCATCTACTCAAAGACTTATGAGGAACACCTACAGCACCTGGCAGAAGTCCTCAAAACCCTCATCAAATATGGCCTGAAAGTGAAACCCTCCAAGTGTCATCTCCTGAAGCCGGAAGTCCATTACTTAGGCCATGTCGTGAGTGCAGAAGGAGTGGTTCCTGATCCAGGCAAAGTAGCAGCAGTAAAGAGCTGGCCAGCCCCTACCACAGTCAAGGAGGTGAGAAGTTTCTTGGGATTTGCAGGGTATTATAGACGGTTCATCCCACACTTTGCCCAGATTGCAGAACCCCTCCAGGGATTGTTAAGAGGTCACTCCAAGGAAGCTACGAAGAGAAGGATCCCGATTGAGTGGGCTGAAGCCCATGAAGCCGCTTTCCAGAAGCTGAAGCAGCTGTTAACCGAACCACCTATCCTGGGATATCCTGACTACAACCAACCCTTTAGGCTGTATACTGATGCCAGCCAGAAGGGATTGGGGGCCGTCCTGTCGCAGGTACAGGACCAGAAAGAGAGAGTCATCGCTTATGCCAGCAGAGGTCTTCGAGGCGCTGAACGGAACGACCAGAATTATAGTTCCTTTAAGCTGGAATTCCTGGCCCTTGTGTGGGCAGTGACCGAAAAATTTAAAGATTACCTGGCTGCAACACCCTTCATCGTCTTCACGGATAATAATCCGCTGGCCCACTTGGATACAGCGCGACTGGGAGCTCTTGAACAGCGATGGGCATCCAGACTGGCGAATTATCAGTTTGTGATCAAGTACCGGACTGGTGCGTCCAACGTGAATGCCGATGCCTTATCCCGTTTGCCTGTGGGTGAAGAACTGGTCCGATGTAATGATGAATGGGAAGAGGTAGAGATGCCTACATTCTATGCTCAGTTTGCAACCCAGAATTCGGTGATCGCTCAGAGGAAGCGAAACGAACATCCGCAACCAAATGTTCCTGACTGCTCCCAAGATTCCAGACAGTGGGCTAGATTCCAACGGGAGAGTAGAAACCTACAGGAATTGCAGACTTCCCTTCTTCAGAAGAGGACTCCGGACCGAATACGTAGAGGTCAAGCTGATCAGGAATTAATTTGTCTATGGAGACTGAGGAATCGACTTTTCGTGTCCAGAGGTCTACTACAGAGGACTGCCCTGGATCCCGTAACGGGTGAGCGTCTACATCAAATTGTGGTACCCCGGCGAGATTCCAAATCCATCTTGGAAGCCTACCATGACAGATCGGGACACTTTGGGGTTCATAAAACGGAAGATACCATACGCCGACGATTTTACTGGATTGGCATGAGAGACGACATAGAGAAGTGGTGCCGAGAATGTCCCACCTGTGCTCAGAGCCGAGGAGAGCGTCATGACCAGAGAGCCCCACTTCACCCCATCATCAGTCATAGACCGCTGGAACTGGTAGCCATTGACCATGTCAAGTTTGAACCAAGCCGCACTGGGTATACTTATGCTATAACTATAATTGACCACTATACGAAGTTCGTGGTAGCTATGCCAGTGAAAGACCTGACTGCCAAGACCACCGCTGCCATCTTTTGGAAGAATTTCGTACTCCCCTATGGCTGTCCGGACAAGATCCTGACTGATCGTGGTTCCGCATTTGAGTCTCAACTGTTCCACGAGTTGTGTTCCCTCTATGGCTGTCAGAAGCTGAGAACTACCGCTTATCATCCACAAGGTAATGGCTTATGTGAAAAGATGAACCAGACTCTTATTGGGATGTTAAGAACTGTTCCGTCCCAGAAGAGGGCTGATTGGCCGATTCTCCTGCCAGAATTGGTGTACCTGTATAACAACACTGTGCACTGCTCCACAGGGTACACTCCTTACTATCTCCTGTTTGGCCGTCAGGGCAAATTGCCTTCGGACTTGGCCATGGATGTCGAAGTTCCAGATACTATCAACCCCCTGCCAAAGACAGAGTGGGTGAGTGATCACCAGCGTCGCCTGGCTGAAGCCAACGAGATTGTGGAAAGACGGATGGAAGATGCTCGTCAAAGGCAACAAGCAGGTTTTGATCAAAAGGCCGAAGCAGAACCCTTCCAAATTGGAGACCGTGTGTGGCTGAAAAAAAACCATCGTTCAAGTAAGTTGGACAGCAAGTGGCAGAAAGAACCATACACAATTAAGTCCATCCCGCACCCTGGGACTGATGTCTATGAGATTGTGCGCGAAGGCCGAGATTCCCAAGTCGTCCACCGTAATCGTCTCAAGCTCTGCCTAAAGGAAGAGGTACCAGCAGAACCACAGACAACTGAGAAATCTCCTGCAGCTGAACCGCTACCGCCAACAACTAGTATGTCCCCTCTTGATTGGCTGTTCCAACCTTGGCTGTCTATTTTGGTTCCTAGAACCGTTCTTGATCCCGGCGAAGACCAAGTGACCTCGTCATCCGAGTTCCGGCCTGGTCCAGAGGAATCCAGGGACCCTGAAATTGTTATAGAGGAGCCTCTGAGGAGATCTGATAGAGCTACCCGAGGTAAGATGCCAGCTCGATATCAAGATTGAACTGTTGAATCTGAGACTTCATTTTTGGATTATCCTTCACCAGAGACATTGTATTGTTTACATCCCAATTGGGTAACAAGCCCTTCATTTTCCCCAGTTCATATGACAAGGACTCTTGGACATTTTCCCTGTTCAGCATTATATCCTCATATTCCTCAGAGACTGTATGGACTCTTAGTTTATTATTGCAATTGTGATTAACCTTTGTTTTAGGTTAACCTGCCGCCTGGAGAGTCGGACGCCGAGGACGGCTTTATTTAAAGAGGGGGTGTATGTAGTGTCCCACAGGAGCACTACTATGAAAACTATGTTTGTCTTCATGTGTTGTGTTATGCTGCCATCTACAGGTTCAGAAATGTTATGACATTGTGTTTCAGCCTATGCGGAGTGTTTTTCTATAATGTAACAGAAGCTGGGAGGAGTTAATTAGGGAGTGGTGAGAGTGGTGAGCGAGGAGGGGAGGCAGGAGGCAGGAGGAAGCTCAGGGAAGGTGCTCCTGAGTTCAGCCATTAACGGATTACAGAGAAAGACAGGCCTAAAGAGATTTATTGGAATAACAGCTCAAGGAGCGAGAAGAGTCCAGAAAGAGAGACTGTGAGTAGAGAGATAATAGCACTCCTGCATTTAGTATTGGGCTACACTGATTGAGCTGAATTTGGATGACATATTTGTATTGTACAATCTCCATCTTGAAAAGTAAAAGTGTGCTGCAAGCTCTCCTGATTAACTGCCACCACCGTCTCCTGTCTTCTATTTGCACTCTACACCAAGGGCACCCCAAATAACACCAGACAGGAGTCAGCCACCAAGGGAGTGCCCCGGGGGAAACAACAGTCATCAGCCTCATCTTGTGCAACCCCCTCATCACTGTGTGTGTGTGTCCCTGGGAGGTGGGAAGGCCTGCAAGGCAAAATACCACCGTGACACAAGACAGAGAGCCCAGTATCCACCATTTTGGGTTCCTGCATTCCCCGCCACCCACGGGCCACCACACACATACCCTAACACATGTGTTACTAATCATTTTTTGTGTGTTTTCTTACAGGTTCGGTCGTTGGACTACGGCGGATTCCAGGACTACTTCGATGACAGCTTTTTTTTTTATTAATAAAATGGTTAATGAGGGCTGTGTGGGTTTTTTTTTTATTTCAATAAAATATTTTTTCTATGTCTTTGTGTTTTTTTTTTAAACTATATTACTACCGCCTTAGTAATGGCCGCCGGCTGATTGACAGCATCCATTGCTAAGGCGGGGCTTAGTGTTAGCAGGTACAGAGGCTAACACTAACCCCCATTATTACCCCGTTACCCACCACCACGAGGGGTGCTGGGAAGAGCCGGGTACCATCCAGTACTTGACCATCTGTAGTGATGGTTGGCCACTGGGGTGGCCGCAGGCTGGTATTATCAGGAGGGGAAAGGTCAAAAACAGTGGCCCTTCCCATCCTGGTAATGCTGCCTGCTGCTGCTTTATTGTATCTGGCTGGTTATGAAAATGGGGGGGACCCCACGTCATTTAAAAAAAAATAAAATAAAAAATAATTGGAAAGAACGATGTCGGGTCCCCCCCAATTTTCATAACCAGCCAGATACAACACAGCAGCAGCAGGCAGCATTACAAGGGTGGGAGGGCCACTGTTTTTGGCCTTCCCCAGCCTAATACTACCAGCCTGCGGCCACCCCGGTGCCTGCCCGTCACTACAGATGGTCGGGTACTGGTTTGTACCCGGCTCTTCCCAGTACCCCTGGTGGCGGTGGGTACCGGGGTGATAATGGGGTTTAGTGTTGGCCTCTGCACCGGCTAACATTAAGCCTCGCCTTAGTAATGGAGGTTGTCAATCAGCCAGCGGCCATTACTAAGGCGGTAGTAATAAAGTTTAAAAAGATACAAGCACATAGAAAAAATATTTTATTGAAATAAAAAAACACAACCCTCATTAACCATTTTATTGAGAATAAAAAAAACGCCGTCATTGAAGTCCTCAAATCCGAAGTCCAACAACCGAACCTGTAAAAAAAACACAAACACAAAAATAATCAGTAACACATAAAGAAGCAAAATTATTATTCTTACCTATCCTGGGTCCAGCGCTGGAGACGCAATGTCAGCGAGCTGGGCCCTGTATCTAATCCTATCATGTGTGATACAGTCTGCTGAGCTGTGTATCTAATCCAATCATGTATGATACTGTCTGCTGGGCCCTATATCTAATCCGATCATGTGTGATACTGTCTGCTGAGCCACTGTATCTAATCCTATCATGTGTGATACTGTCTGCTGAGCCACTGTATCTAATCCTATCATGTGTGGTACTGTCTGCTGAGCCACTGTATCTAATCCTATCATGTGTGATACTGTCTGCTGAGCCACTGTATCTAATCCTATCATGTGTGGTACTGTCTGCTGAGCCACTGTATCTAATCCTATCATGTGTGGTACTGTCTGCTGAGCCACTGTATCTAATCCTATCATGTGTGATACTGTCTGCTGGGCCACTGTATCTAATCCTATCATGTGTGATACTGTCTGCTGAGCTGTGTATCTAATCCTATCATGTGTGATACTGCCTACTGAGCCACTGTATCTAATCCTATCATGTGTGATACTGTCTGCTCAGCCACTGTATCTAATCCTATCCATAGTTTATAGGGTCGTAGTGCTATAGATATGCTATGCTGTCTCATATACACACTTTTTTTTGGGGCGGACACATATGTATTGGGGCTATTTCCCGGACATTTTAAGCTCTGAGGGTATGTTCACACGGCAGCGTCCGTTACGGCTGAAATTACTGTGCTGTTTTCAGGAGAAAACAGCACCGTAATTTCAGCCGTAATGGCATGTGGAGGCGTCTTTTGCTGCGTCCATTACGGAAGTAACTGAAGCTGGTTTTCCATGGAGTCCATGGAAAACGGCTCCATTTACGTCTGAAGAAGTGACAGGCACTTTTTTACGCGCCGCCTTTTGACAGCGACGCGTAAAAAAAAATGACCGTCGGCACAGAAAATCGTAAGACCCATTCAAATGAATGGGCAGATGTTTGCCGACGCTTTTGAGCCGCATTTTCGGACGTAATTCAATGCTAAAACGCCCTAATTACGTCCGTAAATAGTGTGTGTGAACCCAGCCTTAGTGACGCCCCCGGCTGCTAGTGCTGCATTGTTGGGTCACTTAGGAGACCCAGCGATGCAGCTGAAAGTGGACCGTCGGCCATGAGAAGTTTGCGGGGGGGGGGGCCCAGTAAGAATTTTTGCATCGGGGCCCATGAGCCTCTAGCTACGCCCCTGACTCAACCGTTTTATTTAGGGAAAGGTAAACAAGGGCGATCTAAATAAAAATGGTGCAAATAAAGAAATAAAGCACAAATGACATAACATTTACAGTTCTGTGTGATTGACCCCCTAGTGGTGGGCATGGGCTATATGCCAGGCCTGGCTGGTACAACACATATCAATATTCCCAGAAATGTTATGGGCAGGGGCGTAGCTAGGGGGGGGGGCAGGCGGGGCACATGCCCCGGGCGCAGCTCAGAGGGGGGCGCCAGCACCACCTCCTCCTGCATTATAATTGTACCTGTGTCGCAAGGACACAGGTACAATTAGAAGCAATGAATGACAGGGCACGTTCCGTGCCCGGCCATTCAGCGCCTTTCCACGAATGAAGCAACTGGTACCTTTTGTACCAGTGAAGCTTCCGTCGATGAAAGACGCTGACTGATTGACAGGGAAAGTCATCCTTCCCAGCCAATCAGCGCCTTTCATAGATGCTGTGTTCAACCCCCTGGAGACCTGCGCAGAAGAGCGCAGGTCTCCATGGCTGCCGGACGGCGTGGGAGCGGGAATAAGGTGAGTTTAAATATTTTTTATTTTTTTTAAACTGTAATAGACGTGTGTGTTTGTATTTGCGGGGGGACTATATCTACAGGGGGACTATATCTACAGGGGGGCTATATCTACAGGGGGTGGGCTATATCTACAGGGGGGCTATATACTGGGGTGGGCTATGTACAGGGGGACCATATCTACAGGGGGTGGGCTATATACAGGTGGACTATATCTACAGGGGGGCTATATACTGGGGTGGGCTATCTACAGGGGGACCATATCTACAGGGGGTGGGCTATATACAGATGGACTATATCTACAGGGGCTGGGCTATATACAGGGGGACTATATCTACAGGGGGGCTATATACTGGGGTGGACTATCTATGGAGCACCATATACAGGGGTGGGCTATAGCTACAGGGGGGCTATATAGTATATAGCCCCCTGTAGATATAGCCCACCCCTGTAGATATAGCCCACCCCTTTAGATATAGCCCACCCCTGTAGATATAGCCCACCCCTGTAGATATAGCCCACCCCTGTAGATATAGCCCACCCCTGTAGATATGGTCCCCCTGTAGATAGCCCACCCCTGTAGATATAGCCCGCCCCTGTAGATATAGCCCACCCCTGTAGATATAGCCCACCCCTGTAGATATAGCCCACACCTGTAGATATAGCCCACCTCTGTAGATATAGCCCAGCCCTGTAGATATGGTCCCCCTGTAGATATGGTCCCCCTGTAGATATGGTCCCCCTGTAGATATGGTCCCCCTGTAGATATGGTCCCCCTGTAGATAGCGTCCCCCTGTAGATATAGTCCCCCTGTAGATATAGCCCACCCCTGTAGATATAGCCCACCCCTGTGTAGAGCCCACCCCTGTGTATAGCCCAGGCCTGTAGATATGGTCCCCCTGTAGATATGGTCCCCCTGTAGATAGCCCACCCCTGTAGATATAGTCCCCCTGTAGATATAGCCCACCCCTGTATATAGTCCCCCTGTAGATATAGCCCACCCCTGTATATAGTCCCTCTGTAGATATAGCCCACCCCTGTATAAAGTATCCAACAAATAGCTCCCCCTATAGTGGTCCACAGAAAGCCCACCCCTGTATATAGTGCTCCACAGATAGCCCACCCTTGTATATAGTATATACAGGGGTGGGCTATCTGTGGAGCACTATATACAGGGGTGGACTATCTAGTGGAGCACTATATACAAAGGGTGGACTATATGTACAAGGGGGGCTATCTGTGAAACACTATATACAGGGATGGACTATATGTGGAGCACTATATACAGGGGTGGGCTATATCTACATGGGGGCTACATACATGGTTGGGCTATCTGTGGAGTACTATATACAGGGGTGGGCTATATCTACAGGGGGCTATATACAGGGGTGGGCTATCTGTAGAGCACTATAGGGGGAGTTATTTGTGGGACACTATATACAGGGGTGGTCTATATGGGGGCACTATCTACAGGGGCTCTATGGCAGGCACTATCTACAGGTGGCTCTATGGCAGGCACTATCTACAGGGGGCACAGTGTGTGTGTGTGTGTGTGTGTGTGTGACACGGTGTATGGTGCTATTATAATTAGAGGTGCAGTGTATGGCGCTATTATATTTAGGGGCGTAGTGTGTGGTATAATGATAACTTTATATTTATTTATAGGTGCAGAAATGTTAGAAAAGTGAGAAGCTGAAGACATGTGAGCGGCAAACTGCAGAAATGGGCTGTGATCGGGAAAAGTCATCATAGAGGTCTGGACCGGATGGAGAAAAAGAACTAGAATCTGAGATGTCACCGGTGAGTCACTTAATGTAAGTGTTTATTCTGCCTCTAATCAGTACTGTAGTCGCTGTATGATCTGCAGTGAGATGATTATGATAGGATTTATTTTTTGTGAAACGGCATCTCCCAGCATATCCTTATCATTGTTTGGGCTATGCTGGGAGCTGTAGTTTTACGCCGTACACACCTATACGGCAGGGGTTGCACTAAATTGAGCTGTATTTGTGCTGGTGTTTTATATATGTAGTGAGCTTGGTTCTGGTGTTGTGTATAGAACCATATTGCTTGTAAAATGTACAAATGTTTTTATGCTCGCGATTGGTAGAGAAAACAAACACGGCGAGGGGGAAGGAGATGTCGGGAAAGAGGTTGGTGGGGGGCGCCAAACTGAATCTTTGCCCCGGGTGCTGGAGAACATAGCTACGCCTCTGGTTATGGGGATAACAAAGGGTTAGGATACTGTCTTCACCAAACATATACAGTATATAACCCACACTTATACTGCTGGTGATAGCCGGCACGCGCTTATACTGCTGGTGATAGCCGGCACGCGCACTGGCGTAGCTATAGGGGTCGCAGCGGTCGCAATTGCGACCGGGCTCCGAAGCCAGGGGGCCCATGGCCCCCCGCACCACATCAATAAAAAGTTACTATAGTAACTCGGGCCGCGGGCCCCTGTTACTATAGTAACATACTTTACTTACCTTCCTGGTTCCGGATCGCAGCGGAGGTCCTGACATCAAGCGCTGTGCGCAGCACATGACGTCACAGCGCTATGCGCCGCGCACAGCATCGAGACGACAGAACTCCCGCCGCGGCCGAAGAGGAATGTAAGGTTAGCCCTGACTGGCGGGGTCCGACTCCCGGGACCCACCAATCAGCTGTTTTGAAGGGGCCGCAGCACTCGTACGAGAGCTGCTCCCCTTCATTCCTGTCACTTCATTCCGGTCACACTGTGAATCCATGTCGGCGATTCACAGTGTGAGCGAGTAGTGAAATGAAGAGGAAGCAGTTCTCGTACGAGTGCTGCGGCCCCTTCAAAATAGCTGATTGGCGGGTCCCGGGAGACACATCAGCTATTGATGGCCTATCCTGAGGATAGGCCATCAATGTTTAGGGACTGCACAACCCCTAAGCCTACGATGTAGCAGGCTTAGGGGGCCCATGAGACAGGATCACAGATTGTGTCATCCTGTCTGCTGGGCCCTGTATCTAAGCCAATCACATGGTAGGCTTAGATACATGGCCCATGTGTGATCCTGTCTGATTTGCCCTGTATATAAGCCAATCACATGGTAGGCTTAGATACATGGCCCATGTGTGATCCTGTCTTATGGGCCCTGTATCTAAGCCTACCACACTGTAGGTTTAGATACAGGGCCCCAGTACACAGTAATCTTATACTGTATAAGATTACTGTCTGCTGGACCCTGTATCTAAGCCTACGTTGTGGTAGGCTTAGATACAGGGTCCCACAGACAGTATCACACATGGGCCCTGTATCTAAGCCTAACACATGTGTTACTAATCGTTTTTCTTGTGTGTTTTCTTACAGGTTCGGTCGTTGGACTACGTCGGATTCCAGGACTACTTCGATGACAACTTTTTTTTTTATTATCAATAAAATGGTTAATGAGGGCTGTGTGGGTTTTATTTTTATTTCAATAAAATATTTTTTCTATGTCTTTGTGTTTTTTTTTTAAACTATATTACTACCGCCTTAGTAATGGCCGCCGGCTGATTGACAGCATCCATTGCTAAGGCGCAGCTTAGTGTTAGCCGATGCAGAGGCTAACACTAACCCCCTTTATTACCCCGGTACCCACCGCCACCAGGGGTGCTGGGAAGAGCCGAGTACGATCCAGTACCTGACCATCTGTAGTGATGGTCGGCCACTGGGGCGGCCGCAGGCTGGTAGTATCAGGAGGGGAAAGGCCAAAAACAGTGGCCCTTCCTACCCTGGTGATGCTAGGCTGCTGCTGCTTTATTGTATCTGGCTGGTTATGAAAAATGGGGGGGACCCCACGTCATTTAAAAAATAAAAAAATAAAATAATAATTGGAAAGAACGATGTGGGGTCCCCCCCAATTTTCATAACCAGCCAGATACAACACAGCAGCAGCAGGCAGCATTACAAGGGTGGGAAGGGCCACTGTTTTTGGCCTTCCCCAGCCTAATACTACCAGCCTGCGGCCACCCCTGTGCCTGCCCGTCACTACAGATGGTCGGGTACTGGTTCGTACCCGGCTCTTCCCAGTACTCCTGGTGGTGGTGGGTACCGGGGTAATAATGGGGGTTAGTGTAGCCTCTGCACCTGCTAACATTAAGCCTCGCCTCAGTAATGGGGGTTGTCAATCAGCCAGCGGCCATTACTAAGGTGGTGATAATAAAGTTTAAAAAGATACAAGCACATAGAAAAAATATTTTATTGAAATAAAAAAACAACCCTCATTAACCATTTTATTGAGAATTAAAAAAACGCTGTCATTGAAGTCCTCGAATCCGAAGTCCAACAACCGAACCTGTAAAAAAAACACAAACACACAAAAATAATCAGTAACACATAAAGAAGCAAAATTATTATTCTTACCTTTCCTGGGTCCAGCGCTGGAAACGCAATGTCAGCGAGCTGGGCCCTGTATCTAATCCAATCATGTGTGATACTGTCTGCTGGGCCCTGTATCTAATCGTATCTTGTGTGATACTGTCTGCTGGGCCCCATATCTAATCCGATCATGTGTGATACTGCCTTCTGAGCCACTGTATCTAATCCTATCATGTGTGGTACTGTCTGCTGAGCCACTGTATCTAATCCTATCATGTGTGGTACTGTCTGCTGAGCCACTGTATCTAATCCTATCATGTGTGGTACTGTCTGCTGGGCCACTGTATCTAATCCTATCATGTGTGATACTGCCTTCTGAGCCGCTGTATCTAATCCTATCATGTGTGATACTGTCTGCTGAGCCACTGTATCTAATCCTATCCATAGTTTATAGGGTCGTAGTGCTATAGATATGCTATGCTGTCTCATATACACACTTTTTTTTGGGCGGACACATATGTATTGGGGCCATTTCCCTGACATTTTAAGCCCTGAGGGTATGTTCACACGGCAGCATCTGTTACGGCTGAAATTACGGTGCTGTTTTCAGGAGAAAACAGCACCGTAATTTCAGCCGTAATGGCATGTGCAGGCGTCTTTCGCTGCGTCCATTACGGACGTAATTGGAGCTGTTTTTCTATGGAGTCCATGGAAAACGGCTCCATTTACATATGAAGAAGTGACAGGCACTTCTTCGACGCGGGCGTCTTTTTTACGCGCCGCCTTTTGACAGCGGCGCGTAAAAAAAAATGACCGTCTGCACAGAACATCGTAAGACCCATTCAAATGAATGGGCAGATGTTTGCCAACACTTTTGAGCCGCATTTTCGGACGTAATTCAATGCTAAAACGCCCGAATTACGTCCGTAAATAGGGTGTGTGAACCCAGCCTTAGTGACGCCCCCGGCTGCTAGTGCTGCATTGTTGGGTCACTTAGGAGACCCAGCGATGCAGCTGAAAGCTGCGGACCGTCGGCCATGAGAAGTTTGCGGGGGGGGGGGGGCCCAGTTAGAATTTTTGCATCGGGGCCCATCAGCTTTTAGCTACGCCCCTGGGCACGCGCTTATACTGCTGGTGATAGCCGGCACGCGCTTGTACTGCTGGTGATAGCCGGCACGCGCTTATACTGCTGGTGATAGCCGACACGCGCTTATACTGCTGGTGATAGCCGGCACGCGCTTATACTGCTGGTGATAGCCGGCACTCGCTTATACTGCTGGTGATAGCCGGCACACGCTTATACCGCTGGCGATAGCCGACACGTGCTTATACTGCTGGTGATAGCCGGCACGCGCTTATACCGCTGGTGATAGCCGGCACGCGATTATACTGCTGGTAATAGCCGGCACGCGCTTATACCGCTGGTGATAGCCGGCACGCGATTATACTGCTGGTGATAGCCGGCACGCGCTTATACAGCTGGTGATAGCCGGCACGCGCTTATACTGCTGGTAATAGCCGGCACGCACTTATACTGCTGTTAATAGCCGGCACGCACTTATACTGGTACTGTCACATTATAATGTTACTAATGGCTGCAGTAATGCAATGAACACAGTCCAAACGTTGGGTCCCTGTTGGCGCGCTTTTCTGTAACTGTTGGTGCACTTAATTACTGGAATTTCTCTCAAGAACAGTTCTCTCACTAAGTCCTCCATATCAGCACAATAAGTTCCAGCAATGTGTACTCACTACTTCTTGCAGCAAAGATGATATTTCCCCGGGATCCAGCTCGGGGCCGCAGCGTTCAGACGCGTGGAAGACAATGGAGTGGCAGGCAAAATCCTCCAGTGCTGCAGAGCAGGGAACCTCCCTGGAATCAGGCTGTTTTGCAGAGGGGATGCTGCTGCAGCATTTCTTCCTCTCATACAGTGAGCTGCTGGGCTGTCAGGACTGTCTCTGGGTCTCTGTGCTGTGTGCCCCAGTGCAGGACTCTCTACTCTCTGCAATGCACTCACAGTCTCCCTATCTCCTGACTATGTGTCTCTCCCAAAAATGGCCACTGTCTCTCCTCCCTGCCAAGCCTTGTCCCACAAGCCCCTGCTCAGCCAATCAGTGCTCCCCTCTCCTGCTCCTCTCCTAGGCTGCAGGGGTATAGAGAAGCAAGTGTTTCTGGGACATGTAGTCCACTGCACTTCAGAAGAAGAGGTGCTAATGTCTGTTGATGTGAGTCCCTGCTTGACATTAACTGCAGCATCCTCTATACACAATGCTTTCTCTGCAGGTGTTACATATATATTGGGGAATTTATCCAGGAGCCTTTTATCTACAGGGATCATAAGGGTGTGGAAAAGTCATAGGTGTAATAATCTGCAGAATATATCACTGTGTATCTGTCAGGAGGTAGAGGAGCAATGTTCTGCAGATCCCTAGAGAAGTCAGTTGTGTAATAATCTGCAGAATATATCACTATGTATCTATTAACAGGTAGGGAGGACAGAGCAATGTTCTGCAGATTTCCAGAGAGGTCAGTGGTGTAATAATCTGCAGAATATATCACTATGTATCTATTAACAGGTAGAGAGGACAGAGCAATGTTCTGCAGATCTCCAGAGAGGTCAGTGGTGTAATAATCTGCAGAATATATCACTATTTATCTGTCAGGAGGTAGAGGAGCAATGTTCTGCAGATCTCTAGAGAGGTCAGTGGTGTAATAATCCGCAGAATATATCACTGTGCATCTGTCAGGAGGTAGAGGAGCGATGTTCTGCAGATCTCCAGAGAGGTCAGTGGTGTAATAATCTGCAGAATATATCACTATATATCTGTCAGGAGGTAGAGAAGCAATGTTCTGCAGATCTCTAGAGAGGTCAGTGGTATAATAATCTGCAGAATATATCACTGTGTATCTGTCAGGAGGTAGAGGAGCAATGTTCTGCAGATCTCTAGAGAGGTCAGTGGTGTCATAATCTGCAGAATATATCACTGTGTATCTGTCAGTAGGTAGAGAGGACAGAGCAATGTTCTGCAGATCTCCAGAGAGGTCAATGGTGTAATAATCTGCAGAATATATCACTATGTATCTGTCAGGTTGTAGAGGAGCAATTTTCTGCAGATCCCTAGAGATGTCAGTGGTGTAATAATCTGCAGAATATATCACTATGTATCTTTCAGGAGGTAGAGGAGCAATGTTCTGCAGATCTCCAGAGATGTCAGTGGTTTAATAATCTGCAGAATATATCACTATGTATCTGTCAGGAGGTAGGGGAGCAATGTTCTGCAGATCTCCAGAGATGTCAGTGGTGTAATAATCTGCAGAATATATCACTATGTATCTGTCAGGAGGTAGAGAGGACAGAGCAATGTTCTGCAGATCTCCAGAGAGGTCAGTGGTGTAATAATCTGCAGAATATATCACTATGTATCTGTCAGGAGGTAGAGGAGCAATGTTCTGCAGATCTCCAGAGAGGTCAGTGGTGTAATATTCTGCAGATTACATCACTATGTATCTGGCAGGAGGTAGAGAGGAGAGAGGAATGTTCTGCAGATCTTTAGAGAGGTCAGTGGTGTAATAATCTGCAGAATATATCACTATGTATCTATCAACAGGTAGAGGAGCAATGTTCTGCAGATCTCTAGAGAGGTCAGTGGTGTAATAATCTGCATAATATATCACTATATATCTGTCAGGAGGTTGAGAGGACAGAGCAATGTTCTGCAGATCTCCAGAGAGGTCAGTGGTGTAATATTCTGCAGAATACATAACTATGTATCTGTCAGGAGGTAGAGTAGCAATGTTCTGCAGATCTCCAGAGAAGTCAGTGGTGTAATAATCTGCAGAATATATCACTATTTATCTGTCAGGAGGTAGAGGAGCAATGTTCTGCAGATCTCTAGAGAGGTCAGTGGTGTAATAATCCGCAGAATATATCACTGTGCATCTGTCAGGAGGTAGAGGAGCGATGTTCTGCAGATCTCCAGAGAGGTCAGTGGTGTAATAATCTGCAGAATATATCACTATATATCTGTCAGGAGGTAGAGAAGCAATGTTCTGCAGATCTCTAGAGAGGTCAGTGGTATAATAATCTGCAGAATATATCACTGTGTATCTGTCAGGAGGTAGAGGAGCAATGTTCTGCAGATCTCTAAAGAGGTCAATGGTGTAATAATCTGCAGAATATATCACTATGTATCTGTCAGGTTGTAGAGGAGCAATTTTCTGCAGATCCCTAGAGATGTCAGTGGTGTAATAATCTGCAGAATATATCACTATGTATCTTTCAGGAGGTAGAGGAGCAATGTTCTGCAGATCTCCAGAGATGTCAGTGGTTTAATAATCTGCAGAATATATCACTATGTATCTGTCAGGAGGTAGGGGAGCAATGTTCTGCAGATCTCCAGAGATGTCAGTGGTGTAATAATCTGCAGAATATATCACTATGTATCTGTCAGGAGGTAGAGAGGACAGAGCAATGTTCTGCAGATCTCCAGAGAGGTCAGTGGTGTAATAATCTGCAGAATATATCACTATGTATCTGTCAGGAGGTAGAGGAGCAATGTTCTGCAGATCTCCAGAGAGGTCAGTGGTGTAATATTCTGCAGATTACATCACTATGTATCTGGCAGGAGGTAGAGAGGAGAGAGGAATGTTCTGCAGATCTTTAGAGAGGTCAGTGGTGTAATAATCTGCAGAATATATCACTATGTATCTATCAACAGGTAGAGGAGCAATGTTCTGCAGATCTCTAGAGAGGTCAGTGGTGTAATAATCTGCAGAATATATCACTATATATCTGTCAGGAGGTTGAGAGGACAGAGCAATGTTCTGCAGATCTCCAGAGAGGTCAGTGGTGTAATATTCTGCAGAATACATAACTATGTATCTGTCAGGAGGTAGAGTAGCAATGTTCTGCAGATCTCCAGAGAAGTCAGTGGTGTAATAATCTGCAGAATATATCACTATGTATCTGGCAGGAGGTAGAGAGGAGAGAGGAATGTTCTGCAGATCTTTAGAGAGATCAGTGGTGTAATAATCTGCAGAATATATCACTATATATCTGGCAGGAGGTAGAGAGGAGAGAGGAATGTTCTGCAGATTTCTAGAGAAGTCAGTGGTGTAATAATCTGCAGAATATATCACTATGTATCTGTCAGGAGGTAGAGGAGCAATGTTCTGCAGATCTCCGGAGGGGTCAGTGGTGTAATAATCTGCAGAATATATCAATATGTATCTGTCAGGAGGTAGAGGAGCAATGTTCTGCAGATCTCTAGAGAGGTCGGTGGTGTAATAATCTGCAGAATATATCACTATGTATCTGTCAACAGGTAGAGAGGACAGCGCAATGTTCTGCAGATGTCTAGGGAGGTCAGTGGTGTAATAATCTGCAGAATATATCACTATGTATCTATCAACAGGTAGAGAGGACAGAGCAATATTCTGCAGATCTCTAGAGAGGTCAGTGGTGTAATAATCCGCTGAATATATCACTATGTATCTGTCAGGAGGTAGAGGAGCAATGTTCTGCAGATCTCTAGATAGGTCAGTGGTGTAATAATCTACAGAATATATCACTATGTATCTGTTAGGAGGTAGAGGAGCAATGTTCTGCAGATCTCTAGAGAGGTCAGTGGTGTAATAATCTGCAGAATATATCACTATGTATCTGTCAGGAGGTAGAGAGAGCAATGTTCTGCAGATCTCTAGATAGGTCATTGGTGTAATAATCTGCAGAATATATCACTATGTATCTGTCAGGAGGTAGAGAGGAGAGAGCAATGTTCTTCAGATCTCTAGAGAGGTCAGTGGTGTAATCTGCAGAATATATCACTATGTATCTATCAACAGGTAGAGAGGACAGAACAATGTTCTGCTGATCTCCAGAGAGGTCAGTGGTGTAATAATCTGCAGAATATATCACTATGTATCGATCAACAGGTAGAGAGGACAGAGCAATGTTCTGCAGATCTCTAGAGGTCAGTGGTGTAATAATCTGCAGAATATATCACTATGTATCTGTCAGGAGGTAAAGGAACAATGTTCTGCAGATCTCCGGAGGGGTCAGTGGTGTAATAATCTGCAGAATATATCACTATGTATCTGTCAACAGGTAGAGAGGACATAGCAATGTTCTGCAGATCTCTAGAGAGGTCAGTGGTGTAATAATCTTCAGAATATATAACTATGTATCTATCAACAGGTAGAGAGGACATAGCAATGTTCTGGAGATCTCTAGAGAGGTCAGTGGTGTAATAATCTGCAGAATATATCACTATGTATCTGTCAGGAGGTAGAGGAACAATGTTCTGCAGATCTCTAGAGAGGTTAGTGGTGTAATAATCTGCAGAATATATCACTATGTATCTGTCAGGAGGTAGAGAGAAGAGAGCAATGTTCTGCAGATCTCCAGAGAGGTCAGTGGTGTATTAATCTGCAGAATATATCACTATGTATCTGTCAGGAGGTAGGGGAGCAATGTTCAGCAGATCTCTAGAGAGGTTAGTGGTGTAATAATCTGCAGAATATATCACTATGTATCTGTCAGGAGGTAGAGGAGCAATGTTCTGCAGATCTCCAGAGAGGTCAGTGGTGTAATAATCTTCAGAATACATAACTATGTATCTGTCAGGAGGTAGAGAGGACAGAGCAATGTTCTGCAGCTCTCCAGAGAGGTCAGTGGTGTAATAATTTGCAGAATACATCACTATGTGTGGTAACACGGGCGGCGAGTCGCTGTGGGCGGGGCTCTCTGAGCTGAAGTTGGTATTCACGCCCTTTGGTCACGGTGGCGCACTTTCTCTCTCCTGCTCCTCGGGCCGCAGAACCAGTGAAATAAGTGGTGCTTGTGGGATACACTGTTCTCTGTCCCCTGGGATGTTATGTGGTGTACCCCGAAATAAGGATGTTCCAAGAGACAGGGTTCAATAAACTTTCACAGTAGTTTTACTGGGCACAATATGCTTGGTGGTTACTTTTGTTACAGAGGCAATGTCTTTAAGTAGTATAAACGTATCACAGGGTATTGCAAATGGTGGTACCTGCTTCACCTCCCTGACTCTGTCTGTAATTCCTCCAAGTGTGCTCTGAGTTCTGCTCCTCTTTCTAACCTATACTGTGCTGGAAGGTGCGCTGCTGACTGTCCCAATCCAGTTGCACTATCACAGAGGACTGGTGTCCCTTCGGGATTCTAGGCTGTGTGCAAGCTCCTTGCTTTGCTCTAGGCACTCTCAGTAGTGTCCAAGCTCCTTGTCTGGCTTCTGTACCACATGCAACACACACTGACCTGCACTCCTTTCACTTCCACATGGCTGCTGCTGATCCTCTCACAGAATTCCTCTCAGTTCCACATGGCTGCTGCAGCATCTCACTGAATACAACTTCAGACACTGACTTGTCTGCTCTCCTCTGCCTGCACGCTGCTGCACACTTCTCCTCAATTCTGCACTCCTCTGCTCCACACTGCTGCACTCCTCTGCTCCACACTGCTGCGCTCTGTGAAGTTCGTTCCTCTGTCTCAGCTAGCTACACCCCTCCCCTCTCTCTGGAGAATACATCTTAAGGTGAAACAGCCCATTTATGTTTCTGCTGAGTCATATAGGGAAGTAAATTCAGTACCAACCATGATTACAGAATAAAGCATATTAAAACCTGCATACTAAAGCAACAGTACAATGACAGTAAATAAACAGCAATTTTCCTGGGTATCACATACGTCCCCGGTAAAATCAGGGTCATCCCCGACACTGTCTCTCCTGCAACGAAAATGGGAGAAAAATATGCAATATAACATATTCACATATCAAAGGTAAACTGTGCATCATAACGGCAAATGTCCGTAGTGCATTCCTGAAAGGCAAAAATATCAAGGCAATACTGTAAAACGAGTGTCTCTCAATATATCCGGCAACAACGTCCATATGGCAAGACATCTTCTGCCGCCATTTGCAAGGCGCATGGTACAGCCGAAAATCCTTGCGCTGCACTTCAATAGACTCAATAGAGATGTGGCGCAACGTGCGCAACTTGGGTTTCAAAATAAAGTCCAGGACAGTCTCTGGGTCTCAAAAATTAAATCAAGGTTGCATCAGCCAACTGGGGGGTCAAATGTAACTATAGGGCTCCATAGAAATAGTCTGTAGCATAGACATGTCTATTCAGTCACAGTATCGTTCAGGCATTTTACCTTTGGTGGCTCTCTCCGACCTTCTAGGAGGATCGCAAGTAGTAGGGGGCTGAGAGTCAATTAGTTCACAGCAGCTCGGAACAACTTCTGGGTGGGACTCAATCGGCACACTTTGGCTAGGGACAACTTGTGGGACACCTAGTTGCATCCAAGGACCGAAAGGCCAGCCAAACGGGAACAAGTTACCTGAATTTTCCATGGGGGACTCCAGTCTTCCCTCAGAGAGTGTCTCATCTGGAATGGTTTCCTCTCTAGAATCCTTCAACAGGCAAAGTTTCAGCTGATTACGGTGTACCACCTTGGTACTCTCTACGTTTTCTTTTCCAATCTCGTAGATTTCTATTTCTGGATGAGGAATGGCTTTCACAGTGTACGGCCTTGGTTCCCAATAGTCATCTAGCTTGCTGGTTCTGTGGTTCTTCTTTAACCAGACTCGATCCCCAACTTTCAAAGGTTCGGCGTTGGCATTGCAATTATAGTCCTCCTCTTGTCTCTGACGTACGACTTTCATCCGGTTCTCAACTATTTCATTGGCTTCATTCAGGCGACGCTGATGGTCTGCTACCCAGTCTGTTCGTGGTAGTGGATTGATGGTATCGCTGACTTGAACTTCCATAGCTATATCAGACGGTAGTTTGCCTTGACGACCAAACATCAGGAAGTATGGAGTGTATCCGGTGGAACAATGGACAGTTTTGTTGTACAAATAAGTTAGCTCTGGAATCAGAATGGGCCAATCCGCTCTTCGATGAGTAGGCACAGTTTTCAGCATTCCTATCAGTGTCTTGTTCATTCTTTCGCAGAGTCCATTGCATTGTGGATGGTACGCAGTTGTTCTTAACTTCTTACAGCCATAGAGGGTGCACAACTCTTGAAATAATTGTGACTCAAACGCAGACCCTTGGTCCGTCAAAATCTGTTTAGGATATGCACAAGGTAGAGCAAAGGTTTTCCAGAAGACTTCAGCTGTGGTATTGGCTGTCAAATCCCTCACGGGCATTGCTACAACAAACTTTGTGTAATGGTCAATGATGGTCAGAGCATGGGTGAACCCAGTTCTGCTTGGCTCCAGCTTCACATGGTCAAGTGCAACTAATTCCAGCGGCTTATGACTCACAATAGGATGTAGTGGTGCTTTCTGACCAGATTGCTCTCGTCGGCTCACTGCACAAGAAGTACATTCTCGACAGCATTTTTCAATGTCCTCTCTCATTCCAATCCAGAAGAACCGTCTTCTTATAGTGGCTTCAGTCTTTTGACACCCAAAATGACCAGACTGGTCGTGGTAAGCTTCGAGGACTATGCTGGCGTCCTGCCGGGGCACCACAATCTGATTCACACGTTCATAAGTGATTGGATCTAGAGTGCGTCTGTATAGCTGACCCTTCCCTATGAATAGCCGTTTTCTCTGCCTTAACAGCTTGACCAACCCTGGATCGGCATTGATACGCTGACTCCTGCTGAGTTTTCTGCCAGATTCAAGAAGGGTTTTTAAACTTTACAAGACTCTGCTTTCTTTCTGGACCTGAGCCCAATGTACTTTCTCTGTTTGCAGATTAAGAGGCACTTGTTTAGATGGGGGCTGGGTTCCTCTCCTTGTTGTCATGGCATTTTGGTTGGCAAATTGTGCATAGAAAGCAGGCATTTCCACCTCTTCCAAATTCTTCTCATCTCTGTCCACTTCTTCTACTGTAGGCAGCCGGGACAGTGCATCTGCATTCACATTCGATTTTCCTGTTCTGTATTTGATGGTGAATTTGAAGTTGGCTAGTCGGGATGCCCATCTTTGCTCCAAAGCTCCCAGCCGAGCTGTGTTTAAATGAGCCAGGGGGTTGTTGTCGGTAAAGACTACAAATGAAGTGGCAGTAAGGTAGTCCCGGAACTTCTCAGTAATGGCCCACACGAGTGCAAGGAATTCCAACTTAAACGAGCTGTAGTTATCATCGTTTCTTTCTGTACTTCTAAGGGCTTGACTTCCATAAGCTATCACCCTTTCTATCTCATCCTGTACTTGGGAAAGCACAGCACCCAATCCTTTCTTGCTGGCATCTGTGTACAAATGGAAAGGACGGCTGTAGTCTGGGTAAGCCAACACGGGGGTTTCAATTAGCATCTGTTTGAGTTTAATAAAGGAGACCTCTTGAGCTTCAGACCAGAGTATAGGCACATTCTTCTGTAGCTTATGATTGGGTTGGCCTCGTAACAACTTCTGTAGGGGTGCTGCAATTTGGGCAAAGTACTTTATAAAGCGGCGGTAGTACCCCACAAATCCAAGGAAACTTCTTACCTCCTGAATGGTAGTAGGGGTCGGCCAATCTTTCACTGCAGCCACTTTGTCTGGATCTGGGATGACTCCTTCAGCGCTGACAACATGTCCCAGGTAATGCACCTTTGGCTTCAGCAAATGGCACTTTGACGGCTTGACTTTTAAACCGTACTTGATGAGGACATCCAACACTTCTCCCAGGTGCTTCAAATGCTCTTCATATGTCTTAGAGTAAACAATGACGTCATCTAGATACAAGAGGACCGTTTCAAAATTTTTATGGCCTAAACAGTACTCCATCAGTCTTTGAAATGTTCCTGGGACATTGCCCAGCCCAAAATGGCATACTGTTGAATTCGAACAAGCCCATTGATGTGGTAAAAGCTATCTTTTCTCGATCTTCAGGGGCCATTGGTACTTGCCAGTATCCACTTGTCAGGTCCAATGTGGAAAAGAATGCGGCTGACCCTAGCGCTGTCAGTGACTCTTCGATTCTTGGTAAAGGGTAGGCATCCTTGTGGGTGATAATATTTAGCTTCCTATAATCAACACAGAAGCGAATGTTGCCGTCTTTCTTTCTAACCAACACCAGGGGGTGCAGCCCAGGGACTGTGACTATCCCGTATGACATTTGAATCTTTCTTGAATCAACTTCTTCACTGGTTGGTATAGAGACGGAGGTACTGGACGGTATCTTTCCCTTATTGGTGGGTGTGAACTAGTTGGGATGGTATGCTGGATGACATCCACTCTTCCAAAGTCTATAGGGTGCTTGCTAAATGCTTGGTGATGTTCTTTGGCAATTTTCATGGCTCCATCTTTCCATTCATCTGGAGTGTCTTTGTCGCCAATATGTATTTCTTCCCACCATGGAGTATCAGGGATTTTATCAGGACAGACTTCTGTTTGGGTGGTATGTTGCGTGGTGGTGACCTCTAGGTTCAAGACGTCTTGAAAGGTAATTCTTGATAGCTTGGGGGAGATTCACATTTAAATGCTGACATTCTCGCTCAATGTGACCACTTCTCCTACACTGCCTGCAAATGGGTCTTCCTTGGGAATCAAACTGGTAAGTGGGCCTTCTCCCAAAATTTCTATAACTGTCCCCACCGGGGCTGTAATGTTGCCTACCTCTCGGAGACCAGCGATCTGCATCTTGTCGGCGTTGCTGTTTAAGTTCTCTCAGCTCTCGGCACATTTCTGTCAGACCTTTAGCCAGTTCTGCAACCTGCACTTGCAACTCCTTTGCCACATCCCGCACCTGTGTCTGAGCACACTGCGTGACAATTTCCTTGACGCCAGACATTGGCGCTGCACCGCTGGGGTACTGTTCAGGGCGGGTTTGGACTTGGTTGGACTCTGATTTGGTCCCTAGGACTCTGATGGCCATCTCTTTAAAGTCTAGGAACGAGCTGTCAGGGTTCTGCAGTGCCAAGGTTCTCAATTGCGTCTTTGTAGCTTCTTTCCTTGCTCCTTTAACGAATTGATCCCTCAGGGTTCTGTCTGTATTCAGCACTTCATGTGGATCCACTTGTTTATTAGCATGCAACGCTTCCTGCAAACTGAGGGCAAAATTACGTAACGACTCACCAGGCTTTTTGCTTCGTGCCAAAGAACCGCATCTTTAGTTCAGAGATAGTCCGGGTATCAAAGGTAGTGCTCAGCCTCTCAAAAATCCATTCCACTGTCCGTTTTTCGGTGTGAGGCCAGGACTTCACCTCCCTCAAGGCTGCTCCTCCTAACTGACCGATCAGCATTTCCACTTTTTGCTCTGCGGTAACCGGGTACAGCCGGAACATGGCTTGCATCTTCTCCTTGAAGTCTCTCAGGCTGTTTGCATCTCCATTATAGTTGGGGAGCCAGGGCGCTCCAAAATAATACGGCACCGTTATCGGCGTTGCGTGCGCTGTGCT
Source organism: Rhinoderma darwinii (assembly GCF_050947455.1). Taxonomy (NCBI): domain Eukaryota; kingdom Metazoa; phylum Chordata; class Amphibia; order Anura; family Rhinodermatidae; genus Rhinoderma; species Rhinoderma darwinii. The sequence goes on along the minus strand of NW_027464300.1, from coordinate 258,619 downwards.
GTGCTGGGGGTCCCACTGCTGCCAGGCAGTTCACGATCTCCCTCCATTGACATCTTATCAGAGACCTTCTGGTCGTGCTGTCTTTACTTAACAACAGTCTGTCCCTGCAGATAATACGCAGCAAGAAAACAGTGCAGTCCTCCACTTACTGTCACACACACAGAGCGATCTCACAGTCCTGCACTCTCCAAGCGAATCGCGGCTTACTTTACAAGATGGCTGCCGCAGGACCTCCTGTTTAAGGCCCACACCTCGTGGTACATCCTGTTCGTGACGCCAATTTGTGGTAACGCGGGCGCCGAGTCGCGGTGGGCGGGGCTCTCTGAGCTGAATTTGGTATTCACGCCCTTTGGTCACGGTGGCGCACTTTCTCTCTCCCGCTCCTCGGGCCGCAGAACCAGTGAAATAAGTGTTGCTTGTGGGATACACTGTTCTCTGTCCCCTGGGATGTTATGTGGTGTACCCCGAAATAAGGATGTTCCAAGAGACAGGGTTCAATAAACTTTCACAGTAGTTTTACTGGGCACAATATGCTTGGTGGTTACTTCTGTTACAGAGGCAATGTCTTTAAGTAGTATAAACATATCACAGGGTATTGCAAATGGTGGTACCTGCTTCACCTCCCTGACTCTGTCTGTAATTCCTCCAAGTTTGCTCTGAGTTCTGCTCCACTTTCTTCTCTATACTGTGCTGGAAGGTGCGCTGCTGACTGTCCCAATCCAGTTGCACTATCACAGAGGAATGGTGTCCCTTCGGGATTCTAGGCTGTGTGCAAGCTCCTTACTTTGCTCTAGGAACGCTCAGTAGTGTCCAAGCTCCTTGTCTGGCTTCTGTACCACATGCAACACACACTGACCTGCACTCCTTTCACTTCCACATGGCTGCTGCTGATCCTCTCACAGAATTCCTCTCAGTTCCACATGGCTGCTGCAGCATCTCACTGAATGCAACTTCAGACACCGACTTGTCTGCTCTCCTCTGCAATTTGCATACACATACATCACTCGACTTACCCCAAGTCATGCAAAATAAAGACACAAAACATTATAATTGGGTGTTAAATGGTCAAAACTTTTATTATATTATATGACCAAACCCAAAATGGCAAACCTCCGACTCACGAAGAGTCACCCTCCAGCACGCAGGAAAGGAAAAACCCCCTGTGGGGGAAACCTCTAGGGAAACCATGACTGGAGGATTGCCCTTCCTCTGGGCTTAGAAGGTGCCAAAATAGAATTTGTAACAGAATTTGTACATTTTCTCAGATTTTCAAGGAAAGACATTACAATGAACGAACGAACGAACGAACGAACGAACGAACGAACGAACGAACGAACGAACGAACGAACGAACGAACGAACGAACGAACGAACGACATAAAACACATAAATCGGCTGATCTGGTTGGCTAGGCGGATGTCTGTGTTCCTGGGCACCCATTAAAATGAATGGGCGATGCTCGGTTGAGACGGGTCCTCCAGATGCCTCCTTGTAGCACCTGTCTCCGCTCTGGCTAATAGGGGGGGATCTCCTGCTGGAAAACCCCCTCTATTAGAGACAACCCGTATGAAGAGGATGGCATCACTGTGATGAAGAAGTGGTCTGGAGTGAAGGGTTTCCCTGCTAGAACCTACAAATTACATCAGGTCGGCATTGGTGGGGAAGTCAAGCTCAAGGTCCTCAGTCCCATCCAATATGGCGCTGAATGTGGCAGTAAAACCTACTAATGTGGAATCTTCTTTATATCATAAACATTTGTGTTTATGACATCAGCACATTCATCATCATTACTACAGGAGTTTCTTACCACTGCCGCCTCGTTCATTGTGACATCACCCACAGAGGTCTGAAGTGTTAACCCTTTAATGACTGGCAGTGTACTTACCACAGAGGCCATAAAGCTGAATAGAACATATCAATGGCCATAAAGGAAAAGGGATAATGCAGGGAGCATCTCCGCACAAGAACAATCCATGACAAAGAGTTCTCCAGGATAAGATAACTTGCCTGCTTTCTCCAAAAACCAGCACCACACCTTTCCATAGGTTGTGTGTGGTATTACATCTCATTACCATTCACTTCAATGGAGCAAACCTGCAATACCAAATACAACCTGTGGATAGGTGTGGTGCTATTTTTGGAAGAAAGCAGCCATATTTTTCTAATCCTGCACAGCCCCTGTTAGAAATAGTTAAAAAAAAAGGGGGAGAGAAGAAATTAAAAAAAGGGAAAAAGAGGAACTCTGAGGTAAAATAAATCAAACTAGACTGAAAGGAGTCTGCTGGAGGTGCCAGATGGAAAGACATATTTCTGCCCTGGGGACCAGATTAGTTGAAAAACTATGGAGTTCATCTTCGAATGCAGCGTCACAAAAACAAATTATTTTGTAAAAAAAGTTAAAAAGTGTTTTTATTGTGCAAAACTAGAAAAACTTTTACATACATGTTGGTTCAGGAGTCCCGGTGGTCCTCCATGGGCTTTACCCATGGAGTGTTTGGAGACATGTTGGAGCTGTGGGGGAATGGTAGGTACGCTTACTGACATCTGATGGGATTGTAGGCACATCGCACCATTTTGGTTGGCAATAAATGCTCTCTTCGAACATGCCCTCTCCGCTCCATTCTCTCCAGATCTATTTCTTTCTAGAAGAAGGTTCTCCTCCATTTATTCAGACTAGGTTGTGCCTAGACATTGGAAGTCTACAATTCCCCGGTACAAATCTAAATGTTTGGCCACATTCACTGATATTCAGAATCCAGCAACTCTGCCGATTGTTGAAGTAATCTCAGGCATTTTCTGAGTAGTTGACCGCTAACCCCCTCCACTCTGCTACCTCGCTGTAGTGCCCGACCATTCAAATTGTTTTCTTCTCTCTCTGTAATTGTCGTCTGTCTATTGCTTGTTGTTTTAACCTTTCTCATTGATAAAAGTACAGATTTGGTAAAGACGACGCTTACATTGTTTCCTAATTGTCTTTTGGTGAACTGCATTTTTTTTACATTTTGTACTGCTTTATGGTTTTAATAAAGATTGAGCAGGGTTACTGCAGTTAAGCGGTGATAAATATTCTTCTACGTTGTCACGGCGCAGGATGTGGACCCACAGGGCCGTACCGCGTAGCGGGGTAGCAGCCGGCCAACAAGGTACAAAACCATGTCTATAGTTCTGAACGGGTACCCGAGGCAATGTAGACAGTGGCAGGGACACGACTTGACTTTCACAGCAGGTGACGTCGCGGATGCAGCGGGAAGACATGACTTGACTTTCACAGCAGGTAACAATAGCACGGGATACAGGGTACAGGCAGCAGGAACGGGTAACACTGGGAACTGGAAAACACTGGGAGACCTTCAGCAAGACAAACTAGGGTATACAACAACGCTCAGGCAAGGAACCAGTGGGCAGTCCATTTTAAGTCCCATCATCAACAATCCCCAAAGGGTTTACTCTTTATGAGGATATACCAGCTACATTAAGACTGGAGGGGTGGAGATAGAAATAAACTATTACTCCAAAAAGAAACCATGTGGATATACACCCTGGGGACTTGAGGCACTAAATCAAATAGAGAAAGTGCCTGGGACTGTATGTGATAGGGGGATGGAAGGGGGGAAAAAAGTGCGGGAAGAAATCAGGAGCAGGGATTGGTTGGACAAGGGGATAGAGGAGGGGTTAGGAGCAGATAAATAGTTGAGGTCAAGGGCAGTTCACTATCTTACCTGCTGGAGCTGCAAATGTCAGACGTCTGGTCCTGTGAGAGATCTTCCTCTGCGGTCCAGGGCGTTTTCCGGAGTACAGATGGCGGATGAACTGATGAGGCAGGTGGCACAGCGGGTTGCCACGGAGGGTACAAGCTGGCTGGAGGTGTTCCTGGCAGGGGATCGCAGGCAAGAGGTGTTACCTGCGGCGGTCGTCGGTGTCAGCAGCCGTGGAGTCCCGTCGGCGTCGGCAGTTAGAGGTAGGCCGCACCGGGTTTCTCGGCCTCCTCCCCGTTTGAGCCCCAGTCCACCTTCAGCCACCCAGAGGCGGGCCGGCACCGTTCGCTCGGCAGGAGCGGGACGGAGGCGCCGTCGCCTGCTCTCCCCTTCACCCGGTCCCGACGTCGTGCCACCCACTCCCCTGGCTGGGAGAGCTTCTGCAGTTCTCCCCATCCGGGCTGCAGGCAGTGCAAGGCCGCAAGCAGCCGCAGAAGCCGGGGCCGTGATTAGTGCACCGCTGGTTCTTCTTCCCGGCCCGACAGCTTTTTCCCTCTCACAGCAGGCCGTGGTTGAGAGGGGAGCTGGAGGGGGCGGTCTCAGGAGAGCAGAGACGCAGGCCTCAGGCACCAGCAGGTTAGGTGTGCATTTGCTGCCACCTGCTGGTGGTTCTGAAAATGACACAGAGCTGGGGAGAGAGCTGGTGAGTGGCCTGTTTTTACCAGGCACAGGCACTGTGAATGAGAGGAGTGCGCTGGGTGGATTGTCGTGCGGTAGCAGTGATCTGTTGCCGTGCAGGCAGTCTGCAGAGCAACGTGATTTGCCAGTTTCTCTTTCGGAGTTTTCTCTTCCAGGTGCGGTGTCGGCGAGACGCAGACGGCGAAGGAGACGGCATGGAAGAGGACATCGTCGTGGTGGTCACGGGCGTCCACGCCATCAGGTTGAGAGACGTTGCCGTTCCCGGAGTAGGAGTGTGTCTTCCAGTACAGCATCTTCTTCGCCGTCCCAGTCGTCGTCGGGAGCTAGTACACCCAGCCGCACGGGAAGGAGATACACGAGGAGTCATCGGCGGGAGCACAGGGATCGTCATTCGTCTTCGCTGGTTCCAGTTCCAGAAGTCGCCTCAGCCTGTCCACCTGGTGGGGATCTGTCTGTGGTTCCGGTATCTGGGAGAGTTGATGCACCCTCGGAAGTGACGAGGACGCCCTTCTCCGGTGAGTCTCCATGTGGGAACGCATGGCTACCTAAGGGTGATTTATCTGCTATTGATTTAGTTTCAGCATTAAAAAGCTTGTTGGATGGTTTGGGTACAAAAGGCGGAGCTTCGGTTCCGTTGGTTTTGCCAGGGGGGGCTCAGCCTCCGCCTGAGCGGGCGGCCAGTATGTCTGGCTTGGCATTCCGTGATTCGCTGTTTTGTGGTGTTGCTCCTTTAGGTACTCACCTGTCTGCGGAGATCAAGGACAAGATATGGGCACATGACTTTGTGGATGTTTGGTCCTTGGTGTCGGTCGATCATGTGACGATAGATAAGGAGCGTGTTTTCGAAAGAGGTTCGGAGAAAAAGGTGAAAGTCGCGAAAACTTTTGGCAATTGGCTCCAGGGTTTTTCTACCTTGGCTCATGTCATCTGTCAACGTTTTCCGGAAAAAGGGGCCGAGCTGTTTGTGTATGTAGACACTATATTCAGTGGCCACAAATTGCACGGAGGTGCAGCTTGGTGGAGATATGACGAGGAATTTCGCCGTCGGTTGGCGATGACGCCTGACATTGGTTGGGCGTCGAAGGCGACGGATGTGTGGTTACAGCTAATTTTGGCTCAAAAGCAGGCTCGGCCCTTTCAGGCAGGAGTCTCAGTTTCGGGTTCAGCACCCGGGATTGCGGCGCAGCGCCCAACAGGAGCATGTTGGCTCTACAATGAGGGACATTGCAGGTTCTATTCTTCCTGCAAGTTTCGTCATGAGTGCTCCATCTGCGGGGGTGCCCATTCCGCGCTTCGCTGTTTCCGACGGGCAAAACAACCTTCCAAGGTGGGTCCTGCCGGTGCAGCGGAGAACTCCGGTGAGCGCTCTCGCGATGGAACCGTGGCTCGCCAGGTATCCCAAGAGACAGGAAGCAGACTTGTTAGGTCGGGGCTTCAGTGAAGGTTTTTTCATTCCGCATGTTTTTTCTTCGTTTTTGATGTTGTCAGATAATTTTAAATCGGTGAAAGAAAACATGTGTTTGGCACGGGAAAAAGTGCTGAATGAGGTGTCTTTAGGCAGGATGGCGGGCCCCTTTGGGGAGCCACCTTATACGAATTTACGGGTTTCTCCTCTTGGCTTGGTCCCCAAAAAGGAACCGGGGAAGTTTAGGTTGATTCATCACCTTTCCTTCCCTCGTGGGGATTCGGTCAACGATGGGATTTCCAGAGATGAGGCTGCAGTGTCTTACACGTCTTTTGATGTGGCTGTGCGGTTGGTACGGGAGGCAGGCGTAGGTGCCTTGCTTGCTAAATCGGACATAGAGTCAGCTTTTCGTTTGTTGCCTGTGGATCCTGCCTGTTTCCATTTGTTGGGATGTCAGTTAGATGAGCAGTTTTTTGTAGACATGTGTTTGCCTATGGGTTGTGCCATCTCATGTTACTATTTTGAAGTTTTTAGTTCCTTTTTGGAATGGACGGTTCGTTTCAAGACAGGTATTTCTTCAGCCATTCATTATCTAGACGACTTTTTATTTGTAGGTCCAAGTGATTCAGGAATGTGTGGTTATTTGCTGAAAACCTTTCGAGTTTTAATGTCCGAATTTGGTGTCCCGGTAGCAGAAGAGAAGACGGTTGGTCCGGCTACGATTTTGTCGTTTTTGGGTATTGAAATTGATACGCAAGAGATGGTTTTAAAATTACCTGACGACAAGCTTGCGCGTCTGCTTTGTACCATTGACGAATTTGTTTTATCAAAAAGGTTACCCTGAAGCATCTTCAGTCACTGTTAGGGTTGCTGGTTTTTGCTTGCAGGATCGTTCCCATGGGTCGCGTTTTCTCTAGACGCCTATCATTGGCGACTAGGGGTATTTCGCGCTCAAATCATTTCATTCGTGTCACTAGGCAAATGAAAGATGATTTGCGCGTGTGGCAGACTTTTTTGCGATCTTTTAATGGTAGGGCGATTTGTCAGTCGGAGGAGGTTTCCAGTTTTGAGTTACAGCTGTTTACAGATGCTGCTGGCAGTGTCGGTTGCGGTGCAGTTTTTGGAGCGGAGTGGTGTTTTGCACGTTGGCCTGTGGGCTGGAGTAGTATGGGTCTGACATTGAATTTGACACTTTTAGAACTCTTTCCCATTGTGGTTGCAGTGGAGTTGTGGGGTTCAAAGATGTTGAATAGTCGCATACGTTTTTGGACGGACAATATGGCAGTGGTGCAGGCTGTTAACAATTTGTCTTCTGGATCATTGCCGGTTTTGGCGTTACTTAGGCATCTAGTTCTACGTTGCATGCAATGTAACATTTGGTTTCGGGCTACACATGTGCCGGGTGTTGAGAATAAAATCGCGAATGCCTTATCTCGTTTGCAGATGGGGGTCTTTCGGGAGCTTCACCCGGGAGCACGGCTGGAAGGGGAGCGTTGCCCGAATCACTTATGGGCCCTGGTCGAGGGGAACTTGCCCGGCTAGTTCAAGGTTCTGTGGTACCAGGTACATGGCGGAGCCATAATAAGTTTTGGGCGGAGTGGTTGGAATTATCTGGCGGGGTTTTTCCTACAAATGATGAGCGGCATTATGAGGTTACGTTGGAGTATTTGTCTCGGATGCGTACTAATGGTTCTTCGGTGTACACGGTGTCAAAAGGTTTGACTGGTATTGCGTTTATGTTGAAGTTGTGGGGTTGTACTGATGTGACGAAAATGTTTGTTATTAGACAGGCATTGAAGGGGTGGAAGAAGGAGCATATTGTGAAGGATGCTAGGAGGCCTATTACATATGCTTTATTACTAAGGTTGCTGATGGTTGTTCCGGCTGTTTGCTTTGATCCTTATGAGTCTGTTTTGCTGCGTACTGCTTTTTCTTTGGCCTTTTTCGCAGCATTGCGGGTGAGCGAATTGGTGTCACCGAGCGCAAAGCGGTTTGGGGGTCTTTTGTTTGCGGATGTTTTATTGGAGGAAAAAGTGGTCCGGGTATGTGTGAGACGGTCCAAGACTGATCAGATGGGCGTTGGTGTTTGGTTGTGTGTGAATTCATTGGGTGGTGAATTCTGTCCAGTTCGTTTGGTGCGTGAGTTTTTGTCTTTTCGAGCTGATGGGGTTCCTTTCTTGGTACATTCTAATTCTTTGCCGCTTACTCGATTTCAATTTGGAGCCGTTCTTAAGTCTTGTTTGGAGCATTTGGGCGTTGATCCTGCTGAGTTTGGGACTCATTCGTTTAGAATAGGGGCAGCCACGGAGGCTAATGCTTTAGGTATGGGGGAGGAAGATATTAAACGTCTGGGTAGGTGGAGTTCAACTTGTTATAGGTCCTATGTGCGTCCGGATCTGGTGTTGTTTTGATTTTCTTTGTCATTTCAGAACATCGGCCGGAAGTATGGATAGTTGGCCATTCTTTTATTTTCTGGGCAGCTCGGCGGGCTGAATATCGGCCTTTAGGCCTCAGTCTTGGGGTGTCATCGGCCGAGGTGCACTGGAAAGGTATCAGAGGGCTGAGGTGGGTTCAGCTGTTGCCGTTAATAGTTGAAGTTAGTCGGGAATGCCGTGGTCCAATTGTGCTCGTTATACATGTTGGGGGAAATGATTTGGGAAAGGTGAAATTGTCTGAGTTGTTGTCCCTTATCAAGGCTGATTTAGGTCATTTCAAACAGCTGTTTTCTGATTGTGTGATTGTCTGGTCTGAGGTGATTGCACGAACTCATTGGCGAGGAGCTAGAAGTGCTGTGGCCATCGAGCGGTCAAGACGGGTGTTGAATGTTCGTATTTCCAGGTTTGTTCGTTCCATTGGGGGGGTAGCAATTCGTCATTTGATGTTGGAAGGTGACAATGGGGACTTATTGTTATCTGACGGCGTTCATTTAAATGACATTGGGATCGACATCATGCTGTCGGGTCTGCAAGATGGAGTGGAGGCTGGTTTGGCATTGTGTGGTGGGGGTGGTCGGAGTACCGCATAGGTGTTTGCGGTATCCTCCTTGGCGGAGATAGGCTCTGAAGAGTAAAATCCGGAGAAGAACCTACATGCGCGCCGCTTCACAGTGGGCGGCATCACAGGAGATGTGAATAAATTAAGTGGTTACTTCAGGGCCATGTGATACAAAAATGTTTGGTTGTATTAAATAAAGCTGTGGCCATTCCCACATTCTCCAAGAAACAGGTTTCGTTGCTTTATTGGTTTATTAAATGGGGTAATGATGCATCAGCGACACTTAATATGGGGATAACATTAGTACATGCAGTCTTTAGGCACTAAATCAAATAGAGAAAGTGCCTGGGACTGTATGTGATAGGGGGATGGAAGGGGGGAAAAAAGTGCGGGAAGAAATCAGGAGCAGGGATTGGTTGGACAAGGGGATAGAGGAGGGGTTAGGAGCAGATAAATAGTTGAGGTCAAGGGCAGTTCACTATCTTACCTGCTGGAGCTGCAAACGTCCCTCCCGCCCTCCCTCTTTGGGAAAATTTGGGTGTGTAGTTATGGTGTTTTCTCTGTCTTTTAATTTCTTTGCTTTTCTATGCCATGTCTATTATGGCTCGTCAGTTGCTTCCTTTTTCTTTGTGTAGGCGTGTTTCTGTGGTTTTTCTTTGTTTTTCAGATGTCACAGCAGGCGGAGATAGGCTCTGAAGAGTAAAATCCGGAGAAGAACCTACATGCGCGCCGCTTCACAGTGGGCGGCATCACAGGAGATGTGAATAAATTAAGTGGTTACTTCAGGGCCATGTGATACAAAAATGTTTGGTTGTGTTAAATAAAGCTGTGGCCATTCCCACATTCTCCAAGAAACAGGTTTCGTTGCTTTATTGGTTTATTAAATGGGGTAATGATGCATCAGCGACACTTAATATGGGGATAACATTAGTACATGCAGTCTTTATCCCCTAGGGGGCTAAATAATGAGATCAAATTTAACATGTTCCTCTGAAATTATTGGGCTTATGTATCTGTTATGGATTCTTCTTTCTCCCCCTTTCTCCGAGGTTCTTTTTCTTTCTTGGATCCCTGCTCAGGACGGTGGGGACTCGGTCGATGGTCATTTTTTGGCCCTTGACCTACTCCCTGCCGACCTGCCCGGTCCCCTTTTGCGATCATTACGTAGTATACTGTATCTCTTTCTTGGTTCTTTCCTGGACTTTGTATGGGTGGGTTCGATATCCGCTCGGGGGGCTGTTTACCAGCAGCTGAGTGGTCTTGCACTCACTCATCCTTATCCATACTATAGAAATAACCTTATTTCTATTCTGAAACTGTAAAGATGGAGATACACTCTTTACCTCCTCAGTTCTTCCCTATATTGAACTAATGACCTTATTCATACATTGAAATGGAGGGAATAAAAATGTTCACTCTTGAGCATATTCAATTGATGGATTTATACATATATGGAAATGGAGAGAAAAGAGATCCTCTTCCCTATAGCCGGCTCATAATGTCTATCTACCCCCTTCTTTTTTCAGATGTATTAACCATCTCAGGACACATCTCCATCTCTCACTTCCAATATTATTCTTTGGATCTAGTTGATGTCTGACCAATTTGTGACACTCTGTTTAATATATATCTCTGTGAGCTATAAAGGAAACAGAATATCGCTACTCGCAATATGTTTGGGATTTTTTTGTTTCTTTCTTTATTGCCTCTTTCTCATATTTTTTCTTTCCCTCCCCTTTTTTTTCTTGTTTTCTTTTTCTTATTTTTTCTTTTTCTTGTTTCTTTATTTCTTTATTTATCTTTTTATTATTTTTCAGGGCGAGCGATGCCTCTCTCTCCAGGATAATGACATTAGCATCTTAATTAAAGTCATTAATGAGGACCTAATTTTTGGTCGTATCTGCTTTTGGCAATCCTGGTAATATTTTCTAATGAAATTATTCTTTATTATGATACCTTTCTAAAAATGGTTTAAGATGTATTGTACATTTGTTTAATCTGGACTTGCAGTTTATTCCCAATATTCTACTGCATGTAAACGATCGAGTTATTGAAATTGACAATGTATCTTTAAATGCCTGTGCTATATAAGCAGGTACTATCGTGAACATGATTTCCTGTCTCTGATGAAGTCCCAGCTGGGATGAAACGCGTAAGACGTATGCACGGTGGTGAAAGACGTCATCACACCGTTTTCCTCAGGCGTGGTTACCTGTAAACTCCATGCCTCAAACCACGCTTGGTTTGTTACCTACTACCTTGGCTGCAGGGGCGTAACTAGGAAAGACTGGGCCCCATAGCAAACTTTTGACTGGGGCCCCCCCTCCCTAGAGTGTCACACAACCCCCCCTTGTAGATAGTGCCTTTTTTACAGTCCCCCTGTAGATAATGCCATACAGCCCCCCCTGTGGATAACGCCTTACAGCCCCCCCTGTAGATAACGCCATACAGCGCCCCCTGTAGATAACGCCATACAGCCCCCCCTGTAGATAACGCCATACAGCGCCCCCCCTGTAGATAACGCCATACAGCCCCCCTGTAGATAATGCCATACAGCCCCCCTGTAGATAATGCATACAGCGCCCCCCTGTAGATAACGCCATACAGCCCCCCCTGTAGATAACGCCATGCAGCCCCCCCTGTAGACTGTATGGCGTTATCTACAGGGGGGACTGTATGGCGTTATCTACAGAGGGGACTTATGGCGTTATCTACAGGGGGGGCTGTATGGTGTTATCTACAGGGGGGACTGTGTGGCGTTATCTACAGGGGGGTCTGTATGGCGTTATCTACAGAGGGGACTGTGTGGCGTTATCTACAGGGGGGACTGTGTGGCGTTATCTACAGGGGGACTGTGTGGCATTATCTACAGGGGGGACTGTGGCGTTATCTACAGGGGGGACTGTGTGGCGTTATCTACAGGGGGGACTGTGTGGCGTTATCTACAGGGGGGACTGTGTGGCGTTATCTACAGGGGGGACTGTGTGGCGTTATCTACAGGGGGGACTGTGTGGCGTTATCTACAGGGGGGACTGTGTGGCGTTATCTACAGGGGGGACTGTGTGGCGTTATCTACAGGGGGGACTGTGTGGCGTTATCTACAGGGGGGACTGTGTGGCGTTATCTACAGAGGGAGACTGTATGGCGTTATCTACAGGGGGACTGTATGGCGTTATTTACAGAGGGGGCTGTATGGCGCTAACGCCATACAGCCCCCACTGTAGAGAACGCCATGCAGTCCCCCTGTAGAGAACGCCAGACAACGCCCCCCCTGCAGGGAACGCCATACAGCCCCCCCCTGCAAGGAACGCCATACAGCCCCCCCTGCAGGGAACGCCATAAAGTGCCCCCTGCAGGGAACGCCATACAGCGCCCCCCCGCTGCAGGGAACGCTGGCATTGATAGGGAGAACGGGGGACTGAAAGTCCCCCAAGTTCTCCATGACTAACCTCTGACTTCCGGCGTCTGTGTCGGCGCTCCATTCATTTCTACGGAGCTGCCGACACAGACCCCGGAAGTCCGAGGTCTGTGATGGAGAACTTCAGGGGACTTTCAGTCCCCCGTTCTCCCTATCGCTGCCAGCGATCACACATGTATCCCCTATCCTGTGCATAGGGGATACATGTATTTTGTTTAATGGCAGAGCGGGGAGATACCTCCCTGCTCTGCCGTAGTGTTCAGTGGCGTCCCGCTGTAGCAGCCATAGCGGCTGCTAGCGGAGCCTGCGGCCAAGGTGGGGGCCCGAGCCGGCGGGCGACATGGGCCCCCTCATGCCGCGGGCCCCGTAGCAGTCGCTACGGCTGCTACGGCGGTAGTTACGCCACTGCTTGGCTGGTATCTCCTTATTGGGTCCCTGGACTTGAGATTCTTAACCTCTACTACTTATGAGGTATGGGACATAACATCTAGAGGATATCAATTGGCTGTTTCAAACTTGAAGCAAGAACTTTGCATGCACGCTACAACAGCCCTTAAATTCACCTGTACCCGGGAATTAACCCATCCTGTTACGGACAAGGAAGCAAGGGAGAAATCCACTCTGTGTATAATCAGGAATCCGCCTGCTTGAAGGAATCAAAGTGACCAAGAATACGATTCTAAGGTCAGATACATGTGGCTGTTAAGTTGCACTGAAACTTCAAGAATGATAAAGACCATCTATGGACTGATGTACACACAATAGATGAGTATGCGGAAATTCATTGTGGATCATTTATATTCTCTTTGCTCACTCTACTTTACCGTACTTATATTGGTTCCTGGATGTGCTTAACAATTTTGCCGTTCTGACAGGTTTGAATTGACTGTCCCTCCTAGGCTGTAACTTGTTATATGTACCTTGCCGATATATCTTTTTGTATCTCATTTAGCATATTTATGCTTATATCGATATATACCCATAATTATCCCTGGCCAGGTAGTTTTTAAATTGTATTCTATTATTGTATATGAATTTTGTGGGAATTTGTTTGCTACTTTTCCCTTTTTTCTATGAATTAAACTAATTTTATATCACAATATCTATAGATATAATTATTTTTTATATATCAATATCTGAATTCTCTTACCCAGATGAGTGCTTGTTTTGTCCTGGATAGTTTTTTAGTTCATTGTTTTTGGTTTAGTTACTAGGACGGCACCGTGTGGCCCCCCAACCACAATATTCTGGGATTCTGGATATTCTCTTCTATTTTTGTGTCCCCTTATTATAGTCCAGCAGCCATTTGGGCTGATAATTGATGTAAGGCAGCTTGACGCATACTGGCCCTTTAAGGTCGTGCACGCGTGGGCGCCCTGCGGTATACAGTCCGAGGACCCGGAAGAGAGTGCCGCCGCCTCCCTGGAGGGAGTACACGCTGAGAAGAGAAGCGTCCATGGCCGGGATCGTCAAGAGGTAAGTCAGAACGACGACCCCCGTCCATGGACGTAACATACGTCCTGCTCCTGAGGTGACCTCAGGGAGGACAGAAACCTCCCATGGAACAGAAGAGACTGGGGTGGTGGACATTGTTAGGTAAAGGTTAAGTTATAGACTTACCATCAGGGGTGCTCAGGGATATGCCGCTAATCCCCAAGTCAAGACTAGCTAGGAGGTCAAGGCTTCCTGAGCCCTGCTCACACCATAGTCAGGAGCCCCCCAGCTTGACTGTGTCTGATTTGGGACAGGTAGTGGCTCAATTACTGGCTGGTGTTAGAGAGGCTTTGGTGCAGCGTGAGGTCCCACCACCTGTGGTCCCCGTTGCTCCTTCTCCTGTGGCGGCGTGGTACGATTCGGTATCTGGGGCTGTTGCGCTAGGTTCTAAAGTCAGTGGAGTTTTGCCATAGCAGTTTCATCTGGGGCCAGTGTGAGGAATGGGGGGAACCACTTTGTCTATTTTGCTGCAGGTGGAGAGAGACTTTTTCTGGGACTTTTTCTGTTATTTGCCCCTTGTCCTGAGCTCAGGTGGTTTTTAATTCAAATGAGACAAGCAGCCGATCAAACTGGGAAACCAGTGAACCACTCCAAACCAGTGTAGAAGTGTCTGAAAATAATCCTCTCCACTGTCACCTTCAGACTGTCCGACCACAATGGTGAGGATATGCGTAGCAGCCGCAGGTGGGCATGGATTACAAATTGATAGTTGATGTGTTTATGTTTCTTTTGATGTGTTTTTATTTAGAAATTTAGCACCAAGCGCGCCGCCTATGTAAACATGTATGCCGCCTATGTAAACATGTATGCCGCCTATGTAAACATGTATGTGTATATCATTTTAGTGCTTTGCTGCCATCTAGTGACCAAACTGCATAGATAGTTTGTGTAGTGCTGTTGTGTTATGTGTGCAGGACCTGTGATCACATGACCAGAGAGGCAAATTCTCAAGTTTGTGCAGGTGCTGCACAGCTACTCAAGTAGGGGAGAAGCTGAATCTTTATTTAACAGGAGTTTAGCACCATATTTAAATATGCAATATTTTAAAAACAAATCGCCATCTTAAAGTCGTCAAACTGCATATTATGAGAGGAAAATTACTGTTATGCTATGTCGTTGATATATACATTGTGTATTAAGTGTTATTGCACTTAAGTAAACATATAACAGATCATTCCTCCAATTAAGACCCTTCGGGAATCTTGTATGAAGCTACAGATCGCAGAACGCCTCCCTATTCAGGAAGTGTCTTCTCCAATATCCACCCGTCTTTGGTTTCTTCAAGGCCATAAAAACATTGGGGGGAATTGATTAAGATGGCATTTCATATGCCAGTCTTAATATAAAGAAAGTTGGAGTAAGATGCAACACATTTATTAAATGTGTCACATCTTTCGGCCGTTCGTGCGCCACAATCGTTATGCAGCGACCGCGACCATGCTCCACCCATTCCCCCTACCCATCGGACATAATGTAAAATAAAGAGTAAGTATAATCTTTTTTCCGCTTCTCTTCTTCCCCCTCCCCTTGATCCCCTAATGCTCCCTGCTGCCCATACAATGCACTGACACCGAGCAGCGTCAGGTCCTTTATATGCGACACAGCACTCAACGTCATCAGTGTATTGTATGAGCCGCAGGCTGCGGAGAGAACATGAGGGGACCAGAAGAGGAGTGGTGAGGTGAGCATTCATTTTTTATTTAATTGTCCGATAGAGGGGACGGAGAGGAGCCTGGCATGGGCCTCTACCTTGCTACGCTCCACATAGTGACATTTTTGTCAATTATTAGCAGGCGGAGATTTCGACTATAGTTTACGCCAGGTGTAAATTATTATAAATTTGTTGAGCTGCTGCCACTCTGCCACCTTTTGGAAAGCCCTCTTTTAGAAAACTGGCGTAGAAAGGTTAATACATATCCCAATAGGCTTTAAAAATTACCATTATGTGTTTCTAAGAAGTGTTTTTCTGCATCGGGAGGCATTAGTGGTTTTTTGTTTTTGTATCTGAAATGTGTTCTACAATGCGCGTTTTGAACTTTCTAATCGTGCGCCCTACAGATGTAGCCGGCTTTATCTTGACTTTCAACGCTTTAAATACACAGTGGCAGTGTTTTTTCAATGACTTTTTAATGACTTTTGTTGTGTGATATCACGCTGCAGCAAGTTATCCGAGTCAAGATAAAGATGGCTACATCCGTACATACACGCGATCACATTGTTTGCATTTAATGGCATAAATTACATGATGCTTAGTACAATTTTTATAAACGCATCGATATCGTAAGTACTTTTTAAAAAATAAAAAACTTTTTGGGAAAGTCAAGTTTTGTTGTTAGTGACAATGTAGAAAAGACTTGGTGACATCATGTAACCATACCTCCCAACCGTCCCGGATTCAGCGGGACAGTCCCGGACTCCGGGCGTTGTCCCGCTGTCCCGGGCGGCCGGGGGTATGTCCCGCTGTCAAAATAATTCTAAAGCAGGGAACCATCAGCTCCCTGCTTCAGAATTGGTACATAGCGGAGGAGCAGAGGGAGCTCCTCCGCTCGCCGAGGCCTCCCCGGGCACAGTGCTACTTTGCGGGTGGATTGAGTATCCGACTCACCAGCCACAGCTGCGCTTGTAGCTTTCATGTGCTTAATTATCGTGGGAAAGCTACAAGCGGGGCTGTGACAGGTGAGTCTCACAGTCACTCCCAGTGCATGCGGCAGCAGCGGCAGCCAGTCTGACTGTGAGTCTCTGACCAGTCACCACCCACACGCAGCAGACAGATAGTGCCTGCAGGATGGACTGACAAAGTGCCTGTCAATATTGAATGAACCTTCAACTACAACTGTTTCGCAGCTATTAAATATGATGGCTTTTATAGTGTAGTGGTCAACTTGGCTGCCTTACATTAGGATTGGAAGGTTGTTGGCTCAAAGCTCAGTAGGGATTTTTTTTTAAATATTATTAATATTTTAGTTGTATTAGGCTGATGTGAACAGGCCCTAAGGCTTCTTTCACACTAGCGTTTCTATACGTTTACCTCTCTTCCGTCAGAGGAAGAGAGGATCGATATGTTAAACGGAAAGCAACGGTTCCATTAGAATTACCATTGCTTTCAATGTTAATTCTTTTGTATCAGTTGCTTTCCGTTTGTCTCCGTTCGCTAGGTTTCTGTTCTTTTGAACGGAAATAAAAGTTCGGCAGACTGCACTTTTGTTTCCTTTAAAAAAAACGGAAACTTAGCGAACAGAGACAAACGGAAAGCAACTGATACAAAAGAATTACCATTAAAAGCAATGGTAATTCTAATGGAACCGTTGCTTTCCGTTTAACATATCGATCCTCCCTTCCTCTGATGGAAGAGAGGTAAACGTATAGAAACGCTAGTGTGAAAGAAGCCTTAGGGCCTGTTCACATCAGCTTTGGCTTTCCGTTCCGGGGTTCCGTCAGAGGTTTCCGTCGGGTGAACCCCGCAATGGAAAGTCAAACGGAAACCACAGTTTCCGTCCCCATTGATATCAATGGTGATGGAAACATTGCTAATGGTTTCCGTTCGTCACAATTATGGCAGGTTTCCGTTTTTCCAACAGAATTAATAGCGCAGTCAACTGAAACGTAAGCTGTAATTTCAGTTTGACTTTCCGTTGCGGGGTTCACCCGACGGAAACCTCCGACGGACCCCGGAATGGAAAGCCAATACAGATGTGAACAGGTTGTGCCCGTACTCTTCTTCCTACTATCCCACTCGTGTGATCACTTATAAAAGGTGTTAGTTATGCTCTTTATTATCACTGAGGCCCCATGCACACGACCGTTCCTGTGATTACACCCATGCACGGCTGCGGACAGTCATCCGCATTTGCGGACCATGTTCCCATTATAAAGTATAGGACCGTGGCCCATAAAATAAAAAAAATAGGACATGTCCTATTTTTTACGGAAGGTTTCTATGGCCATAGAAAGGAATGGGTCCGTAATTACGGACTAAATCTACGGTCGTGAGCATGGGGCCTTACTCTTGATTTTGTAATGTGTCCGTAAAACTTTTGGTCTGTTCATGATTTTTAGCTCAGTAGTCCAGAAATTTCTGAAGTGGAGGTTAGCAACGATGCTGGGGAGTCATCGGCGAGCGAGCTCCGCTCTGAACTAATTCTGAAGCAGGGAGCTGATAGTTTCCTGCTTCAGAATTAGTGGCTACTCCTTGAGCAGAATCCCCGTTGCCAATGATCAGTTGCCGATGGACATTAGTGGCTCCTCCTGGAGCGGAATCCCTGGCCAGAGTCGGCAACGGGGGTTCGCTCAAGGAGTATCAACTGACGTTACTGTCCATATATGGACAGTAACATCAGGGCTTCCCTCTAGGAGCTGAATCCCCGGCCTATGCTCTGGCTGGGGATTCCGCTTCTAGAGGTAGTCGCAATGGCGCTGTCTACAGGGTGGGGATAGCACTTTCTACAGGGTGGTGACACTATCAACATGGAAACTGTGGCACTATATAGGGGCACTATCTACATGGGCACTGTGGCACTATTGAGAGGGCACTGGCACTTTATATATGGGCACTGGCACTAGGGGCAGCTATGGGGGTATTATACTGTATAAGGGCAGCTAGGGGGGCATTATACTGTATGAAGCAGCTATGGGGTCATTATACTGTATGGGGAGGCTATTGAGGCATTATGCTGTAGGGGGGCTTTATGCTGTATTGGGGAAGCTATGTGGCATTATGCTGTATGGAGAAATTTGGGCATTATACTGCATGGGAGCATCTGTATGGGCATTATACTGTATTGTGGCAGGTAGAGGGCATTATACTGTGTAGGGGCAGCTATTTGGTATTATACTGTGTGGGAGGCACTATGGGAGCATGATACTGTGTGAGCTGAATCGGGTGTGTATGGGCGGGGATTGGGTGGGATTAGAGGCGTGGCTTAAAAGAAAAATATTGTCCCTCTTTGAGATACTTGAAAGTTGGGAGGTATGATGTAACTAAGAGATCTCATCCTCTAGGTGACCCAAGGGCAGCCTTTACCCACAATTTCTCCAAACTTTTGGCTCTATGCCGTTGAAGAAACTGGTAATTGAACTCTCGTGCTTCAGTATTTATTATTAAACAAGATGGATTCTTGTGTCCTTTGTTTTGATGCCCTTCTTAACCTCTTAACGCCGAAGGACAGATATATCCGTCCTCTGCAGCTGGTAGTTTGCGCAGGAGGACGGATATATCCGTCCTGTGATCGCACGGGTACTGACACTGTACCCACGCGATCAGCGGCAGGAGCACGGCCATTATACACAGCCTGGCTTCTGCTGCAACTGCCGGAAATGAAGCGTGCTCCGATTCAGGCAGTTTAACCCATTAAATGTCGCTGTCAATAGTGACAGCGACATGTAATGTGTTTGACAGAGGGAGGGAGCTCCCTCTGTCACCCCATCGGCGCCCCCGCAAAGAAATCGCGGGTCGCCGTCCGGTTTCCATGGCAGCCGGGGGCCTAGCAAAGACCCCCAGGTCTGCCTTCAGCAAATGCCTGTTAGGCCATGCCGGAGGCATGACCTAATAGATTGCCTGTCAGTTTTACACTGACAGGCAATAATGCTTTGGTATACTAAGTATACCAAAGCATTATATATGCGATCAGCAGATCGCATAGTGAAGTCCCCTGGTGGGACTAAAAAAAAAAAAGTGAATCAGTTAAATAAAGTTTGTGAAAAAAAAAAATTACAGTCAAAATGAAATAAAATCAAAAAGTGGTTTTATTTTGTAAAAGTGTCAAAACAAATAACACATGCACATATATGTTATCCCCGCGATCGTAACGACTTGAACAATAAAATGAACACATTAGTTAAACCACCGGATGAACGGCGTCCAAAAAAAACGCAAAAAAAACAACGGCAAATTTCTCTCTTTTCTCCAATTCCCACCATAAAAGAATTAAATAAAAGTTAATTTATAAGTCCTATGTACTCCAAAATAGTACTAATGAAAACTACACATTGGCCCGCAAAAATCAAGCCCACATACGGCCACATTGAAGGAAAAAAAATAATTACGTCTCTTGGAATGCGGTGATGCAAAAACAAGTATTTTTTTTCTAAAAGGCTTTTTATTGTGCAAACATAGGAAAACATATAAAACCTTTACATATTTGGTATCCCCGTAATCGTGCCAACCCATAGAATAAAGTTAACATGTTATTTACACTGCATAGTAAACGGCGTACATTTATAACGTGAAAATCAATGCTGGAATAGCTGTTTATTTTCAATTCTCTCCTAAAATAAAGTTCATAAAAGTTAATCAATATATTATAAGCATCTAAAAATGGTACAATTACAAAATACAACTCGTCCCACAAAAAACAAGCCCATATACGGCTATGTTGACGGAATAAAAAAAAAGTTACGACTCTTGGAATGCAACCGTGAAAAAACAAGAAATAATCCTTGGTCATTAACGCGCAAAATGGCCTGGTCATTAAGGGGTTAACATCAATTGTTAATATCCTGTAAAATGTAATCCACGGTCAATATTTATACATTGGTTGTGAAATGTCTTGTCATTTGAGCAGGCTATCCTAGATCTTATAAATTCCCTTGTAGGTATTGCCTAGATGGTGTGAGCTGGGTGACTGTAGTGCCCGAAGAGGGTTCACAAAATGTTTCCTTTTCTGTATTACAATTCCCCTGTAACGTAATCTCGAAGAAGGTTACAGAATCCATGGATGCCGAGCCTGTAACATTGTAAATTAAATGTATTGGTATTATTGTATTCCATAAATGGTGGTACAGACACCACATCATGACCCATAAACAAAAAAAAGATCGTCGACGTAGCGTCCATTCCACACAATCCACTTGTAAAAGGGATTATTGGCTGAAAAAATGTTGTTCTCCCACCATGTCATAAACAAATTGTCCATGGAGAGGGAGAATTTTAACCCCATCAGGGCGTCTTCTGTCTGCAATAAAATAAAACTATCAAGGCAGAAAATATTATGTGAGCGCAGATACTCCACTGACATTAAAATAAATTCTTGTAGACATTTGGAATACCTGGTGTATTTCCTCAAATGGAATTCCACTGCCTTGATTGCCGGAATATGTGGTATGCAGGTAGGGCCACCATCAGAAATTTCTGGGCCTCATACAGTCAGTGGAATTCCATTTGAGGAAATACATCTGGGTCCCCCATTATTAGGGGATTTGCAGAGGTGGCAATGGAAAGTCGTGGGAGGGGAGCAGGACGCAAAGTGTCAGGGACTCTGTGAGCTGGCGGAGGAGTAGGCTAAGAGAACGGGAGGTGGCCGAGGCGGGAGTTGAGCCAGAGTGGATATGACGCTTGACCGGCATCTGAGGAGGGGAAGGGGAGGGAGACCGGAGGGAAGGTGGGAGAGAAGGGGCAACATAAAAAAAATAATTAAACTGAATCTACTGCTTTAAAACAGAGTCACTCACCAAGTTGCAGAGCAGGCCGCTGCTTCTGGCCCCTGCATGGGTCCCATTCCTTTCTACAAACCAATTACCTCTGATCATAACCTTGATGAGCGGCGGCTGCCCACTTTATTTTACTTTTGTGGCCAGGCCCCTGACAGTAGTACCAGCAGGCCGGTTTGCAGGGGTACTAGCCAACTACGTCACAGATAACCCAAGACCATGCAAAATTATGGATTTTTGGCATCCCATGGAATATGGGAACAATAGGGAATTCTATCAGTAAGTATTCTGCCTGTTTCTTGGCTAATACTCCTAATCCAATTCCTTCTTCTAGCAGATTTTTTAAAGATCTTGTTTCACCACAAGTTTGTGATATGTACTGTAGATTCATTGTCTAAAATGGTATAAACGTATCTGGAATATAAACAGGAATCTACAGGGTGGGCCATTTATATAGATACACCTAAATAAAATGGGAATGGTTGGTGATATTAACTTCCTGCTTGTGGCACATTAGTATATGGGAGGGGGGAAACTTTTCAAGCTGGGTGTTGACCATGGCGGCCATTTTGAAGTCGGCCATTTTGTATCCAACTTTAGTTTTTTCAATGGGAAGAGGGTCATGTGACACATCAAACTTATCGAGAATTTCACAAGAAAAACAATGGTGTGCTTGGTTTTAACGTTACTTTATTCTGCAGGCAGTTATAACACACAAAATTGTTGCTAACTAACATCCCCCATATGTCTACTTTAGATTGGCATCGTTTTTTGAACATCCTTTTATTTTTCTAGGACATTACAAGGCTTTGAACTTTAGCAGCAATTTCTCACATTTTCAAGAAAATTTCAAAAAGCTATTTTTACAGGGGCCAGTTCACTTGTGAAGTGGCTTTGAGGGCCTTATATATTAGAAACCCAAAAAAAGTCACCCCATTTTGAAAACTACACCCCTCAAAGTATTCATAACAGCATTTAGAAAATTTCTTAACCCTTTAAACTTTTCACAGGAATTAAAGCAAAGTAGGGGTGAAATTTACAAATTTCATATTTTTTGCAGAAATTAATTTTTAATCCAATTTTCTTTATAATACAGAAAGTTTTACCTTTAGAAATGCAACTCAATGTTTATTGCCCAGATTCTGCAGTTTTAGGAAATATCCCACATGTGGCCGTAGCGTGCTTCTGGACTGAAGCACCGGCCTCAGAATCAAAGGAGCACCTAGTGGATTTTGGGGCCTTATTTTTATTCGAATATATTTTAGGCACTATGTGAGGTTTGAAGGGCTCTTGCGGTGCCAAAACAGGGGAAATCCCCCAAAAGTGATCCCATTTGGGAAACTACACACCTCAAGGAAATTATCTAGGGGTATATTGAGCATTTTGACCTCACAGGTTTTTTACAGAAATGATTGGAAGCAGGTCGTGAAAATTAAATCTACATTTTTTCAAAGAAAATGTGGGTTTAGCTAATTTTTTCTCATTTCCACAAGGACTAAAGGAGAAAAAGCTCCACAAAATTTGTAAACCAATTTCTCCCGAGTAAAACGGTACCCCACATGTGGTAATAAAGGGCTGTTTGGACACATGGCAGGGCTTAGAAGGGATGAAGCACCATTTGGCTTTTGGAGTTCACATTTAGCAGGAATAGTTTGCAGAGGCCATGTCACATTTACAAAGCCCCTGAGGGGAGAAAACAGTGGAAATCCACCACAAGTGACCCCATTTTGGAAACTACACCGATTGAGGAAATTATCTAGGGGTATACTGAGCGTTTTGACTCCCCAGGTTTTTTGCAGAAATTTTTGGAAGTAGGCCCTGAAAATAAAAATCTACATTTTTTCAAAGAAAATGTAGGTAAAGCTAATTTTTTCTCATTTCCACAAGGACTGAAGGAGAAAAAGCACCACAAAATTTGTAAAGCAATTTCTCCCGAGTAAAACAATACCTCACATGTGGTAATAAACGGCTGTTTGGACACACGGCAGGGCTTAGAATGGAAAGAGCGCTATTTGGCTTTTGGAGATCACATTTAGCAGGAATGGTTTGAGGAGGCAATGTCGCATTTGCAAAGCCCCTGAGGGGACAAAACAATGAAAACGCCCAAAAAATGACTCCATTTAGGAAACTACACCCCTTGAGGAATCCATCTAGGTGTATTGTGAGCATTTTGACCCCATAGATGTTTCATAGAATTTATTAGAATTGGGCAGTGAAAATAAAAACAATCCTTTTTCTTAAATAAGACGTAGCTTTACCGCAAAATTTTTTGTTTTCTCAACAAATAAAGGAAAAAAAGAACACAACATTTGTAAAGCAATTTCTCCCGAGTACGGCAATACCCCATATGTGGTCATAAACTGCTGTTTGGGCACACGGCAAGGCTCAGAAAGGAAGGAGCGCCATTTGGAGTGCAGATTTTGCTGGATTGGTTTCTGGGCGCCTGTGGGACCAAAACTGTAGAAACCCCATAGAAGTGACCACATTTTGGAAACTACACCCCTCGATGCATTTACCTAGGGGTCTAGTAAGCATGTTAACAATGCAGGTGTTTTGTAGAAATTAGTGTGCACTCGATGTTGCAGAGTGAAAATGGGATTTTTTTTCCATAGATATGCCAATATGTGGTGCCCAGCTTGTGCCACCATAACAAGACAGCTCTCTAATTATTCTTCTGGGTTTCCTGGTTTTAGAAACACCCTTCATGTGGCCCTAATCTTTTGCCTGGACATTCAACCAGGCTCAGGAGTGAAAGCGTACCATGCGAAATCGAGGCCTAATTTGGCGATTTATAAAGTATTGGATCACAATTGCAGAGGCTCAGATGTGAAATAATAAAAAGAAACCCCTGAGAAGTGACCCCATTTGGAAACTGCACCCATCAAGGCATTTATTAAGGGGTGTAGTGAGCATTTTCAGCCCACAGGTCTTTTCCATAACTGATTGCGCTGCGGATGGTGCAAAGTAAAAATTGATATTTTTCCCTAGATATGCCATTTTAGTGGCAAATATGTCATGCCCAGCTTATGCCATTGGAGACACACACCCCAAAAATTGTTAAAAGGGTTCTCGCGGGTATAACGATGCCATAAATGTGGAAGGAAACTGCTGTTTGGGCACACTGTAGGGTTCAGATGGGTAGGAGCGCCATTTGGCTTTTGGAGCGTGGAATTTGTTTGGTAATAGTTTTGTTTGGAGTCTTACTGGTGTTTCCGTTTATAATGTGGGGCATATGTGAGCTGGGCAGAGTACATCAGGGGCATAGTCAGGGGGTACAATAATGGGGTAAAAAAAACAATAAAATAATCCATAGATGTGTGTTACGCTGTGAAGCAATCCTTTCTGCACAGGCCAGTGTCGCACTGATATATGGCGTCCTTTCTTATGCCCCTTTTGGCCCACACTCCGCACCTTTGCAGTTTGGGGAATTTTGCTGTGAAGTGTTGTCCTGGTATAAAACGGGCACCCTCGCTTCCAGCAGATATGTTTGGGCCCTCCCCTTCCTGGTTCCCTAATTTTAGATTCTTGATAAATCGCCTCTTGAAACAGAAGATATGTTCCCCTCGGGCACAACTGCATATTTTTTATTTCCTGACTTATTGGAGCCATAACTAATTTTATTTTTTCATAGACGTAGTGGTATGAGGGCTGTTTTTTTGCGGGACGAGCTGTAGCGATTATTGGTACCATTTTGCATGCGACTTGTTGATCACCTTTTATCCTATTTTTTGGGAGGCCAGGTAAACAAAAAAACGCATTTCTGGCACAGCTTTTTTAGTTTTTTTTATACAGTGTTCACCATGCGTTATAAATTACCTGTTAACTTTATTCTGTGGGTCCGTACAATTCCGGCAATACCTAATTTATAGAACTTTTTTATGTTTTACAACTTTTTGCACAATAAAATTACTCTTGTAAAAAGAATGTATTTTTTCTGTCGCCAAGTTGTGAGAACCATAACTTTTTAATTTTTTTGTCGACAGAGCTGTATGAGGGCTTATTTTTTGCGAAACAAGCTATATACCTACGTAGTGCAATGTATTAGATCTGTCAGTTATTCACTGACAGCAAGCCGATTAGGCTTCGCATCCCGGCGGGGCCTGAACGGCTTCCGTAATGGCAGAGCAGGAGGCCATTGTGTCTCCTGTTGCCATAGCAGCAGTCGCCAGTCCTGATTGCCTGTCAGGGCTGGTGATCTGCTAGTAACCACTACGATGCATCAATCGCTTTCGATTGCTGCATCGAAGGGGTTAATGGCAGGGATCGGAGCTAGCTCCGGATCCTGCCATGACAGGTGGATGTCAGCTGTAACATACAGCTGACTTCCACCGCTGATGACGCCGGATCAGCTCCTGAGCCGGCGCCATCTTGTCGGCGGCTACGGAAGCTGATCAGGCTCCGCCGCCGGGCACATCTTAACCGGCTTCCTTGCTAGGCAGACCGGGAGGCCAGTATTAGGCCTCCGGTTGCCATTGCAGCCACCGGAACCCCGGCAATGTCATTGCTGGGGTTCCGATGAGCTGCAAACACCTTAAGTGCAGCACTCGCGTTTGAGTGGGTTAATGGCGAGGATCGAAGCCGGATTACAGCCCAGGGGCGTAGCTAGGGGGGGCAGGCGGGGCATGTGCCACCTCCTCCTGCACTATAATTGTACCTTTGTCTATAGGACACAGGTACAATTAGAAGTAATGAATGACCAGGCACGTTCCGTGCCCGGCCATTCAGCGCCTTTCCACGAGTGAAGCAACTGGTACCTTTTGTACTAGTGGAGCTTCCGTCGATGAAAGGCGCTGAGTGACAGGGAAAGTCATCCTGCCCAGCCAATCAGCGCCTTTCATAGACGCTGCATTCAACCCTCAGGAGACCTGCGCAGAAGAGAGCAGGTCTCCATGGCTGCCGGACGGCGTGGGAGCGGGATTAAGGTGAGTTTAAATAGTTTTTTTGTTTTTTTCAATTGTAATAAAAGTGTGTGGGTGTATCTACGCGGGGGGGGACTTTGTCTACACGGGGGGGGGGGTCTTTGTCTACACGGGGGGACGCCTTTATCTACAAGGGGGACTTTATCTACACGGGGGGGCTTTATCTACGGAGGGGAGACTTTATCTACACGGGGGGGCTTTATCTATGGGGGGGACTTTATCTACAGGGGGGCTTTATCTACACGCGGGGGGCTTTATCTACGGGGGTTGTCTATCTACAGGGGGGCTATATACTGGGGTGGGCTATCTATGGAGCACCACATACAGGGGTGGCCTATAGCTACAGGTGGGGCTATGTAGATATATCCCACCCCTGTATATAGTCCCCATGTAGATATAGCCCACTCCTGTAGATATAGCCCACCCCTGTAGATATAGCCCACCCCTGTAGATATAGTCCCCCTGGATATAGCCCACCCCTGGATATAGCCCACCGCTGAAGATATAGCCCACCCCCGAAGATATAGCCCCCCTGTAGATATAGCGCCCCTGTAGATATAGCCCCTCTGTAGATATAGTCCCCCCCAGTAGATATAGTCCCCCAGTAGATATAGTCCCCCAGTAGATATAGCCCAACCCTGTATATAGCCCAACCCTGTATATATAGCCCACCCCTGTATATATAGCCCACTCCTGGATATAGCCCACCCCTGGATATAGCCCACACCCTGGATATAGCCCACCCCTGGATATAGCCCCCTGTAGATCTAGCCCCCCCCTGTAGATCTAGCCCCCCCTGTAAATCTAGCCCCCCCTGTAGATAGCCCACCCCTGTAGATAGCCCACCCCAGTAGATAACGCCCACCCATGTAGATATAGCCCCCCAGTAGATATAGCCCACCCCTGTAGATAGCCCACCCCTGTAGATATAGTCCCCCTGTAGATATAGTCCCCCTGTAGATATAGCCCACCCCTGTATATAGTCCCCCTGTAGATATAGCCCACCCCTGTATACAGTATCCCACATATAGCTCCCCTATAGTGCTCCACAGAAAGCCCACCCCTGTATATAGCCCCCCTGTACATATAGTCCACCCCTGTATATAGTGCTCCACAGATAGCCCACCCCTGTATATAGTATATACAGGGGTGGGCTATCTGTGGAGCACTATATACAGGGGTGGACTATCTAGTGGAACACTATATACAGGGGTGGACTATATGTACAGGGGGGCTATATACAGGGGTGGGCTATCTGTGAAACACTATATACAGGGGTGGACTATATGTGGAGCAATATATACAGGGGTGGACTATATCTACAGGGGGGCTACATACAGGGTTGGGCTATCTGTGGAGCACTATATACAGGGGTAGGCTATATCTACAGGGGGGCTATATACAGGGGTGGGCTATATCTACAGGGGGCTATATACAGGGGTGGGCTATCTGTAGAGCATTATATACAGGGGTGGCCTATATCTACAGGGGGCTATATACAGCTTTGGGCTATACGTGGAGCACTATATACAGGGCTGGGCTATATCTACAGGGGGCTATATACAGGGGTGGGCTATCTGTAGAGCACTATAGGGGGAGTTATTTGTGGGACACTATATACAGGGGTGGGCTATATGGGGGCACTGTCTACAGGGGGCTCTATGGCAAGCACTATCTACAGGGTGCACTATCTACAGGGGGCTCTATGGCAGGCACTATCTACAGGGCGCACAGTGTGTGTGTGGGACACGGTGTATGGTGCTATTATAATTAGAGGTGCAGTGTATGGCGCTATTATATTTATTGGCGTAGTGTGTGGTATAATGATAACTTTATATTTATTTATAGGTGCAGAAATGTTGGAAAAGTGAGAAGCTGAAGACATGTGAGCGGCAAACTGCAGAAATGGTCTGTGACCAGGAGAATTCATCATAGAGGTCTGGATCGGATGGAGAAAAATAAATAGAATCTGAGACGTCACCAGTGAGTCACTTAATGTAAATGTTTATTCTGCCTCTAATCAGCACTGTAGTCACTGTATGATCTGCAGTGACATGATGGGTGGTATGATTATGATAGGATTTATTTTTTGTGAAACAGCATCTCCCAGCATATCCTTACCATTGTTCGGGCCATGCGGGGAGCTGTAGTTTTACACCGTACACACCTATACGCAGGGCCGCCATCAGGGGGGTATTAGGGGTACTGGTGTGAGGGGCCCGGCCAAACCTAACTGAAAGGGGGGCCCGGCAACTGCCGCAACATTCTTTTGGTAGGAAAAAACGGGCCCCTGCAATGGGGCCCGTTTTTTTCACCAAAAGAATGTCGTGAGCTGCTGCTGCGGGCCCCCTCCCCTCCCCATGGGGGGCCGTCAAACCGTTCGCCCGCGCGCGCGACCGATCGCGCGCACAAGTAAACTCCCGTGCGTGCGCACTCGCGAGCGCGCACCCACGAACGCACGCACTCGAGACCGCCCGCGCGCGCACACGCGAAAGCCCGGAGCGCACGCCCGCGATCGCCCGCGCGCGCACCCGTGCACGCACCCGCGAACTAAGCGCGCGCGGACACACATGGACAAAACTTACCTGGAGCCTGGCTGGATTTTGAGGCAGATTTTGACTTGCCCACACTATCTTGCCGCGTTTTTTTGCCGCGTTTTTTGCCCGCGGCGATTGAGGACAGCAGACAAAAAACGCAGCGAAAAATGCATTTTCTGCCTCCCATTGATTTCGATGGGAGGTCAGAGGCGGAACCGCGGCAAGAAAGGACGTGCTGCTTTTTATTTTTTCCGCAACTGGCTCCCATTGATTTCAGATTAAATCAATGGGAGGCGGTTTTGGAAGTTGTTTGGTGCTGATTCTGACGCAGTGTCCGAGTCAATATCAAGGCCCAAAAACTCTGTGAACTGGTCCTTATTGTTAGGGCTTATTCAGACGAACGTGTAATACGTCCGTGCAATGCGCGTGATTTTCACACGCCTCGCACGGACCTATGTTACTCTACGGGGCCGTGCAGACTGTCAGTGATTTTCACGCAGCGTGTGTCCGCTGCATAAAACTCACGACATGTCCTATATTTGTGCGTGGTTGGCGCATCACGCACCCATTGAAGTCAATGGGTGCGTGAAAATCACGGCCAGCACTTCCGCAGCAGTATAAACTATGAATGAAAACAGAAAAGCACCACGAGCTACAAACATACAAACAGAGTGTCATAATGATGGCGGCTGCGCGAAAATCACGCAGCCGTGCATCATACGCTGCTGCCACATGGAGCTGTTATGGACCTTTTGCATGCGCAAAACGCCACGTTTTTGCGCACGCAAAAAGTACACGCTCGTGTAAATCCGGCCTTAGGGTAGGAACACACTAGGCATGAACGCTGCGGATTTTATGCAACACATTTTATTGTGGAAAATCCGCAGCGTATCACAGTCGCAGCCGAGTGGATGAGATTAGAAAAAATCTCATCCACAAGCTGCAAAAAAAATGGACCTGCAGTGTGGTTTTTTAAGCCGCAGCATGTCAATTTATTCTGTGGAATCGCTGCTCCTCTGTTGCGGAAATGCTGCGGTTCTGCCGCAAAAATCACAGAATGAGAAAAAAAATAAAGGTACTTTTTTAAATTTATAAAAAAGTTTAGACTTGCCCTGGCCGTAGTCCTGGTGACGCGATCCTCTATTCTTAGCGCAGCTCGGCCTCCTGTCATGACGTTTCATCCCATGTGACTGCTGCAGCGGTCACATGGTCTACAGCGTCATACCAGGAGGCGGGGCTACGTTCAGAAGAGAGAGATGCGTCAACAGGACTACGGCCGGGGCAAGTCTAAACTTTTTTTTCCCTGCAGGATTCCCGTAGCGGACATGCCTCCCGAAACCTGCGCCTCTATTTGGTGCGGTTTTGCGGGCAGAATTCCCTTCGGCTACCCGGGCGGATAAGCTGTGTAGTTTTACTCAGCATATCCGCCTAGTGTGTCCCTTATGATGTCGCTCCTGGAGCTGCTGCCGGTCTCTAAATAGGCAGTTGGTCCAGTAGAATTTGGAATTATTTTTTTTTGTGAACCAGCTTAAAAAAATACAAAACTTTTGTGTTAGGGCCTGTTCACATCACCGTTCGCTTCCGCTCCGGGGTTCCGTCTGAGGTTTCCGTCGGGTGAACCCCGCAACGGAAAGTGAAAGTGACAGCACAGTTTCCGTCACCCTTAGCGCAGTCGACTACGCTATTGATTCCGTCCGAAAACAAGCCGGAATGGTGACGAACGGAAACCATTAGCGATGTTTCCGTCACCATTGAGATCAATGGTGACGGAAACATCGCTAATGGTTTCCGTTCGTCACCGTTCCTGCAGGTTTTCGGACGGAATCAATAGCTTAGTCGACTGCGCTAATGGGGACGGAAACGGAAGCTGTGCTGTCACTTTCACTTTCCGTTGCCGGGTTCACCCGATGGAAACCTCAGACGGAACCCCGGAGCGGAAGCGCACGGGCGGCAGTGTTTGACGGCCCCCATGACGACCCCCATGCTACCCAGGGCCGCCATCAGGGGGGGTATTATGGGTACTGATGTGAGAGACCCGGCCAAACCTAATTGAAAGGGGGGCCCGCAGCTCACGACATTCTTCTGGTGAAAAAAACGGGCCCCATTGCAGGGGCCTGTTTTTTTTCTACCAAAGGCAAGTCGCGGCAGTTGCCGGGCCCCCCTTTCAATTAGGTTTGGCCGGGCCTCTCACATCAGTACCCATAATACCCCCCCTGATGGCGGCCCTGGGTAGCATGATATAGTGCTGGACGGAGTACCGTTAACAGGCGGTGCCACGGTAGGGGGGCCCAGAAAATTTAGCTGTAGGGGGCCCTAAAATTCCTATACGGCAGGGGTTGCACTAAATTGAGCTGTATTTGTGCTGGTGTTGTATTTATGTACTGAGCTTGGTTCTGGTGTTGTGTATAGAACCATATTGCTTGTAAAATGTACAAATGTTTTTATGCTCGCGTTACATAAAAAGAAATGTGAAAAAGAAATGACACGTCGATTGGTAGAGAAAACAAACACGGCGAGGGGGAAGGAGATGTCGGGAAAGAGGTTGGCGGGGGGCGCCAAACTGAATCTTTGCCCCGGGTGCTGGAGAACCTAGCTACGCCTCTGATGGCACCGACTCAGCTTCTCAGCCGGTGCCAAACATTTGGTGTATGGATACGGCAATTTGCGGGAAGTCATAGCTTTCCATGGCGTACCCATACGGCAAATGTCGGGAAGGGGTTAATGTAAGGATGTGTACACTTAATTGTGCAGCAACGCTTGTTGTCTCCATTCTATGTCAGTATGGGAAGTAGATGTCCGGCCTTATGATTTTGTGATATGTGATAGACCCAGAATCCCAATCACCAAACCAAAGAATGAAAAATAAAGACACAAAACATAATTGGGTGTTAAATGGTCAAAACTTTTATTATATTATATGACCAAACCCAAAATCGCAAACCTCCGACTCACGAAGAGTCACCCTCCAGCACGCAGGAAAGAAAAAAACCCCTGTGGGGGAAACCTCTAGGGAAACCATGGCTGGAGGATTGCCCTTCCTCTGGGCTTAGAATGTGCCAAAATAGAATTTGTAACAGAATTTGTAAATTTTCTCAGATTTTCAAGGAAAGACAATACAATGAACGAACGACATAAAAAACATAAATCGGCTGATCTGGTTGGCTAGGCGGATGTCTCTCTTCCTGGTCACCCATTAAAATGAATGGGTGATCCACGGATGAGACGGGTCCTGCAGATGCCTCCTTGTAGCACCTGTCTCCGCTCTGGCTAATAGGGGGGGATCTCCTGCTGGAAACCCCCCTCTATTACAGACAACCCGTATGAAGAGGATGGCATCACTGTAATGAAGAAGTGGTCTGGGGTGAAGGGTTTCCCTGCTAGAACCTACAAATTATATCAGGTCGGCATTGGTGGGGAAGTCAAGCTCAAGGTCCTCAGTCCCATCCAATATGGCGCTGAATGTGGCAGTAAAACCTTCTAATATGGAATCTTCTTTATGTCATAAACATTTGTATTTATGACATCAGCGCATTAATCATCATGACTTGCCTAAGTAGAGTTGTGCGTTAATGAGCCTTTACTTATCCCTTCTTTTACCTCCTCCCCCACCTTGAGAAAAAGACACGCGACACCGAGGTTGGATGTGAAATGGCCACAGCAGCCGTTTATTAATTTCACAAATTTGTAAAATGCAATTTAAAATCCGAAACATTCGGATAACTAATTAGGAATCCAACCAGAGAATTCCTCCTAATAATTCACATGACCCAACATGGGTCATAATCATAAATAACATTTAACGTTAACATTAATCCGAGCAGGGGAAGTCCTTGAAGCCATTTTTAGATATTCCTTTTATACCTCGAGTTAGCCATCTGCACCACCACCAAGACATTACCTCCAGCCGTAAACCAGCTCGGAAGCACCGCTCACCTCTGCAGATGGCCCCAACCACCAGAAGTCCACCTCAAAGGGATAACACCCTATGAAGCCTTCCACCATGTACCTTTTTTGGGGGACGCATACCCCCGATGCGACCCCCCCACCATTTCGTACTGACCGACCTCAAGGACTCCCCCCGCCACAGCGAAACAGGCCTTGACCACCTTAAGCCTGTGAGTTCCGCCACACCACCACCGCCCTTTCAATTCCTTCTGCTATAGCCAGACTCCACAGATCAATCCCAACCTCGGTCAAATGAACCCCATCACTCCTCCAGTAGTTCCCCACTCCTGACTCCAAATCCCTGTGCCGCACACAAACGCCCCTGTTCTTGGCCACAAAACGGGACACTGCCCGATTAACTTTAATACGAGCCTTATTGACCCTCTCCACTGACCTAGCCAGCCGCCAATGCTTCCTAGGAACAATGTCCGACCAAACTATCACTAAACCGGGATAGGAAACCCACAAACACAACAATATCCCGCACCAACTCCCGAAAGGGGCGGA
The DNA here is from genome assembly GCF_050947455.1 of Rhinoderma darwinii. Lineage (NCBI taxonomy): Eukaryota > Metazoa > Chordata > Amphibia > Anura > Rhinodermatidae > Rhinoderma > Rhinoderma darwinii. Next base: position 225,582 of record NW_027464300.1, on the reverse strand, counting down.
CCCCCAAATCATTCCCACCCACGTGCAACACCAAGACTTCTGGAACCCTATCCAGCCGAGAGTATGTCTAGAATTCCGTTAACACCTTGCTCCACGACATACCTCTAAATCCCAGCCAATGCAAAACCGCGTCCTGCCGCGGAATGCGCAACTGGCGACCATCAGGGCGGACATCCGCCCTCAAAGCCCCCCAATGCACGTAAGAGTGGCCCAACAACCATACAAGACAAGGAAGCTGATCTGAAAAGGAAAAGAAAATTAAATACCAGCACATAAACGTTGTTACCAGCAACATGACTCATAACAAATGGGGGCGCACGTAGGACTTAAACCTGTTGGACTCCCAACGGCCAATGCGCCGCACCCCATCGTCATCCAACCCCCAGCGCCCCGCCTCAGTTGCTGCGCCAATCCTGAAGGAATGAGATGAGTAAGGACCCGCCGCGACGCCGACCGCCGCCAGGCATTTTTTAAACACCGCGCCAAACTGAAATCTGGATAAGAATGACCCATCCTCGTGACAAAGCAACGGCAACTCGGGAGACCCCGCCTGTGGTTTAAAAACACGCATGCAAGCGACCGGACACATCGCTGACCCCGGGAGGGAAAACAAAACTATCCGCTTGCCTTTACCCAGTTGATCAGTTTTTGACCGCCGCAACCATACCTCAAGCCGGTCCCCATATAGGCTCACCTCCCCCCGTCTCAACCCCCCTGCCCGCTTGGTACTAGGTGACACCAGCTCGCCAATTCTAAGAGCCCCAAAGAACGCTAAGGAAAATGCTAACCGAAACAACTCCACCTCGGATGAAGAACGACAGACAGATACTAGCGATACGCCCAAAGACATGAGAAAAGAAAACGACACGGGCCTTCTACAATCCGCTTCGAGCCTACCTCGGCGCAGACCCTTTAAAGCCTGTACCACTAAGAATTCTTTGGATACATCCCGAAAGCCCTGTAACTTAAAACCAAAAGCCAACGCAGAAATAAAACGATTCACCTTTGCCAACGAAAACCCCGCCTCCCAGGCGTCCCCCAACCAGTACAAAAGTGCCACCAACCTGTCTCGATCCGTGCTGACGTTACCCAACACTCTTACCCACTTCTCCCACTGCATCCAACAGGCAGAATAAGCACTCCACGTTGTGCGCGCCAACGACCTTTCCACCAAGTGCCCTACGGGACCGAGACCAGATCCCATAGATGTTCCGGACAAGCCAAACCGAGACGGTCCGCTCCCGGTGCCAATTCCCGAAATCGGTCCCATTGCGAGCGAGAAAGAGCATCAGCAATACAATTCTGTATCCCCGGCACATGCACCGCCACCACCCACGCGTTCAAAGACAAGCACACCAAGACTAAATGTCGCAACAACTGAACTACCGGAGGAGAGGATGCAGTAATGTTATTAATGGCCAGCACCACCCCCATGTTGTCGCAGTAAAAACGAACCTTTTTATCCCTGAGCCTGTCCCCCCAAATGGTTGCCGCAACCACGATAGGGAACAGCTCGAGCAGGGCCAGATTCCGCGTGAGTCCACTGGACACCCAGCTAGCCGGCCAGTTTCCTGCACACCAAGGACCACCCCCATAGGCTCCAAACCCACCTGCACCAGCCGCATCCGTAAAAATCTGTAAATCACTCGTATCCTGCGCTGGAGCCATCCATAGCGAGCGGCCGTTATACCGGCCCAAAAACTCATCCCAAACTTGCCAATCAGCCCGATGCTCCTCCTTGAGCCGCACAAAGTGATGTGGCGCACGAACCCCCGCCGTCGCCGCAGCCAACCGCCTACTAAAGACCCTCCCCATCGGCATAATCCGGCAAGCAAAATTCAACTTCCCCAGCAACGACTGAAGATCACGCAACATAATTTTCTTTAACCTACAAACCCGACGTACCTCCTGCCTCAAAGACCCTAGCTTATCCGCCGGAAGACGACACTCCATTGCCACCGAATCAATTTCGATCCCTAAAAAACAAATGGTCGATACCGGGCCCTCCGTTTTTTCAGGCGCCAAAGGGATTCCAAAATCCCTCGCCACCTTCTGCAATGAATGAAGCAAGTTACCGCAAACCGGCGAACCCCCCGGGCCGACGCACAAAAAATCATCCAAGTAATGTATCAACGAGTCGACCCCGGCTACTCCCTTTGTCACCCATTCCACGAAGCTACTAAACGCCTCGAAATACGCCCAAGAAAGGGAACACCCCATCGGAAGACACCTATCCACGTAAAAAGCTCCATTCCAAAAACAACCCAACAACCGTTGGCTGTCTGGATGGACCGGCAACAACCGGAACGCCGCCTCAATGTCGGTTTTTGCTAACAGCGCGCCGGGACCCGCAGCACGAACTAGCCCCACCGCCTTGTCGAATGATGTATACACTACGGAGCATAACTCATGATCAATCCCATCATTTACCGACGCGCCCTTGGGAAACGATAAATGATGGATTGAACGAAATTTCCGGGGCTCGCGCTTTGGAACGATGCCCAACGGGGACATCACTAAACCTTCTATGGGCGGATCAACAAAAGGCTCCGCCATGCGACCCAACGAAACCTCTTTAAACAGTTTTTCCGACACGACCTCGGCGTGCAAGTAAGCCGACTTAAGATTCCGCCGCGTAACCCGGGACCTCATAGGGAGGCGGAGGAATAATAAAACCGACACAAAACCCTTCGTAAAGGAGCTTGGCCCCCGCCCTATCCGGATACTCATTTAAATACGGGGCCATCCTTTACACCCTCACCGGCGACACCCCCTTGACTAGACGAGGAGGACTGGTTCCTTGAACGCTTCTTCCGCATACATTTTGCAGCCCCGTGGGATGCACCATTACATTCTGAACACACATGCTTGAACTTACACGTGGCCCCAAACTTACACTGGCCATCGTTAAATTGCCAGCAGAATCCCACTTTTTCCCCTGAAACTTGACCAACCTGGCTGTACTGACCTCCTTGGCCGGCGCTCCCGGGAAAGGACTGCTTAACCGGCGCCGTAACCCTCAACCAGAGCGCAATATCCTTCTGGTCCCACCGAATCGCCGGCCGCACCGCTTTTCGCTGACGGAATTGCTCATCGTATCTTAACCACGCCTGCCCCCCGTATGCCCTATGAGCCTCCCCAATAGCATCAAAATAGCAAAACAGCGCCGAACAATTTTCCGGCGCCTTCTCTCCGATCACGCTGGCTAAAATGGCAAACGCCTGCGACCAATTGACGAACGTCTGCGGGATAAGCCTATACTGCCGACGTTCCTCCTCCTCCTTCTTACTCTCGTCCCGCTTGCTTTTATCCAAGTTGAACTTAGCAAGCGGCAGGAGAGAAAAAATCTCAACATATTCATCCTTCCAGATCCGCTCACGCACCTCCTGCTTTAAATGCGCCCCCCAACGGACCTTCGAAGCAAACATACACCTCCCCGCGAGCACGATCATCAATCCGCACCCTATCGCCATCCTTCTGGGCCTCGGTCTGTACTGATACCGCGACCGCCTCCGTAGCCGCCACCACCAACCCAGGACGCGACTGTAACGATCCCACCTCCCGGGGGCCTTCCCAAACTACCGCCGGGGAAACGGCCGTAACTACCGGCGGCGCCGCCTTATCAAGACGCCCAACCAGCTCCCGCAAACAACCCACCAACTCTGCTAGACCCGCGCCGTCGCGCCCGACCGCGCCGCTCCCGGCAGCCGATGCTACGCTTGCCGCCCCCCCACCGCCACCCGACATAAAAATCGCTGGATATGGCAAAGACGGAGTTATGCACTCACCGAGCTGCACAGGCGCTGTATTCCCGTCAGCCGGACCATCCTGAACTCGCCGAAAATCGTCCAGTTCGCCTTCCTCCAGTTCCTCTCTCGCAGACGACTGGCCATCCCACCGATATCTCCGACACGGGGACAACGACGCGCTGACAGATGGGCCGGCAACCTGCCGCCCGACCGCGGGGACACAGACTTCCGACCAGACCTGTTGTCTCGTCGCCGCTGCAGCTCTAGGCGTCCTCCTCGACGGTCTCGATGAAGCCTGCCCCCTGGCCGGAACATCACCATGCGGGGCGGCCGTAGCTTGTTCCCCAATTCTTGCATCCTATGGGGGAGGGGTGACAGGGAGCCCGTCCTGCGACTCCCTGGTTACCACCGGACCTCGTCGCGGCTGGGGATTCCTGCCAGGACGCAGGGCCTGGGAAGAGGCGGCCCTCCCAGCTGCCTGGCCTGCAGCGTCCTTTGTAGGGCTCCCCCTGCGACGCCGTGTCCGCGGGACCACCTCCGGGCTGAGGCGTTCTGGAGGGCGGGACCGCCGGGAGCGACGGGGAGACCTGGCCCGAGCCACCGTCGCCCCCAACGCCGCTCTCTGCCTCATCCGAGCAGGAGCGGGTGTTACCAAGTCCCCCCCCGCCGCCACAGGACTATCACTAGGGAGGGGGCCGGGGGAGGGGACCCTGTCCCCCTGCGCAACTGACCTCGGGCGACGGGCCTGACATGGCGATGAGTCGGCCCCCGGGAGTCTAGTCAGTGCAGCCACGGTCTCCTCTAACCAGACGGGACCGTGGAATGCAGCTGCCGCACGCAGCTGTGCAAGAATGCCGACCTCCGACATGGCAGGTCAGCACAGAGCGAGGCAACAGCAGGAGCTCTAAATTTCACTTGCTCCTTCTCCTGCTGCTTCCGGCTCACTGCTGAAAACAGCGGGAAACCTAGTAACGTCCCCTAACTCCTCCCTACCTCTCATCTACCTCCCCCTACCTCTCCTATCTAGTTAACCCTTTCCCTCCTATGTCCAGTCATGTCGGCTTCCCCTGAAGCCCTGCGGGCTGCGTCCAGCCTCTTCTTTACTGCAGGAGTTTATTAACACTGCACAACTCATCCATTGTGACGTCACCAACAGTGGTCTGAAGTGTTAACCCTTTACTGACTGGCAGTGTACTTACCACAGAGGCCATAAAGCTGAATAGAACATATCAGCAGCCATAAGGAAAAGGGATAATGCAGGGAGCATCTCCGAACAAAAACAATCCATGACAAAGGGTTGTCCAGGATGAGATAACTTATCTGCTTTCTCCAAAAACCAGCACCACACCTGTCCATAGGTTGTGTGTGGTATTACAGCTCATTACCATTCACTTCAATGGAGCAAACCTGCAATACCAGATACAACCTGTGGATAGGTGTGGTGCTGTTTTTGGAAGAAAGCAGCCATATTTTTCTAATCCTGCACAGCCCCTGTTAGAAATAGTTCAAAAAAATGGAGGTGAAAATAAATTAAAAAAAGGTAAAAAGAGGAACTCTGAGGTAAAAGAAATCAAACTATACTGAAAGGAGTCTGCTGGAGGTGCCAGATGGAAAGACATATTTCTGCCATGGGGACCAGATTAGTTGAAATGTATCTTGAAGGGGGGCCTCAGAGAGTGGGTTTTATCCCCTTCCCGCCCTATGAAGTGCTGTTGCGTTGAAAAACTATGCAGTTCATCTTCGAATGCAGCGTCACAAAAACAAATTATTTTGTAAAAAATAAAACGATATAAATTTGGTATCGCCATAATCGTAACGACCCGCAGAAACAAGTTATCATGCAATTCATGCCGCCCAGAGGCGGATTAAGGGTACCATGGGCCCCGGGCACTTTTTTCAAGTCTGGGCCTACCTCCCCCCGAACTCTGAACGCTGTACCGTATATATTTGCAGATTTTTGTTTAGGCGGCCACAGATCTGGCACGGTTTTGCATTTGCTGTAAAAGCAGAATGAGCCATACAGAAGAGAAAAGGCTGAATACTTTGAGACACTAGAGAGGTCAGGAGCTTTATAACTTTTTTATTTTTATGTCAATGGAGTGGTGTGTGAAGGATTATTTTTTTGTGGGAGGAGTTGTAGTTTTTATTGGCACCATTTAAAGTACCATACAATGGGTGAATTGGAAAAAAATGAGATTCCGCCATGGTTTTTTTGGTTTAGTTTTTACTGTATATGTTTACCTTCTCTTCAGGTAAAAGTAGATTAACATCTACTTTTACCTCAAGATAAGGTCAATATATACAGCCCCAGAACCAAGCTCAGTACAAATATACAGACCCAGAACCAAGCTCGGTAAATAAATACAGCCCCAGAACCAAACTCAGTACAAATATACAGACCCAGAACCAAGCTCAGTACATATATACAGCACCAGAACAAAGCTCAGTACATAAATACAGCACAAGAACAAAGCTCAGTACATATATACAACACCAGAACAAAGCTCAGTACATTTATACAGCACCAGAACAAAGCTCAGTACATATATAACTCCAGAACCAAGCTCAGTACATATATACAGCACCAGAACAAAGCCCAGTACATATATAACTCCAGAACCAAGCTCAGTACATAAATACAGCCCAAGAACCAAGCTTATTAAATATATACAGCAGCAGAACCAAGCTCAATACATAAATACAGCACCAGAACGAAGCTCAGTACATAAATACAGTACCAGAACCAAGCTCAGTACATAAATACAGCACCAGAACAAGCTCAGTACATAAATACAGTACCAGAACCAAGCTCAGTACATATATACGGTCCCAGAACGAAGCTCAGTACATATATACAGCACCAGAACAAAGCTCAGTACATAAATACAGTGCCAGAACAAAGCTCAGTACATAAATACAGTGCCAGAACAAAGCTCAGTACATATATATGCTACAGTACTGATCAGTCACAGGGAGAATAAACATTTACATTGAGTGACTCACAGGTGACATTTCAGATTACTTTACGTTCTTTTTCTCTTTTCTTCTCCATCCGGTCCAGACCTCTATGACGACTTCTCCTGGGCATGGCCCATTTCTGCAGTTTTCAGCTAAGATGTCTTCGGCTCCTCACTTTTCCAACATTTCCGCACCTATAAACGTAATATAATAGTATTGTACACTGTGTCCCTGAATACAATAGTAACATACTGTGCCCCTGAATATAATAGTACCATACACTGTACCCCTGAATATAATAGTATTATACACTGTGCCCATGAAAAAAAACTCCACACACTAACAATGCCAGATAGGTAGATAGCGCCAGTCACAATGCCCCCTATAGATAGCGCCAGTCACAATGCCCCCTGTAGATAGTGCCACTTACGATGCCCTTTGTAGATAAATCCCCCTGTAGATAGTGCCAGTTACAATGCCCTCTGTAGATAACGCCGCTTGTAGATAGCGCCATTCACAATACCCCCTGTAGATGGTGCCAATTACAATGCCCTCTGTAGATAATGTCCCCTGTAGATAGCGCCATTTCCAATGCCCTCTCTAGATAATGCCCCCTGTAGATAATGCCCCCAACACTGCCCAGAAAAAAAAATGCTCACCTGTCCCCGTTCCCGCGCCATCCTCCAGGAATGCAGAACTGGTCAGAGACCAGACGGCGTCATCTAGCGTAATGGCGCAGTCGGCGTGATGACGTCATCGTGCCGACTGTGTCATTAGTAAAGCGCCGAATGAAAGGAAGGGAATGGATAGTTCCCTCTCTCGCCTCCGCTAAAGTAAGGAATTGTATCCGCATCCTAAGGACGAGGATATAATTTGGTGAGAGGTCCCGCTTCACCCCGATTCTCTGAACTGGCTGTAATTTTAACAGCCAGTACGGGAGTACCGGGGCGAACTGGGCCCCTTTCCAGCCTCGGGCCCTGGGCACTTGCCCAGATTGGTCTCATTATAATCCGCCCCTGATGCCGCCCGATGAACACTGTTAAATCAAAACAGAAATGGCAGAATTACAGGTTTTTTTTCAATTCACCCCACAAAATGTAGGTTTTTTTACATTTTTTTTTAATACATTATATGGTACATTAGGCCGCAGGGTAAATTCCACGTAAACAGCGCCATTCATCGGTTAACTGTTTAAATGATACCAGTTCAAGTGACCTTTATCGAAAAACACCATAAGAAATTTTTTCACAATTAACCTTCTAATTGGGCCTAGCATGTGTGATACTGTCTGCTAAGCCGTTGTATCTAAGCATATTATATGTGATACTGTCTCCTGAGCCGCTGTCTCCTATCAAGTAGCAGAGCTATCAGGTGTCATAGTGTAATGAAACGGGGTAGGGAGACGGACAGGTGAGCCCTAATCTACCCGCAACTCAGTCCCTGCCTACTTGCACGGCCCGCCCTAAGTGACGGCGTACAACTGGGCGACGGTCCCTACGCTCAATAAGTGCAAGACAGACAAACACAAGACAAGGGCACACAGAAGAAAAAGGGGGAGGTAGGGGCAGTTGCCCACGGAAACACCGTGAGCAACAGGCAGTGGTGAAGGACAGTAGTGAGGACAGTATACAGGGAATATAGGACATACAGTGAGGACAGTATACAGGGCATATAGGACATACAGTGAGGACGTATACAGGGAATATAGTACATATAGCGAGGACAATATACAGGGAATAAAGGACATACAGTGGGGACAGTATACAGGGAATATAGTACATATAGCGAGGACAATATACAGGGAATAAAGGACATACAGTGAGGTCAGTATACAGGGAATATAGGACATACAGTGAGGACAGTATACAAGGCATATAGGACATACAGTGAGGACGTATACTGGGAACATAGTACATATAGTGAGGACAATATACAGGGAATAAAGGACATACAGTGAGGACAGTATTATGTTTTATTTTGTTTCAGCTAAATGTCAGGGGAAAAACAGTAATTAGAAACTCCTTTATCGGAGATGAAAACGGCCTGCAGGGGACTAGATCACGAGAAGTCACAGTTTACTCTGTTTCCAACGAATATCAGTCTAGAAAAGTCTATAAGTCCCCATCACATCACGTTTTTAGCCTACACTTGATGTATATGCCAGGAACAACTAAACCGTGGCATCTGTCAAGCATAGACTACAATGGGGTACGTTAAATGTATATGTCATTAACTCTCATGACCCATTTCAAGACATATATACGTTAAACGGATGCCATAATAGCCTATAGGTGAGGGATGCCACTGTTAGGGGGAGTTCACACAGTTTTTTGGCAAGTTTTTTTACGCGGAAACCGCGCCGCAAAAAGGATCAAGAAACGGCCCAAAATGCCTGCCATTGATTTTAATGGGAGGCGGAGGCGTTTTTTTTTCCAGCGAGCGGAAAAACCGGCTCACGGGAAAAAGGAGGGACATGCCCTATCTTTGGGCATTTAAATCGGCATGCATGCAGAGGAAAATCTGCCTTAAAATTCCAAACGGAATTTTGAGGCAGATTTTTCTCCTGCAAAAAACTAAGTGTGAACCCAGCCTTAGGCATCTGTCACAGGCATCCGTCACCCATCGACAGATCAATGTAACATATACATGTCATGAAAAGCTATTGTAAATCCTATGACATATACATGAAACGGAGGCCTGTGACATATGCTATATAGTGGTATATGTCACCCATAGTCTTCCATGCTTAAAAACATACACCACATATTGTACATTTCTTGAGGGATCCCATTGTATGGAATAGCGTATACCAGCCTGACTTTGGCCAAAAAGACACAAACAATTTTTTTACATCTGTCGGGCTAGTGGAGACCTATGGACACTTTACTATGTAGGTTGGGAAAGCTCAACTAAACGTAGGGCTAATATTGATCATATCACGTCAAAATCTATTAATTACAATATATATATATATAAAAGGGGTAAAAGGGGTCTTTGGAAAAAACAAACCAAAATGAATATATTTTGAATTATGTTATAGAGCCCCTGTCACTAAAATAATCCTTTTCTATGTCTTTGGAGAAATCACTGTAGAATCATATGATAAATATCTCCTGTACTATGTGACTGTGATTTCTTTCCAGTAACTTACACCACAGCTGTCCTGAATTTTATCTATGTATCTTAACAAAATGGCTCATAATGAACATTTATAAGGGGGTTCCACCCATGTTCAGACCTCTTTTTAAGCAGCTGATTAGTTGATCATGTCATCTGATATACCATGCTGAATCTGATTGGTCAAAGCCCTCACTGAAGCTCCAGCCTTTAGACTCATTCAGACACAAGCCAATACTTCAGACTCATTCGCCTCTAAATGAAAGTTACTGAAAAAGAGACTAAAAGAAGTAAAAAATTTACTTGAATGTCCAGAAAAGGATATATCATAAGCTAATACTGATTACACCCAAAAAATTGATGGCAGCTACACTTTAAAATGAGGCACGATAGAAGTGTTGTGCACAGCTGATAGCGTACGGGATATTCATCTGAAATGTCGGTTCCCGTTTGGGTAAAGGAACAAAGAGCTGTAATTAATATTGAGTTTGTGCTTGGCGCCCTTGGGTAGGTGTGCGCGGCTGAGGGTAATGGTGGTTGAGACCAGTTGAACTGAAGAAGTACGTTTAACAGAGGTGAATGAAAAGGTTTACAACTTTTTTTTTTTTTTTTCCTTTGACTATATTTGAATAATAAAGAATATGCTTGATATCTACTTGCCAACTTTTGGAAATGACTTTTAGTGAGATTTTGTACTTTGGTGGGCAATGTTACAACAGTTCAGCTGCCAGAAAGACATTTGTGATATCACAGCATCTTACCCAACTAAAACATTTTTGGTGATGTCACAGCAGCTTAGATGACAGAAACACATGTGTTACGTTATAGATGCTTACCTGGCAGGAAGATATTTGTGATGTCACAGTAGCTTACCTAACTGAAACCCACTTGTGATGTCACAGCAGCTTATGTAATTCAAAGTTGTATCTGATGTCACTACAACTTGCCTGACAGGAAGATATTTGTGAAGTGACAGGAGCTTACCGGACTGAAAATCACTTGTGAAGTTATAGCAGCTACCTAACAAAAAAACATTGCTGAAGTCACAATAGTTTATATGACTGAAACCCTCTTGTGATGTCACAGCAGCTTCCCTGATGGAAACACTGACAAATGACACCGTCATAGCAGCTATTTGCACACGCCACTAAGGGACGATCACTACATAAAGATGTACAATTACACCCCTTGAGTTAAACACTAGCTATATAAATAAATATGTAGTGAGCTCCCCCTAGTGGCTGCTGTATACACCCAGAGATATACTGTATATCACAAGTCAGAAAACAGAGCTCCCCAGATATATTATGAAATTTATTGGCACAGAATTTTGGATCCAAAAACAGAATAAAGGATGTTACCTTTAATAAAGGTGTAGTACACTTGCTGGAGCTCTCAGTTGGACGTTGGACCCATTCTGAGTTTTGCTTTAGGGCCTTAGGATTTTTGCACATGATCCTGGTCACAAGTGTATAACAACCAAGGTAGAAGGCTAGGGGCAGACATATTATTGGTATTGGGCCCATATACTGTTCAGCAGTCTGTGTCTGCCGCTGTATCAGACATAGCAGCTTTTATAGAATCCAGCATCTAAGGGGTCATCTCCATATTATTAAAGGGGAGGAATAGTTGGGATTCACTGTGCATGATGGAGGGGTGGCAGAATTTTTTTTTTGTGCACCTACAGGGACTGAAAACCATACAAATCATAACTCTCAATTTCCTGGACACACTTGCTTCTGGTGATGATCATCTTTGCAGTGAGGCCCGTTCTGTTTTTCTCCTGCGCCCCATGGCTCCTTGTTACACCCCTGCTTAGGTAGCCACATTTTATACAGTTAGGTCCAGAATTATTTGGACAGTGACACAGTCTTCATGATTTGGGCTCTATTTGAAATGAAACAACTGAGATGCAATTGAAGTGTAGACTTTCAGGTTTAATTCAAGGGGTTGAACAAAAATAACCTGTGAAACGTTTAGGAATTGTAACCATTTTTCTACACAACCTCCTCATTTCAAGGGCTCAAAAGTAATTGGACAAATTAACATTACCATAAATAAAATGTTTTTATTTTTAATACTTTGTAGCGAATCCTTTGCAGGCAATGACTGCCTGAAGTCTGGAACCCATGGACATCACCACACGCTGGGTTTCCTCCTTTGTGACGCTTTACCCGGCCTTTACTGCAGCGTCTTCAGTTGTTGCTTGTTTGTGGGTCTTTCTGCCTTAAGTTTTGTCTTAAGCAAGTGAAATGCAGCTCGATCGGGTTGAGATCTGGTGATTTACTTGGCCAATGCAGAATATTCCACTTTGCCTTAAAGAGGCTCTGTCACCAGATTTTGCAGCCCCTATCTGCTATTGCAGCAGATAGGCGCTGCAATGTAGATTACAGTAACGTTTTTATTTTTAAAAAACGAGCATTTTTGGCCAAGTTATGACCATTTTTGTAATTATGCAAATGAGGCTTGCAAAAGTCCAAGTGGGTGTGTTTAAAAGTAAAAGTCCAAGTGGGCGTGTATTAGGTGCGTACATCGGGGCGTTTTTAATACTTTTACTAGCTGGGCGCTGTGAAGAGAAGTAACATCCTCTTCTCTTCAGAACGCCCAGCTTGTGACAGTGCAGATCTGTGACGTCACTCACAGGTCCTGCATCGTGACGGCCACATCGGCAGCAGAGGCTACAGTTGATTCTGCAGCAGCATCAGCGTTTGCAGGTAAGATCGACTTACCTGCAAACGCTGATGCTGCTGCAGAATCAACTGTAGCCTCTGCTGCCGATGTGGCCGTCACGATGCAGGACCTGTGAGTGACGTCACAGATCTGCACTGTCACAAGCTGGGCGTTCTGAAGAGAAGAGGATGTTACTTCTCATCAGAGCGCCCAGCTAGTGAAAGTATTAAAAACGCCCCGATGTACGCACATAATACACACCCACTTGGACTTTTACTTTTAAACACACCCACTTGGACTTTTGCAAGCCTCATTTGCATAACTACAAAAATGGTCATAACTTGGCCAAAAATGCTCGTTTTTTTAAAATAAAAACGTTACTGTAATCTACATTGCAGCGCCTATCTGCTGCAATAGCAGATAGGGGTTGCAAAATCTGGTGACAGAGCCTCTTTAAAGAACTCCTGGGTTTCTTTCGCAATATGTTTTGGGTCATTGTCCATCTGTACTGTGAAGCGACGTCCTTGCTGCATTTGGTTGAATCTGAGCAGAAAGTAAATCCCTGAACACTTCAGAATTCATCCGGCTGCTTTTGTCTTCAGTCACATCATCAATAAACACTAGTGACCCAGTGCCTTTGGCAGCCATGCATGCCCATGCCATCACACTGTCTCCACCATGTTTTACAGAGGATGTTTTGTGCTTTGGATCATAAGCCGTTCCAAGCCTTCTCCATACTTTCTTCCTCCCATCATTCTGGTACAGGTTGATCTTAGTTTCAGCTGTTCCAGAACTGGGTGGCTTCTTTACATGTTGTTTGGCAAAGTCTAATCTGGCCTTTATATTTTTGAGGCTGATTAATGGTTTGCACCTTGTGGTGAACCCTCTGTATTTGCTCTCATGAAGTCTTCTCTTTATGGTAGACTTAGATACTGTTACTCCTACTTCCAGGAGAGTGTTCTTCACTTGGGTAGATATTGTGAAAGGGTTTTTCTTCACCATGGAAAGGATTATGTGATCATCCACCACTGTTTTCATTTGTGGACGTCCAGGCCTTTTGGAGTTCACGAGATCACCAGTGCGCTCTTTCTTTTCAAGAATGTATCAAACAGTTTATTTGGCCACTCCTAACATTTATGCTATCTCTCTGATGGATTTCTTCATTTTTTTCAGCCTAACGATGGTCTGTTTCACTTATATTGAGAGCTCCTTTGACCTCATGTTGTGGGTTCACAGCAACAGCTTCCAAATGCAAATGCCACATCTGGAATCAACACCAGACCTTTTACATGCTTAATTGATGATGGATTAACGAGGGGAATAGCCCATGCAGCCCATTAAATAGCCATTGAGATAATTGTTCAATAACCTTTGGTCCCTTGAAAAAGAGGCAGCTACATATTAAAGAGCTATAATTCCTAAGACATTCCTCAAATTAGGATGTGAATACCCTCAAATTAAAGATGAGAGTCTGCACTTTAAGCCCATGTTAATTATATAATTGTATATTCAATATGTTTTTAAAAAAAACGCTAAAATGCCAAAACTTGTGTCACTGTCCAAATAATTCCGGACCTAACTGTAACGTAAGACTTGTTAATGAATTGGAGCTCCCGTAAAGCTTGGTTCTTTATCCGAGTGCAGTATTATTCTGTAAATCCAACAGTAGAGGGATCTGACAGATCCCAGATTATCAGACATTCTGTACGATTAGATGAAAAATAAACAAGTTTATAAAATGTCCTTGTAGAAGTAGAAATCCGGGAGTCTCATCATAGCTTCTCCCTCCTAAGTCTTCTGCTTCTTGTTTTCTCAGATTCCAGATTATCTTACAATTTGGGGTCGGTTTATCAGAATTTCCGGAATACTGAATTCCAGATTAAAAGAACTTTTCTCTTTTTTTGTATTACACACATAAACCAACACTCAATCACCGGTATAAAAAAAGACAAAGACGACAAGAATAAGTAGTAAACAGCGGAACCTTTTATTATAACAAATATCCACAAAAGCAGCAGAAACAGATTCAAAGATTTTACAAATATTTTATAAAGGTCCAAACATGTAGAGAATTGTTATATTTCATACATTACAGGGGTTCTCTGGCCCTACTACAGCATTGTTATATGGGGGGCACTCTTATTCAGGACCCTTATTAGTCAGCGGGAGCCTAGAGCAGCTACAAAAGACATCTCTATAGATAGATTATAGTAACTCACATCAGTCCCTGTCCCCAGAGGGGCTCACAATCTAATTTCCTCATCGCACTCACACAGGGCCGGCCTTAGGGTAGATGGCGCCCCGTGCGAAATTATCTTTCGGCGCCCCACGCCATTACAAAAAATGGCCCATAAAAAAGCATAATTCCTCCCCACAGTATAATGCCCTATATAGTGCCCCCACACAGTGTAATGCCCCTTTAGTGCCCCACACACAGTATAATAATAATATTTAATAATGTAATATATTATAACGCCTTCAAGGACACAGTATTTTGTCCTCTAATTGTGCCCACACAGTGTTATGCCCCCTAAGTGCCGCACACATTATATTGCCCCCTGTAGTGCCCCTACACAGTATGATGTCCTCCAGAGTATAATGCCCCCACAGCCCCCCTAGTAGAAAGTGCCCCCTGTAGATTGTGCCGTACAGCCTCCCTGTAGACAGTGCCATAATCCCCCACCTCCTCCTTGTAGACAGTGCCATACAGCCCCCATCTGCCCCTTGTAGTGCCATACAGCCCCCCATCTGCCCCTTGTAGTGTCATACAGCCCCACCTCCCTCTTGTACACAGTGCCCCCCACCGCCCCCTTGTAGACAATGTCATACAGCACCCACCTCCCCAATGTAGAAAGTGACATACAGCCCCCACCTCCCCCTTGTAGACAGTGCCACACTGCCCCCCACCTCCACCTGACAGGATCCTTGCATTGGCCGGCTTGATCCAGAGATGTCATCACGCCGACTGCGCAGGGATCCTGTCCCCGCGCCTCATAGGCTGCATGCGCCTCTGTAGCCTGCTACAGAGTTTCCCAACCTTTTCGGATTTGAGCCACCCCTGGAAAAAAATAATTCCTCAGGGCCCCCCTACCAAAAATTGTTTCGAGAAAGACAGAAAATAGCTAAAAAAAGCACTACATTCTTAGGGTATGTTCACACTGCGTTTTTTGTAAGGCAGAAAAAAATCTGCTTTTGAATTGACAGCGTTATTTGATGGGGTTTTTTTAGCGTTTTTTTAAGCCGTTGAAGCGAATGCAAAAGACGCAGCAAAAAAATCTCCAAACGAGCGCCACAGCTATTTTCTTCCTACTATTAATTTAAATTGGAGGACAGAGGTGGAAACCACTTGAAGACCATCAGCCCCCCACTCACAGTAAAATAACCATCAGTCCCCCCACTCACAGTAAGGCTGGGTTCACACACACTATTTACGGACGTAATTCGGGCGTTTTAGCCCCAAATTACGTCCAAAAATGCGGCTCAAAAGAGTCGGCACACATCTGCCCATTCATTTGAATGGGTCTTACGATATTCTGTGCCGACGGTCATTTTTTTTACGCGCCGCTGTCAAAAGACGGCGTGTAAAAGAGACGCCCGCGTCAAAGAAAAGCCTGTCACTTCTTGAGACGTAATTGGAGCCGTTTTCCCTTGACTCCATGGAAAAACAGCTCCAATTACGTCCGTAATGGACGCAGCGAAAAGCGCCTGCACATGCCATTACATCTGAAATTCCGGAGCCGTTTTCTCCTGAAAACAGCTCTGTAATTTCAGCCGTAACGGAGGCTGCCGTGTGAACATACTGTGATGGTATAGAACAACCTATAATCAATGATATAAGTGTAATGTATGTACTACTTCAAGGTAGAAGGATAAACGAGTCTATATTTTGGGTATTATTGAAAGGTTATGGAATGTGATAATCTGCAGATGTTCTGCCGAAACTGGAAATTGCGAATTCATTATGTTATGAGGGTACTACCAGGAACTAGGGAGTCTGTTTACAGACTTTTTGGGTTCTGGGCGTACAGCCAAGATAGATATGGGTAGAACACCGGATCAAAAATTAGATGTAAGGAATAAGAACAATGTATGTAGAGATAAGAATAATGAGGAAAGAAACCACAAGAATGTATATGTGTCTGCACGTAATTATATGATATTTTTACTATATAAACTCTGTGTCTCTGCATAGAAAGTCAGAAGTATTTTTGCCTTGAGAAACGTCTCAGTGTGTCTTTGCTTCTCCGAGCTCGCACCCCCCCCACCTGATTTGAACCTGCATGGAGATCAAGGCGTAACGTGACCTCATTGCGATCACAGAAATTGGCGCCCGAACACGGACTTGACCAGAAGGACGGCACCCCACCTAGGGGATCTCCCGGGACTAGAGTGGCGACTCTCCAGACTAAGGAACGGGCAGACCACAGCTGCAGCAAGGTAAGAAGACTTAATTCTTACAAACTCTGCTCTGCACCTTCCTGTCTGGTAGGTCACCTTCCCGGTAGTACTCCTGAGGAATAGAGGGGCCACATGAGGGTATTTTTAGTGTAAAAATCTGGTCAAGTCTATATGTAATCCTACCCTCAGGATAAAGTGCCTGATCTCCATGACAGTATTTGTATGAATGTTGTAGAAACCCAGTTTTGTGTCACAAATGCATTTTAGAATAAGGAAATTGTTTTTTGGAAAAAAAACTTCCGATAATCCGGCAAATTACCAGAAACATGTGTACATGCTTCAGGTGACTATGGGGATTATGATAGGCTAAATTTTAGCCCGGAAATCGAAAATTTTGTGCAATCTGATAATCCGGCAAAATACCGAAAATGTGTGTACAGCATTGAGGTACTTGCGGGGATTATCATGCACTGATTTTCAGCTCAAAATTCCAGAATTTTCTGCAATCCGATAATCCGGCATGTCAAATGAACAGCTTGATTTTACGTTTGCCTTATTATTTGGATCAGGAATATTTGTCATATTACTGTTATGGTGTGGAGGATATCTCCTTGAGTGGTGCTTAAAGTGAATAAGAAGAAAGTAAGCTAGTTATAAAAGGAATTTAATTCTCTGGCCAGAGTAGAAGAAGGTTAAAAAGGAGTTTGAGGGGATAAGTAACTGTATAAAATAGGTGAGAAAGGTAGTGTGGGACTTTCCCTAACAGCCAATAGCCATAGTGTTTGTTAGTGAAGATAAAAACTGAGAGAGAAGGGTAAGAGTCCCCTCCATCATAGCAGGGCTATGGGAAACAGTCACGGCAAACGAGAGTTTGAGGTATGGCATATGGGTGAGCAAGCACCTGTTAAAAGGGTGTAAGCTTACTAGGGGATCGTAAATCCAGAAATTCACCTATCAGGAAAACTACCCCCTACATAACTTAGGGTCTGCCTATAGGCGACCACTTATAACTAGACAATGGGGAACTGGTGTCCCTATTAAGTACGGAAATTAGAAACTGTCTAAAACAGATGAGAATGGAATTCGTCTGTCAGCTAAAATCTGTAACAAGAGTAAGTACGGAAGCTAGAAACTGTCTAAAATAGATGAGAATGGAATTCATCTATCAGTAGCTAAAATCTGTAACAGGAGTAAGTACGGAAACTAGAAACTGTATAAAACAGATGAGAATGGAATTCATCTGTCAGTAGCTAGAATCTGTAACAAGAGTATGAGATGAGCACCCCAAAGGACAAACCGCCAAACAGGTAGTAGCAGAAAGAGAAGGTAAAAAGGCAACGCAGGGAACAAATAAATAAATAAAAAAATAAAAAAAATTAATGAAAGCATGTGGTCTAGAATCCCACTGACGGTTAGACGCAGAAAAATGGAATGAATGTTGTGACACAAAACGTGGATGGTTGAAAGATAAAAAGTTACAGGGGAAAGCAGAAGCATGGAGAAAAGTGTCAGAAGAAGTAGTACGAGGAGGTTGTCAGAGGAAATTCATATTTTATAAAGTAAAGTTTAAAGCAAAGGAAGTGATAGAAGTAGTAGCTGTTTTAATGTTGCAAATGACCTTATAGTAAATTCCCATATGGTATAATTTAGAATTAACTAGTGTGACAAGAGAAGGGGGAGATGAAGAACAGCTGCTAGTGATATATGAAGAAATGTAATCTTGTTCTTGAAATGAATGGACACAACATTAAATGCTGATATAGATATTTTGTATGACTTTGTGTCATTTTGTAGATTGAATCAGGAAAAGTGATAAATGTAATAATGTATAAGCAGTCCTTCACAGCCAAACCACCAGACACCTCTGTCTTATATTATGAGACCCTTGATCCTGTCATACATTCTGCACAGAGTGCAGAGTTGCTTGCCCTGATCAAGGCATGTAAACTGGCAGAGGGAAAAAGAGGAGGGCGGCTCCAAGCCGCAGATTGGGCAAAAGGTATTCTGGAGAACAAAGGGAAGTTGGAAGGTAGAAAGTTGATGGAAAGTGCTTTAGAGGGATTTGCAGAAGAGGAAGTTAGGAATAAGAAATGTATTGTATGTATTAGAGAACAGGACCAGCCGACGCCCGGTAATGGCGTCCGTACCTCATGTTGAGTGTGTCCTCATTGTTGGTGGGAAACCCCCTGCGCACTGTTTCCAAGGGGAGAGGCTGCCCCCCCCTGCCCCTGATGTGGCCACGCCCGGCCCAACCAAATCAGTATGAAATAATCACCTTGTTAATTTTGTCATTTGTAGTGTCTTTTCTATTTACAGAAGTTCCAGTTTTAGTTCACTGATGAAACAACACGTCATCATAATATAGAGATGGTGGCCGTCAGATTGTACGGTTAAACATTAACGTAGATAATTCCTGTACAATGGTGTGATGAATGATTGCAGATACGTATGTTGTTTTGCCGGCATTGAAAGTGTTAAGATTGTGAGAAGTTGTGAGAAATGAGTTTGTGACCCCCCTCCCTCCCCCCTGAAGTGTGCTGTGTTTGGGAGGAGGAGGAGGGGGGCTGACTGGGTGCAGTCTGCAGGGCTGATGAGACAAAGGGATCTCAATATGCACTGCTGAGATATATATATCAGTAATGTCTACAAACCGAAATACATTTCTTCTCTTTTGCGCAAGCGCTGTTGGTTATAAAAGTTACGATATTTATGTGTTATGATGTGATCAGATTTCATGTGTTTTGATGTTAATTCAGATGTATTAAACTACAGATACTGTGAGACACGGGGGTTTGAAAATGTATGTGCCCCCTCCGTTCCCTATTTTTATATACTGTTTATTGGTTTGCAGTAAATAATGTTATCAGAGATAATATTTTCTGTTTTATTGAATAACTAACTACAATTGTTTTGTTTTTGATTTCACACATGAGTTATGTTATTGTAAAGATAACATGTTTGTCAGGAAAAAGTTATTTTTGTTTCAGGCTGTTGTACATTACAGGGGGTTAAATTAGTGTTATGTTGAGATGTAGTTTTGAACTCTGCTACATCACTCTCGCAGAGTCCACAAAG
This sequence comes from Rhinoderma darwinii, assembly GCF_050947455.1. NCBI lineage: Eukaryota > Metazoa > Chordata > Amphibia > Anura > Rhinodermatidae > Rhinoderma > Rhinoderma darwinii. Next base: position 205,615 of record NW_027464300.1, on the reverse strand, counting down.
GGGGGAAGGGTGAAGGGACTGATCAGGTACAATTTTGGTTTATGTGTAAGAGACCATCCCCCTCCAGCAAAGTTACACAGGAGGCGAGGTAACATCACTCACACGAGTCTTTATGGATTTAGATGAGGGAGAAGGCAAAACAAAACTTGTCTGGACATTGTTAATTTGATGTAAAGTTTTTGGGAATGTTTTATTTTTATTTGTTTTTGTATTAATCAAGTATTTGCAGAACCTGATAAAAGTGAGATTCTCAAAGTATTCTGGATTATCAGCTGAATGAGGAGGAGTTGTGTTTGGTAGCGGCTTGTGACACCAATCCATGGAGTACCTCTACGCAATCATATACTTTGTACTGGACTGAACAAAATGGACATGCCACTGCAGTTCTCACACAAAGTCATGGACCACAGCAGCGCCCGGTAGCATGTTATTCAGCTAGACTAGACCCTGTGGCCCGAGGTTCCCCATCATGTGTGAGAGCTATCATTGCTGTAAATTCAATGTTAAACAAGGCCTCAGATTTGGTCCTGGCATTTCCACCACATGATATTACTGCTATTCTAACTCAAGTACAACCTAAGCATTTGTCCACTGCAAGACATTTGAGATTAACCTGTGCTCTTCTTCTTCCTGAGCAGGTTACTTTACACCGCTGTACTACATTGAACCCAGCTACCTTACTGCCTTTGGAGCAAGGGGGAGAAGACGTAGGTAAAGTATGGTCACAATTTTTGCCTGAAACTGATGAACATGATTGTATGGCCCTTATGGCCCAGGAAACAGTGGGCTTTGCACATATGAAAGATACCCCACTCCAAAACCCAGACCTAATACTCTTTGTGGATGGTTCAAGGTATTGTGTAGAAGGATCTTTTCTTACAGGATATGCAGTAACCACCGAAGATGTAGTCCTAGAAGCAGCCTCCTTACCAGCGTCCCGCTCAGCACAAGAAGCGGAGCTTAAGGCCCTGGCAGCAGCATGCCAACATGCAGAAGGAAAGACAGCAAATATATACACTGACTCTCGAAGTAGCAGTAGTAAACATTAAAAGCTCACACCAAGGTGAGTTCACCAGAGACAAAAGGGGAAATGCCCTGGCAGACGAAGCAGCAAAGCAAGCAGCACAGAAGCTACCCGTGTTAGCAGCCGTATGTCAGATAAACGATCCAGAGGAAACAAGACCAGCTGTAAGCCCGGAACTACTGCAAAAACTTCAAGGACAAGCAACAAAAGAAGAAAAAGACAAGTGGACGGCCCAAGGAGCAACGCTACGAAAAGATGGCTTCTGGCAATGCCAGAATAAACTGTGCCTGCCTAAGACAATGTTCCCAATGATGGCCCAAATAACACATGGAGCGACTCACCAATCAAAAACGGCAATGATGGACTTGGTAAACAAGGTGTGGTATGCCCCAGGGTTTAGTGTGATGGCCAGCAGTTTTACACAAGGATGCATGATCTGTGCAACACATAATATTGGAAGAACTGTAAAAGTACCACAGAAGCACACACCCAGACCAATTTACCCATTCCAGAGACTACAGATAGACTATATTCAATTACCAAAAGTCGGTACCTATGAGTATGTGCTTGTTTGTATTGATCTCTTTTCAGGATGGCCAGAAGCTTTTCCAGTCACCAAAGCTACAGCCGTAGCCACAGCAAAGAAACTGATCAACGAGGTGGTGTGCAGATATGGAGTTCCAGAGGTGATCGAGAGCGACAGAGGAACTCATTTTACGGGTGAAATCATGAACCATGTGTTGTCAGCTCTAGGCATAAGTCAAGCCCTACATACACCATACCATCCACAGAGCAGTGGGAAGGTTGAGAGACTAAATGGGACTCTCAAATTGAAAATCCAAAAAGCAATGGTAGAAAACGGGAAACCATGGACCGAGTGTCTACCATTAGCCTTGTTCTCAGTAAGATACACGCCCACAAAAAGAACAGGTCTCAGCCCATATGAGATCTTATTTGGGTCGGCTCCCAGATTAGGATGTTATTTTCCACAGGTGCTCCAAATGCAGTATGGTAGACTAACAGATTATGTATAAACGCTGAACAAACAATTGAACAAGGTGCATGCACAAGTCTTTGCTTCCATTCCAGATCCTGATTCAGTTGAAGGGACGCATAAGCTAGAACCAGGAGATTGGGTCGTTGTCAAAAGACACGTGAGGAAAAGTCTAGACCCAAGATTTGACGGACCGTTTCAAGTCCTTTTCAAGTTTTACTCGTTACAAGCACCTCAGTGAAGCTCGAAGGAAAGGCAAGCTGGATTCACGCCAGTCATTGTAAAAAGGTTCTTCAGCCAGAAGAATGAAGATCTTTGCGGTTGTTGCGGCGGTTGTTGCGTGTGCTCTTATACAAAAAGGCAGAACTGCTACTCCTGTACACGTAATCAGTACAGAATCACTGGAACAGTTCAGGACAGGGTGGGCGAATTCCACAGTGGATAGAAAGCAGGGTAACTACACCTGTAAGGCCAATGCCCCGTGTTATACTACAAATGTGACTACAACCGAAGGGACTTGGAGAAAAGGACCACATGGAGGGACTGTGTACCTTCACATAGACAAAACAGCCAACATTAGCATACAAGAAGAGACGCCGGGGCTGTTGTTTTGTTGTTATGAACCAGATTTACAGTATCTACAGAAATATACAACCAGTAAAAATAGAAATGAAATGATAAATAAGATTTATGAAAGATGCAACAAGGAGAGGCTCAACTCTACGATTGTAATAAAAGAAACTGATGGGATGATATTATGTATGAATAATAGCGAAATAAGAAATAGAATATATTTTGTATTCTTGATAACAATTTTAAGAGATAGTTTTAAGCCACATATAAGAGTCATGTTAGGCAATGGACAGACATTCTGCCCATAGGAGAGAGAAATGATACGTGGTTATTGTTACAGCCTGAGTATACTGAGTGTACACCTAGATGGTGTGCAGGAAGACTAATAGCATTTAATGTGAAAAATCCTACTCTATTATGCAAATTTATTGTTATGCCAATGGTAATGATTGATCCGGTGACATTATTAGGACAATATTGTATCCTGGAAATGAAAGGAACACACATAGATTCTCAAAATAAGACCAGGAATATAGATTTGTGCCAGTTAACAGAGCAAGGATATGTATGTAATGAACAGTCAGGGATATATGAACCCTGTCTAATGCAGCACCAGGATAATGTATGCGCACTCACTATAATCCCAGAAGCTAACCTACAGGTTTATATTGAAGTAGGTCCACAGCATGTATGTCTAATAACTAACGACAAGCAGACCCTTAGCCAGTTTAATCTCATAGGATCATTTTCAGGATGTCTATACAATGTGACGCATTTGACTTGGGGGAACCAAACTATAGTGTTCCTGCCTACTTTAGAAGAAATAATGTCCACTGTATGGGTACCTGAACCTTTGCCCTATGGAAATTTTAGTTTGCCACTGGAAGAGTTAAAACAAGTGTTACAAAAGTCTAAAGACGTAAAGAAATTGATAGCAGCCCATAATGTAACTCTAAGTAAAGTGAAAATATTGGCTACAATAGCAGCTAAGGAAGTAATAAATTTATCGTCCGCAATAAAAGATGCCAGTGCCCATCACTGGTATGACGTTTTTACAGGATTCTCACCTATAGCTACTAAAATATTACATGTGCTTTTCCAACCGTTGATTTGCTTAATGATATTATTTGTATTGCTTACATGTTTCAATTGTTATGCATTTTGCAAGATAAGGGAAGCATTCAGTCAGAGGCCTATACATTATGATGAAAGAGTGTTGTGAGATTACCCCACCTACATACCTGTGTGAATCAAGTGAAGAAATGGATCGAAGCCTTGCTATCAGGAGATAGAAGTAGCATTGGAATTTAGGTGTTGGTAAAATCACAAAAGGAGGGATTGTGATGGTATAGAACAACCTATAATCAATGATATAAGTGTAATGTATGTACTACTTCAAGGTAGAAGGATAAACGAGTCTATATTTTGGGTATTATTGAAAGGTTATGGAATGTGATAATCTGCAGATGTTCTGCCGAAACTGGAAATTGCGAATTCATTATGTTATGAGGGTACTACCAGGAACTAGGGAGTCTGTTTACAGACTTTTTGGGTTCTGGGCGTACAGCCAAGATAGATATGGGTAGAACACCGGATTAAAAATTAGATGTAAGGAATAAGAACAATGAATGTAGAGATAAGAATAATGAGGAAAGAAACCACAAGAATGTATATGTGTCTGCACGTAATTATATGATATTTTTACTATATAAGCTCTGTGTCTCTGCAAATAAAGTCAGAAGTATTTTTGCCTTGAGAAACGTCTCAGTGTGTCTTTGCTTCTCCGAGCTCGCACCCCCCCCCCACCTGATTTGAACCTGCATGGAGATCAAGGCGTAACGTGACCTCATTGCGATCACACTTGCCTTGCTGTAAATATCACAGAGACGCTACATAAGTGTCAGGATTGTGAATAGACATGACATCGTGGCTGGAGATAATGTATATTCACTGTCAGGACACTTGAGTAACGTTATAGTGTGTTTATGTGGCTGCACATCGCTATGTGCTGTGTAAATGAATGGGGAGAAGCGTCATACACTTCTCTCCACAACGCCCACTTGGTCAAAAAGTAAAACACGCCCAGTTGTCCATTAAGAAACTCATTAGCATGAAGCTAAAATAGGTCATAACTCTGTCAAAAATGATTGTTTTTCTAAATAAAAAAACACTGCTGTAATCTACATTACAGCACCGATCATATTATGTAGACTATAGGCCACTTATAATGTGAGCCCAGAGCTAAGCAGAGCTGGGCAGAGGGCGGTCATGACGGGTCTGGGACTGCAAGGGGTATTTAGAGGGGTATTTTGGTTATAGGTTTGTGGGTGGGTTTGAGTCAGGAATTGTGCTAGGGGGTTGTGAGCATTGGGGGTGGAGTTAATGGGATGTACATACAGTGAAGGAAATAAGTATTTGATCCCTTGCTGATTTTGTAAGTTTGCCCACTGTCAAAGACATGAACTGTCTAGAATTTTTAGGCTAGGTTAATTTTACCAGTGAGTGATAGATTATATAAAAAAGAAAACAGAAAATCACATAGTCAAAATTATATATATTTATTTGCATTGTGCACAGAGAAATAAGTATTTGATCCCCTACCAACCATTAAGAGTTCAGCCTCCTCCAGACCAGTTACACGCTCCAAATCAACTTGGTGCCTGCATTAAAGACTGCTGTCTTAAATGGTCACCTGTATAAAAGACTCCTGTCCACAGACTCAATTAATCAGTCTGACTCTAACCTCTACAACATGGGCAAGACCAAATAGCTTTCTAAGGATGTCAGGGACAAGATCATAGACCTGTACAAGGCTGGAATGGGCTACAAAACCATAAGTAAGACGCTGGGTGAGAAGGAGACAACTTTGTTGGTGCAATAGTAAGAAAATGGAAGACATACAAAATGACTGTCAATCGACATCGATCTGGGGCTCCATGCAAAATCTCACCTCGTGGGGTATCCTTGATCCTGAGGAAGGTGAGAGCTCAGCCGAAAACTACACAGGTGGAACTTGTTAATGATCTCAAGGCAGCTGGGACCACAGTCACCAAGAAAACCATTGGTAACACATAACGCCGTAATCGATTAAAATCCTCCAGTGCCCGCAAGGTCCCCCTGCTCAAGAAGACACATGTACAGGCCCATCTGAAGTTTGCAAATGAACATCTGGATGATTCTGAGAGTGATTGGGAGAAGGCGCTGTGGTCAGATGAGACTAAAATTGAGCTCTTTGGCATTAACTCAACTCGCCATGTTTAGAGGAAGAGAAATGCTGCCTATGACCCAAAGAACACCGTCCCCACTGTCAAGCATGGAGGTGTAAACATTATGATTTGGGGGTGTTTCTCTGCTAAGGGCACAGGACTACTTCACAGCATCAATGGGAGAATGGATGGAGCCGTGTACCATCAAATCCTGAGTGACATCCTCCTTCCCTCCACCAGGACATTAAAAATAGCTCGTGGCTGGGTCTTCCAGCACGACAATGACCCGAAACATACAGCCAAGGCAACAAAGGAGTGGCTCAAAAAGAAGCACATTAAGGTCAAGGAGTAGCCTAGCCAGTCTCCAGACCTTAATCCCATCGAAAACTTATGGAGGGAGCTGAAGATCGGAGTTGCCAAGCGACAGCCTCAAAATCTTAATGATTTACAGATGATCTGCAAAGAGGAGTGGGCCAAAATTCCATCTAACTTGTGCAAACCTCATCATCATCAACTACTAAAAACGTCTGACTGCTGTGCTTGCCAACAAGGGTTTTGCCACCAAGTATTAAGTCTTGTTTGCCAAAGGGATCAAATACTTATTTCTCTGTGCACAATGCAAATAAATATATATAATTTTGACAATGTGATTTTCTGTTTTTTTTTTTATATAATCTATCTCTCACTGGTAAAATTAACCTAGCCTAAAAATTCTAGACAGTTCATGTCTTTGACAGTGGGTAAACTTACAAAATCAGCAAGAGATCAAATACTTATTTCCTTCACTGTATAGTGGGATAAGTAGGGAAGCCATGTTATGGCTTGAAAAATTTTGTCAAGAATAGAGGTGTGCAGCCCGTGTCAGGGCAGCTGTTTTCTGGTCAGTTTTAGGGCCTAGAGTTATGGAGGGTTTAGAGCAGTTAATTGTTAGGTTTAGGGAGGAGGCAGCTGATAAGGGGCTGGAGTGGGTCCAGGAGCAGATAGAGGCTTTAGCAGATAGGGCCCGGCGTTCACAGCCTCCTGAACGCTTGAGCCCCTCTGCTTCCCCAGCCCCCCGGCGCAGACGGAGGAGTGTGACTCCCCCCTTACTTGTTTCCGCGGTAGTGGTCCCTGGTGTGACAGATACGGTGGCTGGCGACGGTGGCGTTGTGCCGGTGTCGGGGACTGGAGCTATGGCGGTGACGGGAGCGGTGGCAGCAGTGGAGACGCCTGGAGTGAGAGGTCGAGTTGCGGTTCGCCGGGTGACCAGTCGGGGTCAGCGCAGCACAGTCCGTGTGCCTGAGGAGCGACGTGGAGATGGACGTTGAATTAAACGGTGGTGCAGCGGCCGGGAGCAGTCCCCCTCCTTTCCAGTGTGGTGGGCTCGATCAGCGAGCCTGTCAGGAGTTCTTCTGTGGGGCCGGAGGCAAGCCAGGACTCTGCGGCTGTCACAGTGAGTGTCTTCAGCGCTGCTAGAGCGCCATCTGCTGGGTCAGGGGCCAGTGTGCATAGTACACCCGTTAGCATGGGTGATTTGGCGCCATCTAGTGGCCGTTCGGAACATTGCAGTGTCGGTGGTAGGCCAGCACCACCTGCTGTTCAGGAAAATTGCTACATCAGTGGTGGCAGGCCTGCGCCACCTCCTGGCCATTTTCGTTATAGCAGCAGTAGTGGTAGGTCTGCACTGACTGCTGAATATGTACAAAATTTGCATCATCCAGCGCCTCCTGAGGGTGACGTTGGCCAGGTGGCAGGTGTTTCGTCTGTTTGTTTGCCGTTCCAGGTGTTGTCGGGACGGGAGTCCGGTGTAGAAGCGGCCGATGCTTTGCGGCGGGCACTCGGGGTGCCTAGGATGCTCGGTCAGGAGACGGCTTCGGTGGATTCAGGACGGACGGCCCCGTTAGTGTCTGGCGACGGGCAGCCTTCTGGTGAGTCACAGCGTTTACACACCATACACGTGGGCAGTAATTTTAGTAATGAGAGTAGTCTAGTGGGGCAATTACCTGTAGGTTGCGGTTCAACGGGGGATTTGTCAGTCACGAGTGGAGTTTTGGGAAATTTGTTAGATGGGTTACATCAGTTGTTAGCTTCAGTTGATACTTCTCGTGGGTCACAGCTAGCAGGTCCCGTTGGAGCTTGGTCAGCGCAGGGACAGTTAGAGGAGGGTTCTCGTAGGGAGAGTACTGTGAGTGCTGAGGCAGGCTCTTCGTCATTTAACGCCTTAGATGCCGGGGTCCAGACGGAGAAGGTAGATGGGGCTAATAAGCCCTTGCCAGTTTTGGATACTGCAAAGGGGAGCATGTACATTTGCTTTGAAGGTCCATTAGGGGCCCACTTAAAGCCAGAGATCCGTGAAAAGATTTGGAAAAGGGAGAATTTGGATATTTTTACTTTATTGCCGTTGGAGCGATTTAGTGTGGAACGGTGGGAAAAGGGCAAGGAACATCGTAAGGAGGAGGATGAGGAGAGAAGACGGTATAGGCTGATTCCACACACATTTGGGAATTGGCTACATGCTTTTTCCATCATGGCTAGCGTTATAGGGGAGAAATGCCCAGAACATTGTTCCGGTTTATTTTGTTACTTGGATTCTATTTGGGAGGCTTATAGAACGTATGGGGGAACTGCTTAGCTTAAATATGACGAGCAGTTTCGTCAGCGTATGGCGGTTCAGTCATCCCTGCGGTGGGATCATAAGGACATAAGCCTTTGGATGCACCTTATGACTACACCAAAGGGGGCTGGTCAGGGGGGTCATGTTGAAGTCGCGGGTTTGCATAACCCCTTTCAGTCCTCACCCAGCGGGTCTAGATCAGCGGGTTCGTCCGGGAGTTTTAAAAAAGGGGTCTGCTGACTCTGCAACGAGAGCACCTGTAAATGGGGAACTAATTGTGTCTATAGACAGTGGATTAGGAAAGAATTTGATCCAGCGCTGCAGGTATGTGATTTAAAAAGGATCTCGGTCCCACTTTTATTTGTATCAAAAATTAAAATTCGATATCAGGTGCATTCAGGCATCAAGGCAGTATTTTGTAGGTATTCAGCGTTTCAAGCACGGCTGGTGCTCTTAATCATGGCATCCATTCCTCCCCTTTACTGTGTCTATAGACACTAATGTGCCGGGTGTAGGGGTGGTAACCACCCCGTCCGTCTTCAAGTGTTTTAAGCGGGCACGAGGAGGCACGACGAAGCCAGGGGATGGTTCTGCTAAAGGGGGTGAGTCCAGTGAACCTCGACGCCATGACGCCTTGGCTAAAGAGGTACCCCGACAATGAGAGGGCGCAGCTGTTATTGAACGGTTTTGGGGACGGATTTAGGATTCCGTTCTCCCCGGGGATGGGTGTTTTGATGGCTAATAATCTGCGTTCGGTGCGGGATCATCCAGAAGTGGTACGAGACAAGTTGCTGAAGGAAGTTTTGTTGGGTAGAATGTTAGGCCCTTTTTCTGATGTTCCTATTTCCAATTTGCGTGTCTACCCGCTGGGGGTTGTCCCCAAGAAGGAGGCGGGCAAATTTCGGCTTATACATCATTTATCTTATCCAAAGGGTTCTTCGGTAAATGATGATATTGATGAGTCTTTGACGCGGCTTTCCTATACGTCATTTGATGAGGCGGTTCATTTGGTTAGGACGGCGGGGCAAGGGGCGCTTATGGCTAAGGTGGATGTGGAGTCTGCATTTTGCCTTTTGCCGGTGCACACAGAATCCATGCACTTGCTGGGGTGCTCGTTTGATGGCCTTTTTTATATTGATAGGTGCCTTCCTATGGGGTGCTCTATTTCTTGTGCCTATTTCGAATCCTTCAGCACGTTTTTGGAGTGGGTGGTCCGTGAACGAGCCGGCTCTAAAGAAGTTATTCATTATTTGGATGACTTCTTTTGTGTGGGCCCTGCGGCTCGGCCGTCGTGTGCAATATTGTTTGGGGTTCCGTTGGCATTTGAAACAACAGAAGGACCAACCACAACGATCTGTTTTTTGGGAATTGAAATTGATTCCCAGGCAATGGAATGTAGGTTGCCAGAGGCAAATCTTATTGATCTGCGGGCAATGGTGCAGGAGGCTCTGGTGAGAACAAAAATCACCCTGCGGCTCCTTCAATCTTTATTGGGGAAACTCAATTTTGCCTGTAGAATTATGTCCATGGGCCGTGTTTTTTGTAGGCGCTTAGCACAAGCAACTGCTGGTGTTAGATGTCCCCACCATTTTATTCGCCTTGGCAAGGAGCATAAGGCGGATTTGAGGGTTTGGGATTCCTTTTTGGTAGAATATAACGGCAGATCATTATGGATTGCAGAGGGAGTTTCGAATGTGGAGATACAATTGTGTACTGATGCTTAAGGTTCTATCGGTTTCGGGGCGTATTGTCAGGGAAAATGGTGTGTTGGTACTTGGCCCCTAGTGTGGAGGGAGTGTGGTTTGACGGGTAATCTTTGTTTTCTGGAATTGTTTCCCATTCTTGTTGCGGTGGAAATTTGGGGACCGCTTTTGTCCAATCGGTCAGTGGTTTTTCACTGTGATAACAAGGCTATTTAGGGCTCATCATGTTCCTGGAGTTTCCAATGACATTGCGTATGCTTTATCTCAATTGCAGTGGGATCGTTTCCGTTGGCTACCTCCAGAGGCGGAGAGGGATCCGGTTTCTTGCCCCGAGCACCTTTGGAGGGTGGTGTCGCTCGTCTGATATGGTGGGCGAAGCGTTCGCTGGCCCCTGCTACGTGGGATGCTTATACCAAGATCTGGGTGACATGGTTCCAGCTGGAGGATTCGTGGTGTAGTCAAGGGAGTCCTTTTAGTGCCTTAGAGGGGATGTTTTGTTTTTTGTTATCTCTTATGGAGAGTGGATCTTCAGCTTCCTCTGTTGTTAAGTCGGTAGCGGCACTTTCCTTTTTCTTTAAGTTAATTGGTTGTACGGATGTTACTAAGCATTTTTTGATACGGCAGGCTCTGCAGGGTTTTCAAAAAGGGCATGTCGGGCAGGATAAGCGTGGGCCGGAGTCTTTTGCAATGTTGGAGGGACATTTTCTCAGTTGCACAGGATATCCCATTCAGATTATGAGAGGTTGTTGTTTCAATTGGCTTTCTCTTGGGCTTTCTATGGGGCTTTTAGGGTTGGCGAATTGGTTAGTCCCTCAAAACGGGTGCAGGGCGGTATTCAAGTAACCGATGTGGTTTTTTTCGGGATGGTGTGTTGAGAATAATGTTGTATCATTCAAAAACTGACAGGAATGGAAAAGGTTTTGAGATTTGTTTGACTAAAATTCATGAGGGGGAATCGTGCCCAGTGGGGTGTTTTCTGCGTTTCATGGCTATGTGTCCTCAGGGTTCTTCCTCTTTGCTGGTACATGCGGATGGTTCAGCGTTGTCCAGATATCAATTTATTGCTGTCTTTAAGAAATGCGTACAAGGGTTGGGCCTTTCACATCTGGATTACAGCTCTCATTCTTTTAGGATTGGAGCTGCTACTGAGGTTTCTCGTTTTGGGCTCGACACTGCTTCAGTTAAGAGTATTGGCCGCTGGGAGTCCAGCCGCTTTCGTTCCTATGTTAGGCTGCATTTGCTGGAATGTTGATTTCTTTATCTTGGGTTTATTTTGTGTGGGGGGGATGTCATTATTGTTCTGTGTGACTAATTTTCTGTTGCTTTCAGGGTCTGCAAAATGTGTGGTTTGGCTTTTTTGGCCATTCCTATATTTACTGGGCTGAAAGGTGTGCCTGTGTGCCTCCGAATGGTAGGTATTTGGGTATAGATCCGGTTGAGGTGGAGGTACACTGGTTCGGAGTTCGTGGCCTGACCTGGGATCAGGTAAGGCCTTTGTTTCAGGATGCGGTTAGGTCCTGGGGTCTACCTGATATCTTGATAATTCATGCAGGGGGTAATGACATCGGGAGTTATCCCATGCAGAACAACATTAAGAGGGACTTCTTATGTTTTGTAGACACCCATCCTGGGCTTTTGATTATCTGGTCCGAAATTGTACAGCGGTTAAAATGGCGCAATGCACAGTCAGTGTCGGCGCTGAATGGGACCAGAGTTAAGATTAATAAGACAGTGGGCAAGTTTGTTCGCCTAAATGGTGGGTTGGTAGTTCATCACCGACTATTGGAGGATCGGGGCGCGTACATTGGAAAGGATGGGGTTCACTTAACGGATGTGGGCCTGGATGTTTTTAATTTTGGCCTCCAAGAAGGCCTGGAGTTGGGTTTTCAAGTGTGGCGGCGCATGAAAATTTAAGGAGTCAAGTTTTCATGCTGTGGCGGGTTCTTGGCAACGCTATTTATGTTTTTATATATTGCTGTCTTTGACACAATATATTGGTTTTATTTTAAAGCTATGGATTTGGGCTTCTCTATAGGGGCGGACCCTGGGAAGCGTGGTGCTTTAGCATACCCGTGGTGATGCCACTGTAGCTTATATGGTCACGGCTAGTGGTTTAAGGGTATTGCTTTATTTATGTTTTGGAGGTTGTCAAGGCCTTAGCCACATAATGTTAATATGTTAATTATGTTTATGATATGTTTATACTTGTGTTTTATATATTCTCAGGTTCTGTAAAATAAATCATCTAATAAAGCTGTGACAAGCACCATCCAATTTTAATTGTGTTGTTGTATATTTATTAGATAGGAGGGTGTTTGTGTGGCCCCTTGTCGCCCTTGTACCGTCATGTGGTGACAGAGCCTCTTTAAGGGTCATGGCTCATTTTTTTTGTCAGTGCTTCCCTGAAAAGGGCGCTGTACTCTTTGCATGCTTAGATACTGTAGCATATTTAGTGCACACAAGCTGCATGGAGGTGCAGCTTAGTGGTGCTATGATGAGAAATTCAGGTGTCGTTTGTCATTATGTCTGGAGATTGGCTGGGCATCCAAGGCAATCAGTGTTTGGAATCAGCTCATCCTGTATCAGCGACATCCTCAATCCTCTCTAGAAGGAGTCATTTCCTCCGGATCATATCCTTGGGCATTGGCTAGAGTGCCCAAACAGGAGTCTCCATGCAGATGATTGCTGTGATAGATACAGCGTTGAATATAACAGGTGGAAGTTGCCTGGGGCCTCCCTACGATTGAGTTGCTGAGGCGGTGGGTGGAAGTTGCCTGGACCTCCCCATAAAAGCGATAAGGGATGTTGAAGGGTAAGAAAGAGGAAAAGCCCCGATTTGAAGTGGATGTTAGTACTGTATCAGTGAGGAGCCCAAGCTCCGTCCAAAGGTAGGCAACCTGGTGAGCCTGCATTGCCTGAAATTGTGGCCATTTTGTATAGATTCTAGCCTACTAAAAGGATTTGCATCAAATCTGGTATTCTTGTCATCATTTCATGACTAACCCTGCGAGCACTTAACTGATACCCGCTCCTAAACTTTTTGGCATAGTTGGCAGGATAGTCACAGCCCAGGAAAGATGGCATGCCGTATGGAGTGCCCAAGGAGTGAGCAGAGGGCACGGTAGCAAGGTTTACATGATGAATTTCACAGAGAGTATAGTCGGAGTTCCATTGGAGGGTAAGCTAGTGCCGGAGTTGCAGTCATGAGTACGCTCTTGCCAAGTGCACCTTTGGCTGCATTTCAGTAGCTGTAATGCGCCACAAGGAAGCGTTCAAGAGGCGGGTAGAGAGGAGTCTCCCAGCAAGAGAAAGACAAGAGGCTGTGCATGAGACTGAGACAAAGAAGGGAGTCCTAGGACCTTGAGAATGAGACTGCAATTGTTAAGTATGTGCCTCGCCTGTGAGAGACTGTAACCACTAAGCTTTGAACCTGAGGCCCAAGTAATTTTGAAGAGGGCCTGAACTGAGTCTAACAGGGCCTTCAGAGACTGTCTCTTTAAATGCTTTTGTGTTATGCATGTTTAACACTGTATTTCCTTTATAGGTCCAGGACTAGAGGAGATGAGCGGTCACTATATGCATATATACTTGCATTGTGATGCTGCCACCTAGTGGCCAGGAAGCATTTTTATGTGTTGTTTTAGTCACAGGACCTGTGCTTACATGTTCTGAGCTGTGCAGATGCTCACGTCAGCAAAGCTCACTGCTATGTAACACTGTTCAGACAATGGTGGCTGACCCTGTTTATTGCAGGCACCGGGAATACCGGCTCGGGCACTGTCTTTAACATTTACTTTAGTGTGCAAAAACAGTGTAGTATGGGCATGTAATCAGTGTCGGGACATTGAATAACTCACAAAAGGCTGTTTTTAAATTTGATAAAGGGCGACTGTTCCCACCTAATGGGTTCAGGTGCAAGGGCTGCGACCCATAAATCAGCAACTATTGTGCCAACAGGGCTGAGTAGGCCCTGAAGCCAGAGAAGGGCCCATTGCTGTGGCGTTGGAGTGCAGGAACCTCCCCACAGATGATTGCTGTGAAAGAGGCAGCATTGGATGTAACAAGTGGAAGTTGCGTGAAGCCTCCCTGTTATTTAGTTGCTGAGACGATGGGTTACCCCTGTATCAGGGAAGAGTCCGAGCTCTGTCCCAAGGAAACCAAGCTGGTAAAACCCAATTTCCTGCATTAGAAAATTGGACAAAAGTAGATTGTCCAGCGCAGTCAAGTTTAAAACAGAGCGTAGTTCCAAAGTGCCTACGTGTTTCAGACGTACCACGTCCTTCCTAAAAGCTATGCAGCACAGTGGAGCTGTCCATCAAAAGTGGTGCTGAAACAGAGAGCCGGTGATAGAACATCACTGCTCTAATAGTAAGTTGTGTACTTACAGCATTGTTTGATAGATAGTTATCAATGATAGGATGAGGGATAACAATGATCCAATGTTATCCTTGAGTAGTGGATAGAGTATTAACCCCTTAGTGTCTAAGCCTGTTTTGGCCTTCAGGACCAGCCCCATTTTTGCAAATCTGACATGTGTCACTTTATGTGGTAATAACTCCAGAATGCTTTTACCTATCCAAGCGATTCTGGGATTGTTTTCTCGTGACATGTTGTACTTTATGATACTGAAAAAATGTTGTCATTAAATTCAATATTTATTTGTAAGAAACGCCAAGATTTAGAGAAAATTAGCAAAAATTAGCATTTTTCTAAATTTTAATGTATTTACTTGTAAAACAGATAGTAATACCACACAAAATACATACTAGTTTATATTTCCCATATGTCTACTTTATGTTTGCGTCATTTTTTGAACATTCTTTTATTTTTCTAGGACGTTACAACGCTTAGAACTTTAGCAGCAATTTCTCATATTTTCAAGAAAATTTCAAAAGGCTATTTTTTCAGGAACCAGTTCAGTTCTGAAATGGCTTTGAGGGCCTTATATATTAGAAAGTCACCATAAATCACCCCATTTTGAAAACTGCACCCATCAAAGTATTCAAAACAGCATTCACAAAGTATTTTAGCCCTTTAGGCATTTCACAGGAATTAAAGCAAAGTAGAGGTGAAATTTACAAATTTCATTTTTTTTCTTCAAAAATTCATTTGTAATAATTTTTTTCTGTACCACAGAAGGTTTTACCCAAGAAATGCAACTCAATATTTATTGCCCAGATTCTGCAGTTTTTAGAAATACCCCACATGTGGCCCTAGCGCGGTCACGGACTGAAACACAGGCCTCAGAAGCAAAGGAGCACCTAGTGGATTTTGGGCCTCTATTTTATTAGAATATATTTTAGGTACCATGTCAGGTGTGAGGAGGCCTTGTGCTGCCAAAACAGTGGAAACACCCCAAAAGTGACCCCATTTTGGAAACTATACCCCTCAAGGAATTTATCTATGGGTATAGTTAGCATTTTGAACCCACAGTTTTTTTGCTAAATTTATTTGAATTAGTATGTGAAGGTGAAAATCTACTTTTTTTGTGAAAAAATTAGGAAATTTTAAATTTTTACAAGGAATAAAGTAGAAATAACACCCCAACATATGTAAAGCAATGTCTTCCGATTATAGCAATACCCCATATGTGGTAATAAATTGCTGTTTGGACCCACAGCAGGCCTCAGAAGAGAAGGAGCACCATTTGGATTTTGGATTTCTGATTTCTGGAATAGTTTTCAGTGCCGTGTCGCGTTTGCAATGCACTGGAGGGAAGAAAACCGTGGAAACCCCCCAATAGTGACCCCATTTTGGAAACTATACCCCTCAAGGAATTTATCTATGGGTATAGTTAGCATTTTGAACCCACAGTTTTTTTGCTAAATTTATTTGAATTAGTATGTGAAGATGAAAATCTACTTTTTTTCTGAAAAAAGGTAGCCATTTTTAATTTTTACAAGGAATAAAGGAGAAAAAGCGCCCCAACATTTGTAAAACAATTTCTCCTGATTACGTAAATACCCCATATGTGGTAATAAACTACTGTTTGGACCCACACCGGGGCTTAGAAGGGAAGGAGCGCTATTTGGCTTTTGGAGCTCAAATTTAGCTGGAATGTTTTTGGGTGTCATGTCGAATTTGCAAAGCCCCTGAGAGACCGAAACAGTGGAAGCCCCCCAAAAGTAACCCTATTTGGGAAACTACACCACTTAAGGAATCTATCTAGGGGTATAGTGAGCATTTAGGCCCCACACGTCTTTTGCAGAATTTATTAGAATTAGGCCGTGAAAATTAATATCAACATTATTTCCACTAAAATGTTGAATTTTTTCAATTTCACAAAGGATAAACGAGAAAATGCACCCCAACGTTTGTAAAGCAATTTCTTCCGAGTACGGCAATACCCCACATGTGGTCATAAATGTTTTTTCATTAGAAAGTAATTAACCCTTTACGAACTGATTCATACTTTTTTATTTTTTTGTCAATAGAGCGGTGTGGGGGCTTATTTTTTGCGGGACGAGCTGTCGTTTTTATTGGTACCATTTTTTGGTACGATGCCATATCGGTGGACATAAACGGCTGTTTGGGCACGCTGTAGGGCTCAGAAGGGAGGGACGCCATTTGGCTTTTGGAGCGCATATTTTGCTTGGTAGTAGCTCTGGCGTTTTGCTGGTATTTCAGTTTATAATGTTGGGGCACATGTAGGCTGGGCAGAGTACATCAGGGGCATAATAAGAGGGTATAATAATGGGGTAAATAAATAATAATCCACAGATATGTGGCCAGTGTCGCACTGATAAATGGTGCCCGATCTTATCCACTTTTGGAACACTCTGCACATTTTGCATCGCCATAATCTGGGAGCCGGAACTTTTTTTATTTTTTCACCACCGGAGCCGTGTGAGGGCTTATTTGTTGCGGGACAATCTGTAATTTTCATTGGTACCATTTTGGGGTACATGCGATTTTGTTGATCACTTTTTATTCAATTTTTCGGCAAGCCAGGTGACCAAAAACCATCAATTCTGACAATGATTTTTATTTATTTTTGACGGCGTTTACCCTGGGCTATAAATGACTATTATACTTTATTCTGCGGGTCGGTACGGCGATACCATTTGTATATACGTTTTTTTATGTTTTGCTGCGTTTGAGCAATAAAATAACTTATTTAGAAAATAATGTATTTTCTGTGTCACCGTATTCTGAGAGCCATAACTTTTTGATTTTTCAGTCAAAAAAGCTGTGTAAGGGCTTGTTTTTTGCGGGACGGGTTGTAGTTTGTATGGGTACTATTTTGGCGTACATGCGACTTTTTGATCACTTTTTATTACATATTTTGTGAGGGGTGGTGACCAAAAAATAGTGATTCTGGCATTGTTTTTCGTTTATTTTTGTTGCGGCGTTCACTGTGCGGGAAAAATAATATTATAGTTTTATAGTTGGGGTCGTTACGAACGCGGTGATACCAAATATGTGTACTTTTTTTTTACGTGTTCATTTATTTTCCTATAATGAAAGACTTATTATAGGAAAAAAAGCAGTTCTTGTTTATATCACTTATAACTTTTATTTTTACACTTTTTTTTAAAACATTTTTATTCTTTTTTTTACTTTTTTCACTTGTCCCACTAGGGGACACTTAGACTTGCAGCTCTGATCGCTGCTGGAATACATTACACTACACACGTAGTGTAATGCATTCCAACTGTCATTGTTACGTGACAGTCACACTGACAGGAAGCCTACGACGACCACCCTCGGGGTGGTCCTCATAGGCTTCTGTACATGGCAACCCGGAAGCCATTGTCTGGCGTCCGGTTGCCATGGGTACCATCGCCAGCCCCCGTGATTTCACATGGGGGCTGCCGATCGGCGCTAAAGACCTTAATTGTGGCGTTCAAAATCGAGCGCCGCAATTAAGGGGTTAACTGCCAATATCAGCGGCGACAGGCCGCTGATCGGCAACGGGGAGAGCAGGGCTGACACCCTGCACAGTTAACCGCCGCTGCGGTGTAGCGCCGCGCGGCGGTTAACTGTCAAAGCACTGACGTAACTGTACGTCAAGGTGCGCAAACTTACTGCTCACCATGACGTACAGTTACGTCATGGTGCGTTAAGGGGTTAATGCTTATTTTTGTTTATTAGGCTGTCGGATATGAACCTCTGCAATACTCAAATCGAGATATTAAAACATAAATAGACGCTAAAAAATACACCATTTAAACAGTTTAAGACAATACATGAACTGGAAAAAAGGGAATTATATACTGGTTTTTAAGGGTAATTGGTGTTGAAAAAAATCTTTGTATACTAAACCGCCATTTGATTAATAAGGAATGTGATGGGCGAGGGACCCCTTGGTACGGACAGTTAGGTGTCATCTGTAAAGGCCGTGAACATTGACAGGTAATATTAATTATTAGACCATATTAAATTCTGCCGATAATTTCATAGATTATTTTACTAATAATTGAACAATAATTCTGGTCCTGAAAGGGTTAATCTAAGACTGAATAGCTATTAAAAATTATATTAAAAATAAAAGGGGAGTCCTGACTACAAAACAGAGGGTAAAGAACAGAGATGTTCCTCACCTCTGTACCTGAGATATGGTTGTGTTATACTAGATATTGTCTATAGAAGATATACATGTTAAAAACACATATATTCTGATGTACCAGGAAGATACTATCACACCTCTGCGGGTCTAGAACTCATATCTAGCCTGAGTGTTATCAGTAATTAATATAAATATTAATTACCTGTCTTGTGATTCCTTTCTTGCTGCTGACAGGGTTATATGTCACGTTCCTTCTTCTCACTGGGATCAGTCATCTGTAAAGAATCAAAGGTGTGATAATATGTTCCTGATACATGTTATAGACACTTATATGTATAACACACTAGGGCCATAATTATTTATCTCAGGTATAATGTACAAATAGAAAATAATAAAAGCCCCTCCTCCTCCGCTTTTATTCATTCTCAATATTTTCAATGTTTTTTTTGAACGGAAGTAAAAGTGCAGACTGCAGAACTTTTGTTTCCGTTCAAAAAAACAGAAACCTATTGAACGGGGACAAACGGAAAGCAACTGATACAAAAGAATTACCATTGAAATCATTGGTAATTCTAATGGAACCGTTGCATTTCGTTTAATGTATCGATCTTCTCTTACTCTGACGGAAGAGAGGTAAACTCATAGTAACGCCATTGTGAAAAAAGCCTTAGCCGTGGAGCGTTTTTTAAAATTCATATATATATACACGAATTGTACTGGGTGGATTGCTGAGATAGACTAGATGTTCTAACCTTATCTGGCTTCATGTATCATAAATGCCTAGAAGTACAAGGGCTGTTGTTGCCCAAAGTAGCCATTCCGTATCCACATTTTGCTTTTTCCGATTTAGAAAATTAAAGTTGAACTTTGGTTGCTTGGGCCGCATAGAATCTTGTCCCTTTTCCCCATGTCCTGCAAGCTTATTGTCTGTTCTTCCTCTGATGACAACTGCCTAACTATACTAGAGGCTGGTAGACAAAGCACCAATTTCTAACCAATTATGATTTCACACCTGTATGACATCATAAGAAACAATTAGCAAAGGAAGCTGGGACTGATCTGTGTTATGATTACATACAGCATGTTGGTACATGAACTACAATTTAATATTGTAACCCCCTAGATTGTGATTTACAATAGAATAAAATGTTTTACTTGAAGCAGAACTCCCTGAAAAATGTCTCCCAATGGTGAATTTGCTCTCCTGTGAGCCGGCATTTCAGCGTTATTAGAGGAATGTTGGGCCTTAAAACAATAAATCAAAATCCTGTTTTTATTTTTCTAGCAATGGTCAGAAAAAAAGATATGTGATTGGTGGCTATGGGGCCCAGGGTTCCTATGATAACACTGTATTGCCAGAGCAACAGGTAGTGTTGTCACAGGTACACAGGCAAAGGATCACATCTCAGGTGAGACTAGTAACCTAGGTCACTCATAACAGCGAAAGAAATATATATATATATATACATTTAACATAAAAAAATGTAAATATATTACACAGCCTTTTCCTATGGAACTATAGAGTCAGCCATGGAGTGTTATTTAAAATTCACATACTGTATACGCACACATTGTACTAGGTGGATTGCTGAAATAGACTACATGATCTAACCTAACCTGGCTTCATGTATCATAGATGTTTAGAAGAACAAGGGTTGTTGCCCAAAGTAGCCAATCAGTATCCACATTTTGCTTTTTCCAGTTTAGGAAATGAAAGCTGAACTTTGGTTGCCTTGGGCAACATAGAATTAGTATAATAATAATAATAATAATAATAATAATAATAATAATTATCTGTTCTGTCTCTAATTCCACATCTTCATGCTTCACCACAAAGGCCTCAACTGTATGAGACACAGAGCATCCAGTTCTAAGCAATTATGACATCATAAGAGAGGATGATGAAAGGATGCTGGGTAGGACACTATGTGATTACAAACAGTATATTATATTAGTACAGTATGATCATGTGGAATGATCTGCCTGTACCATAATGCTTTGATACATTTTGTCCCTTATTGTGCAAATTACAAATGAAGAATTATAGTTTTGAAGGAATTGTATGTGTGGGGCAGTTTGCTATAATCTACACTTTTAAGTAAAATGCAGAAATTCATCATGTACTACTTTCATACGTTGGTCCTACCCTAGTCATGCTCTTGAACTAGCCACCTAGGTATATACACACACACATGCACCTGCCCACACTGCCAAACGTACCAATACCTGGTGTAATAACCACAGTATCACTGCGCTTGATTGGCCAGCAAACTCGCCTGACCTAAACCCCATAGAGAATCTAATAGGTATTGTCAAGCGGAAGATGAGACACCAGACCCAACAATACAGACGAGCTGAAGGCCGCTATCACAGCAACCTGGGCTTCCATAACACCTCAGCAATGCCACAGGCTGATCGCCTCCATGCCACGCCGCATTGATAACACCTCAGCAGTGCCACAGGCTGATCGCCCCCATGCCACGCCGCATTGATAACACCTCAGCAGTGCCACAGGCTGATCGCCCCCATGCCACGCCGCATTGATGCAGTAATTCATGCAAAAGGAGCCCGACCAAGTATTGAGGGCATATACTGTACATACTTTTCATAGGCCAATATTTTTCGGTATTAAAAATCATTCTTAAAATTTGGCTTATATAATATTATAATTTTCTGAGACACGAAATTTTGGGTTTTCATTAACTTGTTAGCCATAAGATAATCATCAACATTAAAAGAAAAAATTCTGGATAAAGATCCCTCTCTGTGTAATGAATCTATATAATATATGAGTTTCACTTTTTGAATTGAATTACTGAAATAAATGAACTTTTTGATGATATTCTAATTCATTGAGGAGGACTAGTATATATATATATATATATATATATATATATATATATATATGTATATATATATATAGCAATACAATAATCCAAGTATGAGGCAGCACTCTTTGGTTGCTAATACTTAAGGCACTTGTCGTGTGTCTGGTGAGGATTTGCACCCTATACTATACAGGATAGTGCGGCTGTTCTACCTATTTTTGTATTTATAAAATTATATATTATTCACAGAGTAAGAAAACAAAGGGAATTTAAAACCTCCTTTTCACAGGGAGAAAAATGCAATTTTTCAGTGAAATATACATTGAAAAAATGTGTTCTACAGTGCATATATAACATTGTCAAATAGTACTAAATACTACTATACAATAGTACTAAAATGACCAAATGATAAAATACTGCAATAATAGCGCTACACAACGCATTCATAATGATGCTGTATGGTTTCAAATAAAAATGCTATAAAGCACTCAAGTAACAGTGCCGAAATAACGGTGAGATATGTGCCAAAATAATAGTCTCATACAGTGCCAACATAATGGTACTATACAGTGGTCAGTTAACAGTGCTATACACTGCCACGCACTGCCCAGATAACAGTGTTCATATAATAGTATCAGCAATAATACTACCCTTAGTGTGCACATATAAAAATGTCAGTCATAGTGCACATTGCAAATGACTTCCCCTTGTTATTTGCTCTTAGCTGGAAGACCATATTTAACTGTCAAAAGCCAATTACTATTTCATTGTTTCTAATTAACAGATTAATATATTATAATGCTAGAACCCTACCGATCTAGCATTTTTTACCTATCCAGTGAATTGGTGAAAAATGCTAGAGGCTGGAATATCCCTTTAAAGGGGTTGTCCAGGATTAGGAAAGAATGGCTACTTTTTCTAAAAACAGCACAGGTTGTATGTGGTATTGCAGCTTGGCCCCATTTACTTCAATGGAGCTGAGCTGCGATACCAGACACTACCCAAGGATAGGTGTGGCGCTGTTTAGGAATGAAGCAGTTATGGGTTCTTTTTATCCTGGACTATTACTTTAAGCCTTTCAGTACACAGCCATTATTTGAATTTTCGTTTTCATTTCTTGCATCGATAAAGCCATATGAGGGCTTGTTTTTTAGTGGGACGAGTTGTCGTTTTTCACTACACCATTTATTGTACCATATAATGTATTGGGAAACAGGAAAAAAATTATTTGTGGGGTGGAATAGGAAAAAAACTGTGATTCCTCAAACTTTTGAGGGGTTTCACTTTTACGGCTTTCACCGTATGGTAAAAATGGCATGTTAACTTTACGATTACAGCGATACCAAATGTATATATTTTTTTTCATGTTTTACAAGGAAAAAACTAATTGTTAAAAATAAAATGTGTGTTATGTCACCACATTCTGAGAGCCATAACTTTTTACATTTTTCTGTGAATTGAGCGGTATTATTTTTTGTGGGGCAAGCTGTTGTTTCTATTGGTACCATTTTGGGCTACATGAGACGTTTTGATCACTTTTTATTTCTTTTTTTGTGGGATATAAAGTGACCAAAAACAGCGATTCTGGCGGTTTAATTTTTTATGGCGTTCACCGTGCGGGTTAAATAATGGTATATTGTAATACTTCGGACTTTTACGGCTGCGGCGATACCAGTTTTGTTTATTTTTTACATTACTTTATAGGAAAAATGGGGTAAAGGTTTTTTTTTTTGTAAATGTAAATTTGTATTTTTTTACACTACTAAAAATGTGTGAAACTTTTTTTTTTACATATTTCATTAGTCCCCCTAGGGGACTTGATCTACTGTTCGCTGGTACAATAACCAGCAATACTAATGATTTGCATTTTGTTTTGTCATTTTTACAGTCTCCTGTTAGGCAGGGCTTAAGAGACAGTGGCGGATCCTCTTATTGGCGGTTCAGGCGGCCGCCCAGGGCCCAAAGCTTCCAAGGGGGCCCATGGCCACCCGAACCGCACATAACTTTAAAAAACTATGCAGGGCTGCTGCCGGCCCCATTTTCGCGGTCGTCGGTCCCACCTGGTGATGAAGAGATTGGGGGGGATGTGCACGGGGTGTCAATTGCAGGGGCGAGCTAGGCCGGGAAAAGGGGGCATGTGGCCTTAAGGGTGCGCGACTGCACAGTGGGCATCACTCACCCACTGTGTAAGGGTCGGCACAGCACATCAGCTGTAGAGAGCAGACTGTCAGAGATAGTGATAGGCAGGTGCTGGAGTCAATCTCCCTGACAGTCTGCTCCTCTGTGCTGCTGTGCACTGTCCCTGACTGCAACTAGGAGGTGTAGGACCTGTGGTGTCTATATAGTAAAGATAGTGTAAGTCTACATAGTGTGTGTATAGTGTATAATGTAACTCTAAAAAGTGTATATAGTGTAAGTGTGTGTGTATAATGCACATAGTATGTGTGTGTATAATGTATTGTGTGTGTATAATGTAAGCATGTGTGTATATAGTGTGTGTGGTTTGAATATATAGCGCATGGTGTGAGTGTAAATTGTATATAGTGTGCGTATGGTGTATATAATGTAAATCTATATAGTGTTCATAGTGTGTATAATGTAATTCTATATAGTCTGTGGTGTGTGTATGGTGCATATACATACCTCCCAACTTTGAAGTATCACAAAGCCACAGCAATTTCTTTTTTCTTTTAAGCCACACCTCTAATCCCACCCAATCCCCGCTTATACACACTCGGTTCAGCCCACACAGTATCATGCTCCCATAGTGCCTCCCACACAGTATAATGCCAAATAGCTGCCACTATACAGTATAATGCCCCATAGATGCACCCATACAGTATAAAGCCAACACAGATGCCCCATGCAGTATAATGCCCAAACAGATGCCCACATACAGTATAATTCCCACACAGATGCCTGTACACAGTATAACTCCCAAACAAATACCCCCAGACAGCATAATGCCCCATAGAGCATAGTGCTCCCATAGCTGTCCTATACAGTATAATGCCCCCATAAAGTATAATGCCCACACAGTTTACCCCATACAGTATAATGCCCTCATAGCTTCCCCCTATAGCTTAATGCCCACATACAGTATAATGCCCCCAAAGCTGCCCCTAGTGCCAGTGCCCTTGTAGATAGTGCCACAGTGCCCATGTAAATAGTGCACCTATATAGTGCCACAGTGTCCATAGTGATAGTGCCACTCCCCTCTTGAAGATAGCGTTACTCCCCCCTTGTAGAAAGCGCCATTGGGACTCCCTCTAGGAGCAGAATCCCCAGACAAAGCATAGGCCGCGGATTCCGCTCCTAGAGGGAATCCCTGATGTCACTGTCCATTTATGGACAGTGACGTCAGTAGCTACTCTTTGAGCGGAATCCCCATTGCCAACTCTGGCCGGGGATTCCACTCCAGGAAGAGCCCCTAACGTCAATGTCCATATATGGACAGTGACCTCTGGGGTTTCCTCTAGGAGCGGAAGCCCCAGCCAGATCATCGGCAACAGGGATTCCCCTCATTCAATAGCCACTGACATCACTGTCCATATGTGGACAGTGACGCCAAGGGCTTCCCCGAGCACAGCGCTTAAAGAAGCGTTGTGTCTGGGGAGTCTTCGGCGAGTGGAGGAGCTCCCTCTGCTCCTCCGCTCTGAACTAATTCTGAAGTAGGGAGCTGATGATTCCCTGCTTCAGTATTGGGTACTGAATCTGCATTCTGAGGACGCAGAAAGAGTTGACAGTGGGACATCCCCAAAGCTGCCCGGGACAGTGGGACACCGCCCGGAATCCGGTTGGCAGATATGCCTATAGTGTAAGTTTGTGTATAGTGTGTGCGTGTAGTGTGTGGTTTGAATAAATAGTGTGTGGTGTTAATGTGATTTGTATATAGTGTGTGATGTGCAAACACAAAAGCATACATCACAAAAAGACTCTTATAACACAGTACAATGGGTACGGTGCCTCCGGATTAAATTGGAATAAAAGGGGAAGAATGGCCAGTAAAGAGGGAAAAAATGGCACTCGGTTAGAGGAATAAAGAATAAAAAATATTTTGATTAAATATAAATATTTCAGCAAAATTTGTAAGGTGATCCTGCATTAGAGAAAATGTCACACACAGGCAGGTAGGCACAATCCACAGCCACACATTTCATATATGTAAACACCAATACAATACATAAATGAACATCAATATTCCACAGAGTATTAAAAGGTAACTCAGATATGTACATCAGTATTATTTAGATGTTCAATTCATTAATAAATAGTATATATAGTATGTGGTATATAGTGTGGTGTGTATAGTGTATGTGTGTGTGTGTGTACTGTGTATAGTACTAACAAATGAAAGATGGGCCAGTGCTCAGTGGACTGGGAGTCCGCTGCTGATACAATAATCCCGGCTCACTACTGCTGTAGCAGCCAAGGCAGTGTGGTTACCAAAAGTGATGTGTAGTGTAGAGGTGTGTGTATGTAGTGTTTATAGGATAAGTGTAGTTGATGCAATGTATGTAGTGTGTGTGTATAGTGTATACATTGTTTTGTGTGTGTGTGTGTGTGTGTGTGTGTGTGCGTGTATACTAGCAAATACCAGATGGGCCAGTGCTCAGTGGGCTGGGAATCCGCAGCTGACACAATTATACCTGCTCACTACCGCTGTATCAGCCACAGCAGTACCGATGCCAATAGTACCCGACACTGGCTACTATTAATTGGATTTGTGGATTTGATTTACAGAAATTCTGTAAACCAATTTCAATAGATGACGGCCACCATCACTTACCTCTCTTCACACCTCTTCACCTTCGTGCGCCACCGTAGTAGGTCCTTACACATCCAACTGCAAACACACGGTCCTTGTGCTGAACAGCATCAGGACTTAGTGCGGCAGCGTCTGTAGGTAAAGAGGAAACAGCGAGCAGCTGAAAGTAAAAGATGGGGTCTGAGGTCTAAATTAAAGGGGTTGGCCCATGAAAACCATTTATCACCTATCTGCAGGATAAGCAATAAATGTATGATCCCTTTGGGGGCCTCACTGAACACGAAAACAAGGGTTCCGTGTCCACTGTTTGAATCGAACGGCGGTCAAAATAGTTCTCTGACTTCACTATAGTATACTAGTCCTTCTCAATGAATTAGAATATCATCGTCTTAAAGTTAATTTATTTCAGTAATTCAATTCAAAAAGTAAAACTCATATTATATAGATTCGTTACACACAGAGTGATCTATTTACAGCATTTTTTCCTTTTAATGTTGATGATTATGGTAACAGTTAATGAAAACCCAAAATTTATTGTCTCAGAAAATGTGAATATTAAATAAGCCCAATTTCAAAAATTATTTTTAATACCGAAATGTTGGCCTACTGAAAATGTATATGCACTCAATACTTGGTCGGGGCACCTTTTGCATGAATTACTGCATCAATGCGGTGTGGCATGGAGGCGATCAGCCTGTGGCACTGCTGAGGTGTTATGGAAGCCCAGGTTGCTTTGATAGCGGCCTTCAGCTCATCTTCCTCTTGACAATACCCCATAGATTCTCTATGGGATTTAGGCCAGGCGAGTTTCCTCTGGCCAATCAAGCACAGTGATACTGTGGTTATTAAACCAGGTATTTGGTACTTTTGGCAGTGTGGGCAGGTGCCAAGTCCTTCTTGAAAAAGAAATCAGCATTGCCATAAAGCTTGTCAGCAGAGGGAAGCATGAAGTGCTCTAAAATTTCCTGGCAGATGGATGCGATCACTTTGGACTTGATATAACACAGTGGACCAACACCAGCAGATGACATGGCTCCCCAAACCATCTCTGACAGTG
The DNA here is from genome assembly GCF_050947455.1 of Rhinoderma darwinii. NCBI lineage: Eukaryota > Metazoa > Chordata > Amphibia > Anura > Rhinodermatidae > Rhinoderma > Rhinoderma darwinii. Next base: position 178,360 of record NW_027464300.1, on the reverse strand, counting down.
GAAACTCCACACTGGACTGAGAGCAACTTGGATTGAGTGCCTCTCCACACTTCCTCCAAACTCTGGGACCTTGATTTCCAAATGAAATGCAAATTTTACTTTTAATCTGAAAACAGGACTTTGGATCACTGGGCAACAGACCAGTCCTTTCTCTCCTTAGCCCAGGTAAGACGCTTCTGACATTGTCTCTGGGTCATGAGTGGCTTGACAAGGAATGACTCCAGCCACAGTCCACTCCTTGTGAATTTCCACCAGATTCTTGAATGGCCTTTTCTTGACAATCCCTTCAAGGCTGCTGATATCCCTGTTGCTTGTTAACCTTTTTGTACCACACTTTTCCCTTCCTCTCAACTTCCCGTTAATGTGATTGGATACAGCACTGTGAACAGCCAGCTTCTTGAGCAATGTCCTTTTGTGGCTTACCCTCCTTGTGGAGGGTGTCAATGTCTGTGTTCTGGACAACTGTCAAGTCAGCAATCTTCCCCATGATTGTGTCGCCTACTGAACCAGACTGTTGGACCATTTAAAAGCTTAGGAAACTTTTGCAGGTGTTTTGTGTTGATTAGCTTATTAGAGTGTGACATCATGAGTCTACAATCTTCAACTTTTGCCCAATATTCAAATTTTCTGATAGACTAAATTTTGGGTTTTCATTAACTGTTAGCCATAATCAACAACATTAAAAGCCAAAAATGCTGGAAATAGATCACTCTGTGTAATGAGTCTATACAGTGGCCACCAAAAGTTCCGAAACACCCTCATAACTTTTGAACGGCTCGAGGTAGAGGGTTGAAATTTGGTGGAATTTAATGGGGTCATAAAATCTACCAGTTTATTGAAAAGAAAAAAAAAACACCCTTGGGGGCGGTGGGGTGGTCGGGGTTAGCAAAATCTTAAATGGCACGGGGGTCGAGTGGGGGCTCATTTGAAAGCGCTTTTCAATATGAAAACAATGCCGCTGAGATATTTAACTTTAAAGTTATCATCGTCATTATCGGCTACCGCCGGTGTTTGCATTACCCAGAATGTACCGCGCGGGTAAAATCCTAAATGTGTGTGGGCACGTGTGCATGTGCGAGCTTAGGAATGTCACATAAGGGTGACTTTAAATTACGTATTATTACAATCGGTCTCGGCGATACAAAATGGACCTAGTCTATGAATTTCAGAGAGCGCTAATTCGGAGAGTAATTTTCATTTTTGTACATTTCTATTGTCATATCACAAAATGCATTTGACCGAAACGGAAAGGATCACTTTATTGATGAGAGGGTATGGTGAAGAAAAAATAAGATCCTATCAAGAAGTAGCGGCTTTATTCAATGCCACTTATCCTATCCGTGATCCAATTTCATTGTCAACTATTAAAAGAACTGTTCATCGTTTCAAAACAAGTGGTTCAATTAAAGACGCAACCAGATCCGGAAGACCCAAACATGCTAGTAATGATGAAAAAGCTTTCGATATTCTGCTCAATGTACATGATGACCCTTAGGGTACGTTCACATGCAAACTCAAAAACGTCTGAAAATACGGAGCTGTTTTAAAGGGAAAACAGCTCCTGATTTTCAGGCGTTTTTAGAGCCACTCGCGATTTTTGTGGCGTTTTTTACGGCCGCTTTTGGAGCGGTTTTCAATAGAGTCTATGAAAAACGGCTCCAAAAACGTCCCGAGAAGTGACCTGCACTTCATTTTCACAACCGTGTAAAAAAAACGGCCCGTCGGAACAGAATGCCGTTCTTCCCATTGCAATCAATGGGCAAATGTTTGGAGGCGTTCTACTTCCGATTTTTCGGCCGTTTACGGACAAAAAACGGATGAAAATAGGCCGTGTGAACACACCCTTAAACATCTGTCGCGAATGGAGCACAACAAAATGATATCAGCGCCACATCAGTCCGTCAAATTTTGAAGAGGGATTATTATCATCCTTATAAAATAGGAGCTATCCGAACATGCTTATGACGGAAGAGTGGAATTTTGCGATACAATGGTGACAAGAAGGGGGCCCAAGCTTGTGGAACAGCCTATAGTCTACTTAATCTGCCACTGGGTCCTGGACTAGAGGAGATGAGCCGTCACTATATGCATATATACTTCCATTGCGATGCTGCCACCTAGTGGCCAGGAAGCATTTTTATGTGTTGTTTTAGTCACAGGACCTTATATAGTTACATAGTTACATAGTTTGTACCGTTGAAAAAAGACACATGTCCATCAAGTTCAACCAAGGGATGGGAAAGGGGAAGTGGGATGGGAAAGGGGAAGTAAAAAATTTCTACACATAGGAGCTAATATTTTTTTGTTCTAGGAAATTATCTAAGCCTTTTTTAAAGCCATCTACTGTCCCTGCTGTGACCAGCTCCTGCGGTAGTCTATTCAATAAATTCACCGTTCTCACAGTAAAGAAGGCTTGTCGCCTCTGCAGGTTGAACCTTTCTTTTTCCAGACGGAGGCAGTGCCCCCTTGTTTTTTGAGGGGGTTTTACATGGAACAGGATTTGACCATATTTTTTGTATGTGCCATTTATATATTTATATAAGTTAATCATGTCCCCCCTTAGTCGTCTTTTCTCAAGGCTAAATAGGTTTAGCTTACCTGTGCTTACATGTTCTGAGCTGTGCAGATGCTCACATCAGCAAAGCTCACTGCTATGTAACACTGTTCAGACAATGGTGGCTAACCCTGTTTATTGCAGGCACCGGGAAAACCGGCTCGGGCACTGTCTTTAATATTTACTTTAGTGTGCAAAAACAGTGTAGTAAGGGCAAGTAATCAGTGTCGGAACATTGAATAACTCACAAAGGGGCTGTTTTTAAATTTGATAAAAGGCGACTGTTCCCACCTAATGGGTTCAGGTGCAAGGGCTGTGACCCATAAATCAGCAACTATTGTGCCAGCAGGGCTGAGTAGGCCCTGAAGCCAGAGAATGCCCATTGCTGTGGCGGTGCAGTGCAGGAACCTCCCCACAGATGATTGCTGTGAAAGAGGCAGCATTGGATGTAACAAGTGGAAGTTGCGTGAAGCCTCCCTGTTATTTAGTTGCTGAGACGATGGGTTACCCCTGTATCAGGGAAGAGTCCGAGCTCTGTCCCAAGGAAACCAAGCTGGTAAAACCCCATTTCCTGCATTTCCTGAAATTGCCGCCATTTTGTGTAATATTTTAAGTGACTGTGCCTCTCTGCTAAGAACAGTTTTTTGTATTTCCTTTTGGTCGTTTTGCAAACATTACCGGCCTACTAAAAGAAACCTGCATCAAACCTGGGTTTCTTGTCATCATACTGCCAGTAACAATGCAAGGTCAAATACATTACTCGCCCTCACTAGCCTCCCCTCATGCCAAATTTTATGGTCAAAAGGACCATAACAATTATATTCTATTGGAAATAAAAGGTGGATTTCTGACTTTAGGGAACAGAGGGTAAAATAATAGACATGTTCCTCACCTCTGTACCTGAGATATGGTTGTGTTATACTAGATATTGTCTATAGAAGATATACATGTTAAAAACACATATATTCTGATGTACCAGGAAGATACTATCACACCTCTGCGGGTCTAGAACTCATATCTAGCCTGAGTGTTATCAGTAATTAATATAAATATTAATTACCTGTCTTGTGATTCCTTTCTTGCTGCTGACAGGATTATATGTCACGTTCCTTCTTCTCACTGGGATCCGTCATCTGTAAAGAATCAAGGGTGTGATAATATGTTCCTGATACATGTTATAGACACTTATATGTATAACACACTAGGGCCATAATTATTTATCTCAGGTATAATGTACAAATAGAAAATAAAGAAAAAGACGACACTAAGGACCTGTTCACATTACCGCTGCCCTACCGTTGAGGGATTCCGTCTGAGGTTTCCGTCGGGTTAACCCCTCAAAAATGAAACAAAATAACATGCCCCCCCCTTTCCTCTGCTGTATGGCAAAACCCCGTTGTCATAGGATACGGACGAAGACTGCCTCCTATTGCATCATTGGGATCTGCAGCTGACCACGGTCAAGAGACTGGTCGTCCAGCTGCTGGAAGAATCTTGGAGGCACCCTTGGGTGATGCCAGGATTCCTGTGAGTGGTGAGTCACCTTCATGTTTGGCTGCGTACTCAAGCACAAATGTGTTGACGGATGTGGATTTGTTCTCTGTTTTAACTGGTTGCCGACACAGGACGAGTATGCTCGTCCTGAGCAGCGAGCACTTTGCGCATTAGGACGAGCATACTCGTCCTGTGTGACAGCCGTCTGTGCCGTCTCTGTGTGTGCGATCGAGAGCGGGGCAACGGCTGTAATACACAGCCACGGCCCCGCTCTGACAGCGGAGAGGAGAGAAACATCTTCTCTCCGCTGTTAACCCTTTGAACGCCGCGATGACAGCTGATCGCGGCGTTCAAAGAGGGGGGACTGCACATTGATCGCGTCACAGAAGATAACTGTGACGCGATCAAAGCCCACAACTCGTATGGCCAGACAGCCCAGGGTCCAGTGAAGGACCCCAGGGCTGTCTGAACATATTTCCTGTTGTTAGGGCATACTGAGGTATGCCCTAACAACTGCCTGTGTACGATCAGTAACAGGCTAATGTACTGGCATATAGATCTATGCCAGTACATTACAGTTACAAAATAAAAATCAAAATGATAAATCCCTTTATGGGATTAAAAAAAAAAGTTAAATGAATGTAAAAAAAAAATAATGGTAAATAAATAAATAAAAAGTAAATAAAATACACAGAAACACACATTTTTTATAATAAATAAACTTTTTAAAATATAAGTCCCAAAACATGAAATAATATAGACATATTTGGTATCGCCACGACCGTAACAACCTGTACAACAAATGTATAACATTATTTATGATGATCGGTGTATGGTGTAAAAAAATAAATATTAAAACTGCTGCGCAACTGCTTTTTTTCTGCATTTTAATCTAATTAAAAATTGATAGAAATTAAACGATAATGTATTTGTACCAAAAAATGGTACGTACATAAAGTACAACTCGTCCCGCAAAAAACAAAGTCTCATACAACTACGTCGTACAAAAAATAAAAGCGTTATGAGCGTCGGGATGCAAAGAGGGAAATTTAAAAAAAATTGCTCTGTCCTCAAGGCCAAAATTGGCCGTGTCCTTAAGGGGTTAAAGGACAACTTGGGCTTGTTTGGGTGGCAAAGGGTGGAGTATAAGCTCTGCCAGTAAAGCCAGTAGGTTAATACCCCGCCTGACTGGATGGTTTGTACAGATTAACCTTTTGTGGCTTATTATTCTGTGGTGTGGCTCCTCTGGGAATTTACCTGTCCACCAATATAGGGGACAAGATCCACAGACGAGAATTTGTTATATTTGGTTTCAGTGGATCACATAATGGTGGACAAAGAGCGTATTGTGGACAAGAAGCTTAGTTTTGAGAGAGGGTCTGAGAAAAATTTCAAAGTGGTAAAGACCTGTACGATGTAACCTGTCATTTAAAACGAGATAGCCTTGCTGTAAATATCACAGAGACGCTACATAAGTGTCAGGAATGTGAATAGACATGACGTCCTGGCTGGAGGTAATGTATATTCACTTTCAGGACACTTGAGTAACGTTATAATGTGTTTATGTGGCTGCCCATAGCGATATAGCTATATCACTATGTGCTGTGTAAATGAATGGGGAGAAGTGTATGACGCTGATTGGTCATTGATTGGTCAGCGCCATACACTTCTCTCCACAACGCCCACTTGGTCAAAAAGTAAAGCACGCCCAGTTGTCCATTAAGAAACTCATTAGCATGAAGCTAAAATAGGTCATAACTCCGTCAAAAATGATCGTTTTTCTAAATAAAAAACACTGCTGTAATCTACATTACAGTGCCGATCATATTATGTAGACGATAGGCCACTTATAATGTGAGCCCAGAGCTAAGCAGAGCTGGGCAGAGGGCGGTCATTATGGGTCTGGACCTGCAAGGGGTCATTTAGAGGGGTATTTTGGTTATAGGTTGGTGGGTGGGTTTGAGTCAGGAACTGTGCTAGGGGGTTGTGAGCATTGGGGGTGGAGTTAATGGGATGTATATATAGTGGGATAAGCAGGGAAGCCATGTTATGGCTTGAAAAATTTTGTCAAGAATAGAGGTGTGCAGCCAGTGTCAGGGTAGCTGTTTTCTGGTCAGTTTTAGGGCCTAGAGTTATGCAGGGTTTAGAGCAGTTAATTGCTAGGGTTAGGGAGCAGGCAGCTGATAAGGGGCTGGAGTGGGTCCAGGAGCAGCTAGGGGCTTTATCAGGCTTCCCGGCGGGGCGTCCCCCCAGAGCCCGGCGTTCACGGCCTCTTGAACGCTTGAGCCCCTCTGCTTCCCCAGCCCCCCCGGCGCAGACGGAGGAGTGTGACTCCCCCCTTACCTGTTTCCGCGGTAGTGGTCCCTGGTGTGACAGATCCGGTGGCTGGCGACGGTGGTGTTGTTCCGGTGTCGGGGACTGGAGCCATGGCGGTGTCGGGAGCGGCGGCAGCAGTGGAGAGGCCTGGAGTGAGAGGCCGAAGTGCGGTTCGCCGGGTGTCCAGTCGGGGTCAGCGCAGCACAGTGCGTGTGCCTGAGGAGCGACGTGGAGATGGACGTTGAGGGAAGCGGTGGTGAAGCAGCGGGGAGCAGTCCCCCTCCTTTCCAGTGCGATGGGCTCGTTCAGGGAGCCTGTCAGGAGTTCTTCTCTGGGGCCGGAGGCAAGCCAGGACTCTGCGGCTGTCACAGTGAGTGCCTTCAGCGCTGCTAGAGCGCCATCTGCTGGGTCAGGGGCCAGTGTGCATAGTACACCCGTTAGCATGGGTGATTTGGCGCCATCTAGTACCCGTTCGGAACATTGCAGTGTCGGTGGTAGGTCGGCGCCACCTGCTGTTCAGGAAAACTATTACATCGTGGTAGCAGGCCTACGCCACCTCCTGGCCATTTTCGTTATAGCAGCAATAGTGGTAGGTCTGCACTGACTGCTGAATATGTACAAAATTTGCATCATCCAGCGCCTCCTGAGGGTGACGTTGGCCAGGTGGCAGGTGTTTTGTCTGTTTATTTGCCATTCCAGGTGTCGTCAGGACGGGAGTCCGGTGTAGAAGCAGCCGATGCTTTGCGGCGGGCACTAGGATGCTCGGTCAGGAGACGGCTTCGGTGGATTCAGGACGGACGGCCCCGTTAGTGTCTGGCGACGGGCAGCCTTCTGGTGAGTCACAGCGTTTACACACCATACACGTGGGCAGTAATTTTAGTAATGAGAGTAGTCTAGTGGGGCAAGTACCTGTAGGTTGCGGTTCTACGGGGGATTTGTCAGTTACGAGTGGAGTTTGGGGAAATTTGTTAGATGGGACGTCACTTGTTAGCTTCAGTTGATACTTCTCGTGGGTCACAGCTAGCAGGTCCCGTTGGAGCTTGGTCAGCGCAGGGACAGTTAGAGGGGGGTTCTCGTATGGAGAGTACTGCGAGTGCTGAGGCAGGCTCTTCGTCATTTATCACCTTAGATGCCGGGGTCCAGACAGAGAAGGTAGATGGGGCTAATAAGCCCTTGCCAGTTTCGGATACTGCAAAGGGGAGCATGTACATTTGCTTTGAAGGACCATTAGGGGCCCACTTAAAGCCAGAGCTCCGTGAAAAGATTTGGAAAAGGGAGAATTTGGATATTTTTACTTTATTGCCGTTGGAGCGATTTAGTGTGGAAAAGGGCAAGGAACATCGTAAGGAGGAGGATGATGAGAGAAGACGGTATAGGCTGATTCCGCGCACATTTGGGAATTGGCTACAAGCTTTTTCCATCATGGCTAGCGTTATAGGGGAGAAATGGCCAGAACATTGTTCCGGTTTATTTTGTTACTTGGATTCTATTTGGGAGGCTTATAGAACGTATGAGGGTACTGCTTGGCTTAAATATGACGAGCAGTTTTGTCAGCGTATTGGCGGTTCAGTCATCCCTGCGGTGGGATCATAAGGACATAAGCTTTTGGATGCACCTTATGACTACACCAAAGGGGGCTGGTCAGGGGGGTCATGTTGAAGTCGCGAGTTTGAATAACCCCTTTCAGTCCTCACCCGGCGGGTCTAGATCAGCGGGTTCGTCGGGGAGTTTTAAGAAAGGGGTCTGCTGACACTACAACGAGTGCACCTGTAAATGGGGAACTAATTGTGTCTATAGACACGAATGTGCCGGGTGTGGGGGTGGTAACCACCCCGTCTTCAAGTGTTTTAAGCGGGCACGAGGAGGCACGACGAAGCCAGAGGATGGTTCTGCTAAAGGAGGTGAGTCCAGTAAACCTCGACGCTATGACGCCTTGGCTAAAGAGGTACCCTGACAATGAGAGGGCGCAGCTGTTATTGAACGGTTTTGGGGACGGATTTAGGATTCCGTTCTCCCCGGGGGTGGGTGTTTTGATGGCTAATAATCTGCGTTCGGTACGTCATTTGTTGAGGCGGTTCGTTTGGTTAGGACGGCGGGGCAAGGGGCGCTTATGGCTAAGGTGGATGTGGAGTCTACATTTCGCCTTTTGCCGGTGCACCCAGAATCCATGCACTTGCTGGGGTGCTCGTTTGATGGCCTTTTTTATATTGATAGGTGCCTTCCTATGGGGTGCTCTATTTCTTGTGCCTATTTCGAAGCCTTCAGCACGTTTTTGGAGTGGGTGGTCCATGAACGAGCCGGCTCTAAAGCAGTTATTCATTATTTGGATGACTTCTTTTGTGTAGGCCCTGCGGCTCGGCCGTCGTGTGCAATATTGTTATGGGCAGTGATGGATGTTTTTGTTGACTTTGGGGTTCCGTTGGCGTTTGAAAAAACCGAAGGACCAACCACTACGATCTGTTTTTTGGGAATTGAAATTGATTCCCAGGCAATGGAATGTAGGTTGCCAGAGGCAAAACTTATTCATCTGCGAGGAACGGTGCAGGAAGCTCTGGTGAGAACAAAAATCACCCTGCGGCTCCTGCAATCTTTATTGGGGAAACTCAATTTTGCCTGTAGAATTATGCCCATGGGCCGTGTTTTTTGTAGGCGCTTAGCACAAGCAACTGCTGGTGTTAGATGTCCCCACCATTTTATTCGCCTTGGCAAGGAGCATAAGGCGGATTTGAGGGTTTGGGATTCCTTTTTGGTAGAATATAACGGCAGATCATTACGGATTGCAGAGGGAGTTTCGAATGTGGAGATGCAATTGTGTACTGATGCTTCCGCTTCTATCGGTTTCGGGGCGTATTTTCAGGGAAAATAGTTTGTTGGTACTTGGCCACTAGAGTGGAGGGAGTGTGGTTTGACGGGTAATCTTTGTTTTCTGGAGTTTTTTCCCATTCTTGTTGCGGTGGAATTTTGGGGACAGCTTTTGTCCAATCGGTCAGTGGTTTTTCACTGTGATAACATGGTGGTCGTGTGCGCTATTAATAGTTTGTCCGCCAATTCCCCCCCGGTGATCACAGTGCTACGCCAGTTGGTCCTGCTGTGTTTGAGATGGAACATTCTATTTAGGGCTCATCATGTTCCTGGAGTTTCCAATGACATTGCAGATGCTTTATCTCGATTGCAGTGGGATAGTTTCCGTTGGCTAGCTCCAGAGGCGGAGAGGGATCCAGTTTATTGCCCCGAGCACCTTTGGAGGGTGGTGTCGCTCGTCTGATATGGTGGGCGAAGCGTTCGCTGGCCCCTGCTACGTGGGATGATTATACCACGATCTGGGTGAGATTGTTCCAGCTGGAGGATTCGTGGTGTAGTCAAGGGAGTCCTTTTAGTGCCTTAGAGGGGATGTTTTGTTTTTTGTTATCTCTTTTGGAGAGTGAATCTTCAGCTTCCTCTGTTGTTAAGTCGGTAGCGGCACTTTCCTTTTTTCTTTAAGTTAATTGGTTGTACGGATGTTACTCAGCATTTTTTGATACGGCGGGCTCTGCAGGGTTTTCAAAAAGGGCATGTCGGGCAGGATAAGCGTGGGCCCGTGTCTTTATTCTCAGTTGCACAGGATATCCTTTTCAGATTATGAGAGGTTGTTGTTTCAATTGGCTTTCTCTTGGGCTTTCTATGGGGCTTTTAGGGTTGGCGAATTGGTTAGTCCCTCAAAACGGGTGCAGGGCGGTATTCAAGTAACCAATGTGGTTTTTTTCAGGATAGTGTGTTGAGAATAATGTTGTATCATTCAAAAACTGACAGGAATGGAAAAGGTTTTGAGATTTGTTTGACTAAAATTCATGAGGGGGAATCGTGCCCAGTGGGGTGTTTTCTGCGTTTCATGGCTGTGTGTCCTCAGGGATTTTCCTCTTTGCTGGTGCATGCGGATGGTTCAGCGTTGTCCAGATATCAATTTATTGCTGTCTTTAAGGAGTGCGTACAAGGGTTGGGCCTTTCACATCTGGATTACATCTCTCGTTCTTTTAGGATTGGAGCTGCTACAGAGGTTTCTCGTTTTGGGCTCGACACTGCTTCAGTTAAGAGGATTGGCCGCTGGGAGTCCAGCCACTTTCGTTCCTATGTTAGGCTGCATTTGCTGGAATGTTGATTTCTTTATCTTGGGTTTATTTTGTGTGGGGGGGATGTCATTCTTTTTCTGTGTGACTAATTTTCTGTTGCTTTCAGGTTCTGCCAAATGTGTGGTTTGGCTTTTTGGCCATTCCTATTTTTACTGGGCTGAAAGGAGTGCCCGTGTGCGTCCGAATGGTAGGTATTTGGGTTTAGATCCGGATGAGGTGGAGGTACACTGGTTCGAAGTTCGTAGCCTGACCAGGGATCAGGTAAGGCCTTTGTTTCAGGATGCGGTTAGGTCCTGGGGTCTACCTGACATCTTGATAATTCATGTAGGGGGTAATGACATCGGGAGTTATCCTATGCGGAACCTCATTAAGAACATTAAGAGGGACTTCTTATGTTTTGTAGACACCCATCCTGGGCTTTTGATTATCTGGTCCGAAATTGTACAGCGGGTAAAATGGCGCAATGCGCAGTCAGTGTCGGCGCTGAATAGGACCAGAGTTAAGATTAATAAGACAGTGGCCAAGTTTATTCGCCTAAATGGTGGGTTTTTAGTTCATCACCGACTGTTGGAGGATCGGGGCGCGTACATTGGAAAGGATGGGGTTGACTTAACGGATGTGGGCCTGGATGTTTTTAATTTTGGCCTCCAAGAAGGCCTGGAGTTGGGTTTTCAAGTGTGGCGGCGCATGAAAATTTAAGGAGTCAAGTTTTCATGCTGTGGCGGGTCCTTGGCAACGCTATTTATGTTTTTATATATTGCTGTCTTTGACACAATATATTGGTTTTATTTTAAAGCTATGGATTTGGGCTTCTCTAAGGGGCGGACCCGGGGAAGCGTGGTGCTTTAGCATACTCGTGGTGACGCCACTGTAGCTTATATGGTCCCGGCTAGTGGTTTAACGGTATTGCTTTATTTATGTTTTGGAGGTTGTCAAGGACTTAGCCACATAATGTTAATATGTTAATTATGTTTATGATATGTTTATACTTGTTTTTTATATATTCTCAGGTTCTGTAAAATAAATCATCTAATAAAACTGTGACAAGCACCTTCCAATTTTAATTGTGTCGTTGTATATTTATTAGATAGGAGGGTGTTTGTGTGGCCCCTTGTTGCCCTTGTACCGTGATGTGAGCCCAGAGCTAAGCAGAGCTGGGCAGAGGGCAGTCATGACGGGTCTGGGCATGCAAGGGGTCATTTAGAGGGGTATTTTGGTTATAGGTTGGTGGGTGGGTTTGAGTCAGGAATTGTGCTAGGGGGTTGTGAGCATTGGGGGTGGAGTTAAGGGGATGTTTATATAGTGGGATAAGCAGGGAAGCCATTTTATGGCTTGAAAAATTTTGTCCCGCCTTCCCTCCCGTTAATTTTTCTTTTGAGCGGAGATGAGCGGTCACTATAAGCATATACACTTCCATTGTGATGCTGCCACCTAGTGGCCAGGAAGCATTTTTATGTGTTGTTTTAGTCACAGAACCCGTGCTTACATGTTCTGAGCTGTGCAGATGCTCACGTCAGCAAAGCTCACTGCTATGTAACACTGTTCAGACAATGGTGGCTGACCCTGTTTATTCCAGGGACCGGGAAAACCGGCTCGGGCACTGTCTTTAATATTTACTTTAGTGTGCAAGAACAGTGTAGTATGGGCAAGTAATCAGTGTCGGAACATTGAATAACTCACAAAGGGACTGTTTTTAAATTTGATAAAAGGTGACTGTTCCCACCTAATGGGTTCAGGTGCAAGGGCTGCGACCCATAAATCAGCAACTATTGTGCAAACAGGGCTGAGTAGGCCCTGAAGCCAGAGAGGGCCCATTGCTGTGGCGGTGGAGTGCAGGATCCTCCCCACAGATGATTGCTGTGAAAGAGGCAGCAATGGATGTAACAAGTGGAAGTTGCGTGAAGCCTCCCTTTTATTTAGTTGCTGAGACGATGGGTTATCCCTGTATCAGGGAAGAGTCCGAGCTCTGTCCCAAGGAAACCAAGCTGGTAAAACCCCATTTCCTGCATTGCCTGAAATTGCCGCCATTTTGTGTAATATTTTAAGTGACTGTGCCTCTCTGCTAAGAACAGTTTTTTGTATTTCCTTTTGGTCGTTTTGCAAACATTACCGGCCTACTAAAAGAAACCTGCATCAAACCTGGGTTTCTTGTCATCATACTGCCAGTAACAATGCAAGGTCAAATACGTTACTCGCCCTCACTAGCCTCCCCTCATGCCAAATTTTATGGCCAAAAGGACCATAACAATTATATTCTATTGGAAATAAAAGGTGGATTTCTGACTTTAGGGAACAGAGGGTAAAATAATAGATATGTTCCTCACCTCTGTACCTGAGATATGGTTGTGTTATACTAGATATTGTCTATAGAAGATATACATGTTAAAAACACATATATTCTGATGTATCAGGAAGATACTATCACACCTCTGCGGGTCTAGAACTCATATCTAGCCTGAGTGTTATCAGTAATTAATATAAATATTAATTACCTGTCTAGTGATTCCTTTCTTGCTGCTGACAGGGTTATATGTCACGTTCCTTCTTCTCACTGGGATCAGTCATCTGTAAAGAATCAAAGGTGTGATAATATGTTCCTGATACATGTTATAGACACTTATATGTATAACACACTAGGGCCATAATTATTTATCTCAGGTATAATGTACAAATAGAAAATAAAGAAAAAGACGACACTAAGGACCTGTTCACATCACCGCTGCCCTTCCGTTGAGGGATTCCGTCGGAGGTTTCCGTCGGGTTAACCCCTCAAAAATGAAACAAAATAACATGTCCCCCCTTGCCTGTGCTGTATGGCTAAACCCCGTTTAATGGTCAAAAGTAGCATAACAAGTGTATTCTATTGTAAGGCCCCTTGGGTGCCTGGAATTATGGAGCTTATGGGTATATTGTTTATATAGTTTAAATTAATGGTTATTATCAATGTAATCTTAAATGGTTAACACAATTATTTTGTCTGAGTCGTTATAAAGGGTTACCAACGGCATGGAAATCCACTTTTTAAGGGATGGCTGGAGTCTGGCAGCTAGTGTCCATTTTCCCAAAGCAAAGGAGCTGAAGAGCCCTTTCCAAAAGCTTAAGGACTATTATTGTTGTCCCATGCTTTTTAGAGGGATGAGTTATCCTCTAAAAATAGTTCCTCCACCCCCCCTTCCCTGCATGTGGCATGGCCAGAAGTTCCCAGCTTGCAATAAAGTTGTCCGGGGATGTGGGACAGCGCTGGTGTAGAGGAAGGAGGAGTCAGTCCTTACACTGCACCCTCATCTAACAGGTCCATGAGGCAGAGTTCTGCTCTGCCCATGAGGAAGCAGTAGGGGCATGGATGGCTCGAGGTGTGGTGGGAGGAGCAGTCCTGTGATTATAATGTACAGGCAGACTATGGAGGGCAGTGAGTAGCATCAGTGGTGAGACAGGTGTAGACTCCAAAGGGAATTTATTACCCCCTCCTTGCTGCTGGTGGGAGAGACCGTTGTCATAGGATATGGACGAAGACTGCCTCCTATTGCATCATTGGGATCTGCAGCTGACCACGGTCAAGAGACTGGTCGTCCAGCTGCTGGAACAATCTTGGAGGCACCCTTGGGTAATGCCAGGATTCCTGTGAGTGGTGAGTCACCTTCATGTTTGGCTGCGTAGTCAAGCACAAATGTGTTGACGGATGAGGATTTGTTCTCTGTTTTAAAGGACAACTTGGGCTTGTTTGGGTGGCAAAGGGTGGAGTATAAGCTCTGCCAGTAAAGCCAGTAGGTAAATACCCTGCCTTTCTAGATGGTTTGTACAGATTAACCTTTTGTGGCTTATTACTCTGTGGAGTGGCTCCTCTGGGAATTTACCTGTCCACCAATATAGGGGACAAGATCCACAGACGAGAATTTGTGATCTTTGGTTTTAGTAGATCACGTAATGGTGGACAAAGAGTGTATTGTGGACAAGAAGCTTAGTTTTGACAGAGGGTCTGAGAAAAATTCCAAAGTGGTAAAGACCTGTACGATGTAACCTGTCATTTAAAATGAGATTACGCTTGCCTTGCTGTAAATATCACAGAGACGCTACATAAATGTCAGGATTGTGAATAGACATGACATCGTGGCTGGAGGTAATGTATATTCACTGTCAGGACACTTGAGTAACGTCATAGTGTGTTTATGTGGCTGCACATAGCGATATAGCTATATCGCTATGTGCTGTGTAAATGAATGGGGAGAAGTGTATGACGCTGAATGGTCACTGATTGGTCAGCATCATACACTTCTCTCCACAATGCCCACTTGGTCAAAAAGTAAAACATGCCCAGTTGTCCATTAAGAAACTCATTAGCATGAAGCTAAAATAGGTCATAACTCTGTCAAAAATGATTGTTTTTCTAAATAAAAAAACACTGCTGTAATCTACATTACAGCACCGATCATATTATGTAGAATATAGGCAACTTATAATGTGACACAAACAGAAAAAATGGGACATAAAGATCATCAAAACCACAAAAAAGGCCATACTCACTAGGTAGGTGGGTGGGTGAAAACCCGTTCCCACCAGGACGCAGACGGGTCAAAGAATGCTGCAGAAGGAGTGTGCATTAAATAGTGATAGCCCCTCCCACTAGTCTTGAGGGGAGTGGCGGACTAAGTGCTCAAAGGTGTGCGATAAATGAGTGTCAGTGTAGTGCTAGGGTGTGAATGGATGGTAAAAAATAAATATGTATGTATGAAAGTGTCAGAACTGTGTAATAATGTAATAAAAATAAATAAATAAATAAATAAATGTGATGAATAGGGATCAGTGCTGTGAATAGTACATGGGGTGTCAGTACTATGTGTAATACGTGGAGGGATAATGTGCTGGTCGTCAGGCATGGCGTATCTTGCCGAATAACAGCCTATTTGTAACGCCGCTAGTGTTAGCTAAAGCGGGCTGCTCTGCATTCCAAACCAAACGCCAGCACATCATGCCCTCCCAGCATATAAGACCCGGCTGCGTCCTGAAAAAAAGTATAGTATACGTAGTAAGAAATATCCATGAAACATGGGGTATTAGTTGTTATTTTGGCCAAAATACGCAAAGCTCGCAACCCAACGTCAAGGGTCCCCAGTGCCTTGCGAGTCCCTAACCAGAACTTTTCGTTCCTAATTTAAAAACACAAACAGAAAAAATGGGACATAAAGATCATCAAAACCACAAAAAAGGCCATACTCACTAGGTAGGTGGGTGGGTGAAAACCCGTTCCCATCAGGACGCAGACGGGTCAAAGAATGCTGCTTATAATGTGAGCCCAGAGCTAAGCAGAGCTGGGCAGAGGGCGGTCATGACGGGTCTGGGACTGCAAGGGGTCATTTAGAGGGGTATTTTGGTTATAGGTTTGTGGGTGGGTTTGAGTCAGGAATTGTGCTAGGGGGTTGTGAGCATTGGGGGTGGAGTTAATGGGATGTATATATAGTGGGATAAGTAGGGAAGCCATGTTATGGCTTGAAAAATTTTGTCAAGAATAGAGGTGTGCAGCCAGTGTCAGGGTAGCTGTTTTCTGGTCAGTTTTAGGGCCTAGAGTTATGGAGGGTTTAGAGCAGTTAATTGTTAGGGTTAGGGAGGAGGCAGCTGATAAGGGGCTGGAGTGGGTCCAGGAGCAGATAGGGGCTTTAGCAGTTAGGGCCCGGCGTTCACAGCCTCCTGAACGCTTGAGCCCCTCTGCTTCCCCAGCCCCCCGGCGCAGACGGAGGAGTGTGACTCCCCCCTTACCTGTTTCCGCGGTAGTGGTCCCTGGTTTGACAGATCCGGTGGCTGGCGACGGTGGCGTTGTTCCGGTGTCGGGGACTGGAGCCAAGGTGGTGTCGGGAGCGGTGGCAGCAGTGGAGACGCCTGGAGTGAGAGGTCGAGGTGCGGTTCGCCGGGTGTCCAGTCGGGGTCAGCACAGCACAGTCCGTGTGCCTGAGGAGCGACGTGGAGATGGATGTCGAGGGAAGCGGTGGTGCAGCGGCGGGGAGCAGTCCCCCTCCTTTCCAGTGCGGTGGGCTCGTTCAGCGAGCCTGTCAGGAGTTCTTCTGTGGGGCCGGAGGCAAGCCAGGACTCTGCGGCTGTCACGGTGAGTGTCTTCAGCGCTGCTAGAGCGCCATCTGCTGGGTCAGGGGCCAGTGTGCATAGTACACCCGTTAGCATGGGTGATTTGGCGCCATCTAGTGGCCGTTCGGAACATTGCAGTGTCGGTGGTAGGCCGGCGCCACCTGCTGTTCAGGAAAATTACTACATCGGTGGTGGCAGGCCTGCGCCACCTCCTTGCCATTTTTGTTATAGCAGCAGTAGTGGTAGGTCTGCACTGACTGCTGAATATGTACAAAATTTGCATCATCCAGCGCCTCCTGAGGATGACGTTGGCCAGGTGGCAGGTGTTTTGTCTGTTTATTTGCCGTTCCAGGTATTGTCGGGACGGGAGTCCGGTGTAGAAGCGGCCGATGCTTTGCGGCGGGCACTCGGGGTGCCTAGGATGCTCGGTCAGGAGACGGCTTCGGGGGATTCAGGACGGACGGCCCCGTTAGTGTCTGGCGACGGGCAGCCTTCTGATGAGTCACAGCGTTTACACACCATACACGTGGGCAGTAATTTTAGTAATGAGAGTAGTCTAGTGGGGCAAGTACCTGTAGGTTGCGGTTCTACGGGGGATTTGTCAGTCACGAGTGGAGTTTGGGGAAATTTCTTAGATGGGTTACGTCAGTTGTTAGCTTCAGTTGATACTTCTCGTGGGTCACAGCTAGCAGGTCCCGTTGGAGCTTGGTGAGCGCAGGGACAGTTAGAGGGGGGTTCTCGTAGGGAGAGTACTGCGAGTGCTGAGGCAGGCTCTTCGTCATTTAACGCCTTAGATGCTGGGGTCCAGACGGAGAAGGTAGATGGGGCTAATAAGCCCTTGCCAGTTTTGGATACTGCAAAGGGGAGCATGTACATTTGCTTTGAAGGACCATTAGGGGCCCACTTAAAGCCAGAGATCCGTGAAAAGATTTGGAAAAGGGAGAATTTGGATATTTTTACTTTATTGCCATTGGAGCGATTTAGTGTGGAACGGTGGGAAAAGGGCAAGGAACATCGTAAGGAGGAGGATGAGGAGAGAAGATGGTATAGGCTGATTCCGCGTACATTTGGGAATTGGCTACATGCTTTTTCCATCATGGCTAGTGTTATAGGGGAGAAATGCCCAGAACATTGTTCCGGTTTATTTTGTTACTTGGATTCTATTTGGGAGGCTTATAGAACGTATGGGGGTACTGCTTGGCTTAAATATGACGAGCAGGTTCGTCAGCGTATGGCGTTTCAGTCATCCCTGCGGTGGGATCATAAGGACATAAGCCTTTGGATGCGCCTTATGACTACACCAAAGGGGGCTGGTCAGGGGGGTCATGTTGAAGTCGCGGGTTTGCATAACCCCTTTAAGTCCTCACCCGGCGGGTCTAGATCAGCGGGTTCGTCGGGGAGTTTTAAAAAAGGGGTCTGCTGACTCTACAACGAGAGCACCTGTAAATGGGGAACTAATTGTGTCTATAGACACGAATGTGCCGGGTGTAGGGGTGGTAACCACCCCGTCTTCAAGTGTTTTAAGCGGGCACGAGGAGGCACGACGAAGCCAGGGGATGGTTCTGCTAAAGGGGGTGAGTCCAGTGAACCTCAACGCTATGACGCCTTGGCTAAAGAGGTACCCCGACAATGAGAGGGCGCAGCTGTTATTGAAAGGTTTTGGGGACGGATTTAGGATTCCGTTCTCCCCGGGGATGGGTGTTTTGATGGCTAATAATCTGCGTTCGGTGCGGGATCATCCAGAAGTGGTACGAGACAAGTTGCTGAAGGAAGTTTTGTTGGGTAGAATGTTAGGCCCCTTTTCTGATGTTCCTATTTCCAATTTGCGTGTCTCCCCGCTGGGGGTTGTCCCCAAGAAGGAGGCGGGCAAATTTTGGCTTATACATCATTTATCTTATCCGAAGGGTTCTTCGGTAAATGATGATATTGATGAGTCTTTGACGCGGGTTTCCTATACGTCATTTGATGAGGCAGTTCATTTGGTTAGGACGGCGGGGCAAGGGGCGCTTATGGCTAAGGTGGATGTGGAGTCTGCATTTTGCCTTTTGCCGGTGCACCCAGAATCCATGCACTTGCTGGGGTGCTCGTTTGATGGCCTTTTTTATATTGATAGGTGCCTTCCTATGGGGTGCTCTATTTCTTGTGCCTATTTCGAAGCCTTCAGCACGTTTTTGGAGTGGGTGGTCCGTGAACGAGCCGGCTCTAAAGAAGTTATTCATTATTTGGATGACTTCCTTTGTGTGGGCCCTGCGGCTCAGCCGTCGTGTGCAATATTGTTATGGGCAGTGATGGATGTTTTTGTTGACTTTGGGGTTCCGTTGGCATTTGAAACAACAGAAGGACCAACCACAACGATCTGTTTTTAGGGAATTGAAATTGATTCCCAGGCAATGGAATGTAGGTTGCCAGAGGCAAAACTTATTGATCTGCTGGCAACGGTGCAGGAGGCTCTGGTGAGAACAAAAATCACCCTGCGGCTCCTTCAATCTTTATTGGGGAAACTCAATTTTGCCTGTAGAATTATGCCAATGGGCCGTGTTTTTTGTAGGCGCTTAGCACAAGCAACTGCTGGTGTTAGATGTCCCCACCATTTTATTCACCTTGGCAAGGAGCATAAGGCGGATTTGAGGGTTTGGGATTCCTTTTTGGTAGAATATAACGGCAGATCATTATGGATTGCAGAGGGAGTTTCGAATGTGGAGATACAATTGTGTACTGATGCTTAAGGTTCTATCGGTTTCGGGGCGTATTGTCAGGGAAAATGGTGTGTTGGTACTTGGCCACTAGAGTGGAGGGAGTGTGGTTTGACGGGTAATCTTTGTTTTCTGGAGTTGTTTCCCATTCTTGTTGCGGTGGAAATTTGGGGACCGCTTTTGTCCAATCGGTCAGTGGTTTTTCACTGTGGTAACAAGGCTATTTAGGGCTCATCATGTTCCTGGAGTTTCCAATGACATTGCGGATGCTTTATCTCGATTGCAGTGGGATCGTTTCCGTTGGCTACCTCCAGAGGCGGACAGGGATCCGGTTTCTTGCCCCGAGCACCTTTGGAGAGGGTGGTGTCGCTCGTCTGATATGGTGGGCGAAGCGTTCGCTGGCCCCTGCTACGTGGGATGCTTATACCAAGATCTGGGTGAGATGGTTCCAGCTGGAGGATTCGTGGTGTAGTCAAGGGAGTCCTTTTAGTGCCTTAGAGGGGATGTTTTGTTTTTTGTTATCTCTTATGGAGAGTGGATCTTCAGCTTCCTCTGTTGTTAAGTCGGTAGCGGCACTTTCCTTTTTCTTTAAGTTAATTGGTTGTATGGATGTTACTAAGCATTTTTTGATACGGCGGGCTCTGCAGGGTTTTCAAAAAGGGCATGTCGGGCAGGATAAGCGTGGGCCGGTGTCTTTTGCAATGTTGGAGGGACATTTTCTCAGTTGCACAGGATATCCCATTCAGATTATGAGAGGTTGCTGTTTCAATTGGCTTTCTCTTGGGCTTTCTATGGGGCTTTTAGGGTTGGCGAATTGGTTAGTCCCTCAAAACGGGTGCAGGGCGGTATTCAAGTAACCGATGTGTTTTTTTCAGGATAGTGTGTTGAGAATAATGTTGTATCATTCAAAAACTGACAGGAATGGAAAAGGTTTTGAGATTTGTTTGACTAAAATTCATGAGGGGGAATCGTGCCCAGTGGGGTGTTTTCTGCGTTTCATGGCTGTGTGTCCTCAGGGATTTTCCTCTTTCCTGGTACATGCGGATGGTTCAGCGTTGTCCAGATATCAATTTATTGCTGTCTTTAAGAAATGCGTACAAGGGTTGGGCCTTTCACATCTGGATTACAGCTCTCATTCTTTTAGGATTGGAGCTGCTACTGAGGTTTCTCGTTTTGGTCTCGACACTGCTTCAGTTAAGAGGATTGGCCGCCGGGAGTCCAGCCGCTTTCGTTCCTATGTTAGGCTGCATTTGCTGGAATGTTGATTTCTTTATCTTGGGTTTATTTTGTGTGGGGATGTCATTCTTGTTCTGTGTGACTTATTTTCTGTTGCTTTCAGGGTCTGCAAAATGTGTGGTTTGGCTTCTTGGCCATTCCTATATTTACTGGGCTGAAAGGCGTGCCCGTGTGCGTCCAAATGGTAGGTATTTGTGTATAGATCCGGTTGAGGTGGAGGTACACTGGTTCGGAGTTCGTGGCCTGACCTGACGCCACTGTAGCTTATATGGTCATGGCTAGTGGTTTAAGGGTATTGCTTTATTTATGTTTTGGAGGTTGTCAAGGACTTAGCCACATAATGTTAATATGTTAATTATGTTTATGATATGTTTATACTTGTTTTTTATATATTCTCAGGTTCTGTAAAATAAATCATCTAATAAAGCTGTGACAAGCACCATCCAATTTTAATTGTGCCGTTGTATATTTATTAGATAGGAGGGTGTTTGTGTGGCCCCTTGTCGCTCTTGTACCGTCATGTGGTGACAGAGCCTCTTTAAGGGTTCACGGTTATGGCTAATTTTTTTTGTCAGCGCTTCCCTGAAAAGGGCGCTGTACTCTTTGCATGCTTAGATAATGTAGCATATTTAGTGCACACAAGCTGCATGGAGGTGCAGCTTGGTGGTGCTATGATGAGAAATTCAGGCGTCGTTTGTCATTATGTCCAGAGATTGGCTGGGCATCCAAGGCAATCAGTGTTTGGAATCAGCTCATCCTGTATCAGCGACATCCTCAATCCTCTCTAGAAGGAGTAATTTCCTCTAGATCGTATCCTTGGGCATTGGCTAGAGTGCCCAAACAGGAGTCTCCATGCAGATGATTGATGTGATAGAGACAGTGGAAGTTGCCTGGGGCCTCCCTACGATTGCGTTGCTGAGGCGGTGGGTGGAAGTTGCCTGGACCTCCCCATAAAAGAGATAAGGGTTGTTGAAGGGTAAGAAAGAGGAAAAGCCCCGATTTGAAGTGGATGTTAGTACTGTATCAGTGAGGAGCCCAAGCTCCGTCCAAAGGTAGGCAAGCTGGTGAGCCACCATTGCCTGCATTGCCTGAAATTGTGGCCATTTTGTACAGATTTTAGCCTACTAAAAGGATTTGCATCAAATCTGGTATTCCTGTCATCATTTCATGACTAACAATGCGTGCACTTAACTGATACCCGCTCCTAAACTTTTTGGCATAGTTGGCAGGATAGTCACAGCCCAGGAAAGATGGCATGCCGTATGGAGTGCCCAAGGAGTGAGCAGAGGGCACGGCAGGAAGGTTTACATGATGAATTTCACAGAGAGTATAGTCGTAGTTCCATTGGAGGGTAAGCTAGTGCCGGAGTTGCAGTCATGAGTACGCTCTTGCCAAGTGCACCTTTGGCTGCATTTCAGTAACTGTAATGAGCCACAAGGAAGATTTCAAGAGGCGGGTAGAGAGGAGTCTCCCAGCAAGAGAAAGACAAGAGGCTGTGCATGAGACTGAGACAAAGAAGGGAGTCCTGGGACCTTGAGAATGAGACTGCAATTGTTAAGTATGTGCCTCGCCTGTGAGAGACTGTAACCACTAAGCTTTGAACCTGAGGCCCAAGTAATTTTGAAGAGGGCCTGAACTGAGTCTAACAGGGCCTTCAGAGACTGTCGGAAGAAGGCCCAGTTTGTGTGAAAGGAATCTGTGTTTTTGTTTCCGTTATTTTAGTTGCTTATTTTTCCTGGTGCCGGGAATGGCACCGAATAAGGCAAGGGGGCAATGAAAGGTATGGAAGGGAGTCTCCCCTATTCACGAGAAGAGCCGTATGGAGTAATGTAGAGATAGATTTTGCTGTCTCTTTCAATGCTTTTGTGTTATGCATGTTTAACACTGTATTTCCTTTATAGGTCAAGGACTAGAGGAGATGAGCGGTCACTATATGCATATATACTTCCATTGCGATGCTGCCACCTAGTGGCCAGGAATCATTTTTACGTGTTGTTTTAGTCACAGGACTACATGTTCTGAGCTGTGCAGATGCTCACGTCAGCAAAGCTCACTGCTATGTAACACTGTTCAGACAATGGTGGCTGACCCTGTTTATTGCAGGCACCGGGAATACCGGCTCGGGCACTGTCTTTAACATTTACTTTAGTGTGCAAAAACAGTGTAGTATGGGCAAGTAATCAGTGTCGGAACATTGAATAACTCACAAAAGGCTGTTTTTAAATTTGATAAAAGGCGACTGTTCCCACCTAATGGGTTCAGGTGCAAGGGCTGCGACCCATAAATCAGCAACTATTGTGCCAACAGGGCTGAGTAGGCCCTGAAGCCAGAGAAGGGCCCATTGCTGTGGCGGTGAAGTGCAGGAACCTCCCCACAGATGATTGCTGTGAAAGAGGCAGCATTGGATGTAACAAGTGGAAGTTGCGTGAAGCCTTCCTGTTATTTAGTTGCTGAGACGATGGGTTACCCCTGTATCAGGGAAGAGTCCGAGCTCTGTCCCAAGGAAACCAAGCTGGTAAAACCCAATTTCCTGCATTGCCTGAAATTGCCGCCACTTTGTGTAATATTTTAAGTGACTGTGCCTCTCTGCTAAGAACAGTTTTTTGTATTTCCTTTTGGTCGTTTTGCAAACATTACCGGCCTACTAAAAGAAACCTGCATCAAACCTGGGTTTCTTGTCATCATACTGCCAGTAACAATGCAAGGTCAAATACATTAGAAAAATGGACAAAAGTAGATGGTCCAGCGCAGTCAAGTTTAAAACAGAGCGTAGTTCCAAAGTGCCTACGCGTTTCAGACGTATACCACATCCTTCCTAAAAGCTATCCAGCACAGTGGAGCTGTCCAGCAAAAGTGGTGCTGAAACAGAGAGACGGTGATAGAACATCACTGCTCTAATAGTAAGTTGTGTACTTACAGCATTGTTTGATAGATAGTTATCAATGATAGGATGAGGGATAACAATGATCCAATTTTATCCTTGAGTAGTGGATAGAGTATTAATGCTTATTTTTGTTTATTAAACTGTCGGATATGAACCTCTGCAATACTCACATTGAGATATTAAAACATAAATAGACGCTAAAAAATACATCATTTAAACAGTTAAAGACAATACATAAACTAGAAAAAAGGGAATTATATACTGGTCTTTAAGGGTAATTGGTGTTGAAAAAAATCTTTGTATACTAAACCGCCATTTGATTAATAAGGAATGTGATGGGCGAGGGACCCCTTGGTACGGACAGTTAGGTGTCATCTGTAAAGGCCGTGAACATTGACAGGTAATATTAATTATTAGATCATATTAAATTCTGCCGATAATTTCATAGATTCTTTTACTAATAATTGAACAATAATTCTGGTCCTGAAAGGGTTAATCTAAGACTGAATAGCTATTAAAAATTATATTAAAAATAAAAGGGGAGTCTTGACTACAAAACAGAGGGTAAAGAACAGAGATGTGCCTCACCTCTGTACCTGAGATATGGTTGTGTTATACTAGATATTGTCTATAGAAGATATACATGTTAAAAACACATATATTCTGATGTATCAGGAAGATACTATCACACCTCTGCGGGTCTAGAACTCATATCTAGCCTGAGTGTTATCAGTAATTAATATAAATATTAATTACCTGTCTTGTGATTCCTTTCTTGCTGCTGACAGGGTTATATGTCACGTTCCTTCTTCTCACTGGGATCAGTCATCTGTAAAGAATCAAAGGTGTGATAATATGTTCCTGATACATGTTATAGACACTTATATGTATAACACACTAGGGCCATAATTATTTATCTCAGGTATAATGTACAAATAGAAAATAATAAAAGCCCCTCCTCCTCCGCTTTTATTCATTCTCAATATTTTCAATGTTTTTTTTGAACGGAAGCAAAAGTGCAGACTGCAGAACTTTTGTTTCCGTTCAAAAAAACAGAAACCTATTGAACGGGGACAAACGGAAAGCAACTGATACAAAAGAATTACCATTGAAATCATTGGTAATTCTAATGGAGGCGTTGCATTCCGTTTAATGTATCGATCTTCTCTTACTCTGACGGAAGAGAGGTAAACTCATAGTAACGCCATTGTGAAAAAAGTCTTAGCCATGGAGCGTTTTTTAAAATTGATATATATACACGAATTGTACTGGGTGGATTGCTGAGATAGACTAGATGTTCTAACCTTATCTGGCTTCATGTATCATAAATGCCTAGAAGTACAAGGGCTGTTGTTGCCCAAAGTAGCCATTCCGTATCCACATTTTGCTTTTTCCGATTTAGAAAATTAAAGTTGAACTTTGGTTGCTTGGGCCGCATAGAATCTTGTCCCTTTTCCCCATGTCCTGCAAGCTTATTGTCTGTTCTTCCTCTGATGACAACTGCCTAACTATACTAGAGGCTGGTAGACAAAGCACCAATTTCTAACCAATTATGATTTCACACCTGTATGACATCATAAGAAACAATTAGCAAAGGAAGCTGTGACTGATCTGTGTTATGATTACATACAGCATGTTGGTACATGAACTACAATTTAATATTGTAACCCCCTAGATTGTGATTTACAATAGAATAAAATGTTTTACTTGAAGCAGAACTCCCTGAAAAGTGTCTCCCAATGGTGAATTTGCTCTCCTGTGAGTCGGCATTTCAGCGGTATTAGAGGAATGTTGGGCCTTAAAATAATAAATCTAAATCCTGTTTTTATTTTTCTAGCAATGGTCAGAAAAAAAGATATCTGATTGGTGGCTATGGGGCCCAGGGTTCCTATGATAACACTGTATTGCCAGAGCAACAGGTAGTGTTGTCACAGGTACACAGGCAAAGGATCACATCTCAGGTGAGACTAGTAACCTAGGTCACTCATAACAGCGAAAGAAATATATATATATATACATTTAACATAAAAAAATGTAAATATATTACACAGCCTTTTCCTATGGAACTATAGAGTCAGCCATGGAGTGTTATTTAAAATTCACATACTGTATACGCACACATTGTACTAGGTGGATTGCTGAAATGGACTACGTGTTCTAACCTAACCTGGCTTCATGTATGATAGATGTTTAGAAGAACAAGGGTTGTTGCCCAAAGTAGCCAATCAGTATCCACATTTTGCTTTTTCCAGTTTAGGAAATGAAAGCTGAACTTTGGTTGCCTTGGGCAACATAGAATTAGTATAATAATAATAATAATAATAATAATTACCTGTTCTGTCTCTTATTCCACATCTTCATGCTTCACCACAAAGGCCTCAACTGTATGAGACACAGAGCATCCAGTTCTAAGCAATTATGACATCATAAGAGAGGATGATGAAAGGATGCTGGGTAGGACACTATGTGATTACAAACAGTATATTATATTAGTACAGTATGATCATGTGGAATGATCTGCCTGTACCATAATGCTTTGATACATTTTGTCCCTTATTGTGCAAATTACAAATGAAGAATTATAGTTTTGAAGGAATTGTATGTGTGGGGCAGTTTGCTATAATCTACACTTTTAAGTAAAATGCAGAAATTCATCATGTACTACTTTCATACGTTGGTCCTACCCTAGTCATGCTCTTGCACTAGCCACCTAGGTATATACACACACACATGCACCTGCCCACACTGCCAAACGTACCAATACCTGGTGTAATAACCACAGTATCACTGTGCTTGATTGGCCAGCAAACTCGCCTGACCTAAACTCCTTAGAGAATCTAATAGGTATTGTCAAGCGGAAGATGAGACACCAGACCCAACAATACAGACGAGCTGAAGGCCGCTATCACAGCAACTTGGGCTTCCATAACACCTCAGCAGCGCCACAGGCTGATCACCTCCATGCCACGCCGCATTGATAACACCTCAGCAGTGCCACAGGCTGATCGCCCCCATGCCACGCCGCATTGATGCAGTAATTCATGCAAAAGGAGCCCGACCAAGTATTGAGGGCATACACTGTACATACTTTTCATAGGCCAATATTTCGGTATTAAAAATCATTCTTAAAATTTGGCTTATATAATATTATAATTTTCTGAGACACAAAATTTGGGGTTTTCATTAACTTGTTAGCCATAAGATAATCATCAACATTAAAAGAAAAAAATGCTGGATAAAGATCCCTCTCTGTGTAATGAATCTATATAATATATGAGTTTCACTTTTTGAATTGAATTACTGAAATAAATTAACTTTTTGATGATATTCTAATTCACTGAGGAGGACTAGTATATATATATATATATATAGCAATAAAATAATCCAAGTATGAGGCAGCACTCTTTGGTTGCTAATACTTAAGGCACTTGTCGTGTGTCTGGTGAGGATTTGCACCCTATACTATACAGGATAGTGCGGCTGTTCTACCTATTTTTGTATATATAAAATTATATATTATTCACAGAGTAAGAAAACAAAGGGAATTTAAAACCTTACAGTGCATATATAACATTGTCAAATAGTACTAAATACTACTATACAATAGTACTAAAATGACCAAATGATAAAATACTGCAATAATAGTGCTACACAACGCATTCATAATGATGCTGTATGGTTTCAAATAAAAATGCTATAAAGCACTCAAGTAACAGTGCCGAAATAACGGTGAGATATGTGCCAAAATAATAGTCTCATACAGTGCCAACATAATGGTACTATACAGTGGTCAGTTGACAGTGCTATACACTGCCACGCACTGCCCAGATAACAGTGTTCATATAATAGTATCAGCAATAATACTACCCTTAGTGTGCACATATAAAAATGGCAGTCATAGTGCACATTGCAAATGACTTCCCCTTGTTATTTGCTCTTAGCTGGAAGACCATATTTAACTATCAAAAGCCAATTACTATTTCATTGTTTCTAATTAACAGATTAATATATTATAATGCTAGAACCCTACCGATCTAGCATTTTTTACCTATCCAGTGAATTGTTGAAAAATGCTGGAGGCTGGAATATCCCTTTAAAGGGGTTGTCCAGGATTAGGAAAGAATGGCTACTTTTTTCCAAAAACAGCACCACACCTGTCCACAGGTTGTATGTGGTATTGCAGCTTGGCCCCATTTACTTCAATGGAGCTGAGCTGCGATACCAGACACTACCCAAGGATAGGTGTGACGCTATTTAGGAATAAAGCAGTTATGGGTTCTTTTTATCCTGGACTATTACTTTAAGCCTTTCAGTACACAGCCATTATTTGAATTTTCGTCTTCATTTTTTCCATCGATAAAGCCATATGAGGGCTTGTTTTTTAGTGGGACGAGTTGTCGTTTTTCACTACACCATTTATTGTACCATATAATGTATTGGGAAACAGGAAAAAAATTATTTGTGGGGTGGAATAGAAAAAAAACTGTGATTCCTCAAACTTTTGAGGGGTTTCCCTTTTACGGCTTTCACCGTATGGTAAAAATGGCATGTTAACTTTACGATTACAGTGATACCAAATGTATATATTTTTTTTCATGTTTTACAAGGAAAAAACTAATTGTTAAAAATAAAATGTGTGTTATGTCACCACATTCTGAGAGCCATAACTTTTTACATTTTTCTGTGAATTGAGCTGTATTATTTTTTGTGGGGCAAGCTGTTGTTTCTATTGGTACCATTTTGGGCTACATGAGACGTTTTGATCACTTTTTATTTCTTTTTTTTGTGGGATTTGAAGTGACCAAAAACAGCGATTCTGGCGTTTTAATTTTTTATGGCGTTCACCGTGCGGGTTAAATAATGGTATATTGTAATAGTTCGGACTTTTACGGCTGCGGCGATACCAATTTTGTTTATTTTTTACATTACTTTATAGGAAAAATGGGTAAAGGTTATTTTTTTTGTAAATGTAAATTTGTATTTTTTTTTACACTACTAATAATGTGTGGAACTTTTTTTTTTTACATATTTCATTAGTCCCCCTAGGGGACTTGATCGACTGATCGCTGGTACAATAACCAGCAATACTAATGTTTTGCATTTTGTTTTGTCATTTTTACAGTCTCCTGTTAGGCAGGGCTTAACAGACAGTGGCGGATCCTCTAATTGGCGGATCAGGTGGCCGCCCAGGGTCCAAAGCTCCCAAGGGGGCCCATGGCCACCCCAAACCGCACATAACATAAAGAAAACTATGCAGGGCTGCTGTCGGCCCCATTTTTGCGGCCGTCGGTCCCACCTGGTGATGAAGAGATTGGGGGGGGATGTGCACGGGGAGTCAATTGCAGGGGCGAGCTAGGCCGGGAAAAGGGGCATGTGGCCTTAAGGGTGCGCGACTGCACAGTGGGCATCACTCACCCACTGTGTAAGGGTCGGCACAGCACATCAGCTGTAGAGAGCAGACTGTCAGAGATAGTGATAGGCAGGTGCTGGAGTCAATCTCCCTGACAGTCTGCTCCTCTGTGCTGCTGTGCACTGTCCCTGACTGCAACTAGGAGGTGTAGGACCTGTGGTGTCTATATAGTAAAGATAGTGTAAGTCTACATAGTGTGTGTATAGTGTTTATAGTGTGTATAATGTAAGTTTATATAGTGTGTGCATAGTGTATATAGTGTGTGTATAGTGTAAATCTATATAGTGTGTGGCGTGTGTGTGTAAAGTGTTTATAGTGTGTATAATGTAAGTGTATATAGTGTAAGTCTATATAGTGTGTGGTGTGTGTGTATAGTGTGTATAATGTAAGTCTATATAGTGTGTTTTTAGTGTATATAGTGTAAGTCTATATAGTGTGTGCTGTGTGTATAATGTAACTCTAAAAAGTGTATATAGTGTAAGTGTGTGTATAATGCAAATAGTATGTGTGTATAATGTAAGCATGTGTGTATATTGTGTGTGTGGTTTGAATATAAAGCGCATGGTGTGAGTGTAAATTGTATATAGTGTGTGTGTATGGTGTATATAATGTAAATCCATATAGTGTTCATAGTGTTTATAATGTAATTCTATATAGTCTGTGGTGTGTGTATGGTGCATATACATACCTCCCAACTTTGAAGTATCACAAAGCCACAGCAATTTCTTTTTTCTTTTAAACCACACCTCTAATCCCACCCAATCCCCGCTTATACACACTCGGTTCAGCCCACACAGTATCATGCTCCCATAGTGCCTCCCACACAGTATAATGCCAAATAGCTGCCACTATACAGTATAATGCCCCATAGATGCACCCATACAGTATAAAGCCAACACAGATGACCCCATGCAGTATAATGCCCAAACAAATTCCCACATACAGTATAATTCCCACACAGATGCTTGTACACAGTATAACTACCAAACAAATACCCCCAGACAGCATAATGCCCCATAGAGCATAGTGCTCCCATAGCTGTCCTATACAGTATAATGCCCCCATAAAGTATAATGCCCACACAGATGCCCCCTATAGATAGTGCCACTGTGCCCATGTAAATAGTGCACCTATATAGTGCCACAGTGTCCATAGTGATAGTGTCACTCCCCCCTTGAAGATAGCGCTACTCCCCCCTTTTAGGAAGCGCCATTGGGACTCCCTCTAGGAGCAGAATCCCCAGACAAAGCATAGGCCGCGGATTCCGCTCCTAGAGGGAAGCCCTGATGTCACTGTCCATTTATGGACAGTGACGTCAGTAGCTACTCTTTGAGCGGAATCCCCGTTGCCAACTCTGGCCGGGGATTCCGCTCCAGGAAGAGCCCCTAACGTCAATGTCAATATATGGAAAGTGACCTCAGGGGTTTCCTCTAGGAGCGGAACCCCCGGCCAGATCATCGGCAACGGGGATTCCCCTCAATAAATAGCCACTGACATCACTGTCCATATGTGGACAGTGACGCCAAGGGCTTCCCCGAGCACAGCGCTTAAAGTAGCGTTGTGTCTGGGGAGTCTTCGGCGAGTGGAGGAGCTCCCTCTGCTCCTCCGCTCTGATCTAATTCTGAAGTAGGGAGCTGATGATTCCCTGCTTCAGTATTGGGTTCAACTGAATCTGCATTCTGAGGATGCAGAAAGAGTTGACAGTGGGACATCCCCAAGGCTGCCCGGGACAGTGGGACACCGCCCGGAATCCGGTTGGCAGATATGCCTATAGTGTAAGTTTGTGTATAGTGTGTGCGTGTAGTGTGTGGTTTGAATAAATAGTGTGCGGTGTTAATGTGATTTGTATATAGTGTGTGATGTGCAAACACAAAAGCATACATCACAAAAAGACCCTTATAACACAGTACAATGGGTACGGTGCCTCCGGATTAAATTGGAATAAAAGCGGAAGAATGGCCAGTAAAGAGGGAAAAAATGGCACTCGGTAAGAGGAATAAAGAATAAAAAATATTTTGATTAAATATAAATATTTCAGCAAATTTGTAAGGTGATCCTGTATCAGAGAAAATGTCACACACAGGCAGGTAGGCACAATCCACAGCCACACATTTCATATATGTAAACACCAATGCAATACATAAATGAACATCAATATTTCATAGAGTATTAAAAGGTAACTCCGATATGTACATCAGTATTATTTAGATGTTCAATTCATTAATAAATAGTATATATAGTGTGTGGTATATAGTGTGGTGTGTATAGTGTATGTGTGTGTGTGTGTGTGTGTGTGCGTGTACTGTGTATAGTACTAACAAATGAAAGATGGGCCAGTGCTCAGTGGACTGGGAGTCCGCTGCTGATACAATAATCCCGACTCACTACTGCTGTAGCAGCCAAGGCAGTGCGGTTACCAAAAGTCATGTGTAGTGTAGAGGTGTGTGTATGTAGTGTTTATAGGATAAGTGTAGTTGATGCAACGTATGTAGTGTGTGTATAGTGTATGTAGTGCGTTTAGTGTATACATTGTTTTGTGTGTGTGTGTATACTAGCAAATACCAGATGGGCCAGTGCTCAGTGGGCTGGGAATCCGCAGCTGACACAATTATACCTGCTCACTACCGCTGTATCAGCCACAGCAGTACCGATGCCAATAGTACCCGACACTGGCCACTCTTAATTGGATTTGTGGATTTGATTTACCGAAATTATGTAAACCAATTTCAATAGATGACGGCCACCATCACTTACCTCTCTTCACACCTCTCCACCTTCGTGCGCCACCGCAGTAGGTCCTTACACATCCAGCTGCAAACACACGGTCCTTGTGCTGAACAGCATCAGGACTTAGTGCGGCAGCGTCTGTAGGTAAAGAGGAAACAGCGAGGAGCTGGAAGTAAAAGATGGGGTCTGAGGTCTGAATTAAAGGGGTTGGCCCATGAAAACCATTTATCACCTATCTGCAGGATAAGCATTAAATGTATGAACCCTTTGGGGGCCTCACTGAACACGAAAACAAGGGTTCCGTGTCCACTGTTTGAATCGAACGGCGGTCAAAATAGCTCTCTGACTTCACTATAGTATACTAGTCCTTTTTAATGAATTAGAATATCATCGTCTTAAAGTTAATTTATTTCAGTAATTCAATTCAAAAAGTAAAACTCATATTATATAGATTCATTACACACAGAGTGATCTATTTACAGCATTTTTTCCTTTTAATGTTGATGATTATGGTAACAGTTAATGAAAACCCAAAATTTAGTGTCTCAGAAAATTTGAATATTAAATAAGCCCAATTTCAACAATTATTTTTAATACCGAAATGTTGGCCTACTGAAAATGTATATGCACTCAATACTTGGTCGGGGCTCCTTTTGCATGAATTACTGCATCAATGCGGCGTGGCATGGAGGCGATCAGCCTGTGGCACTGCTGAGGTATTATGGAAGCCCAGGTTGCTTTGATAGCGGCCTTCAGCTCATCTTCCTCTTGACAATACCCCATAGATTCTCTATGGGATTTAGGCCAGGCGAGTTTCCTCTGGCCAATCAAGCACAGTGATACTGTGGTTATTAAACCAGGTATTGGTACTTTTGGCAGTCTGGGCAGGTGCCAAGTCCTGCTTGAAAAAGAAATCAGCATTGCCATAAAGCTTGTCAGCAGAGGGAAGCATGAAGTGCTCTAAAATTTCCTGGCAGATGGATGCGTTGACTTTGGACTTGATATAACACAGTGGACCAACACCAGCAGATGACATGGCTCCCCAAACCATCTCTGACAGTGGAAACTCCACACTGGACTGAGAGCAACTTGGATTGAGTGCCTCTCCACACTTCCTCCAAACTCTGGGACCTTGATTTCCAAATGAAATGCAAATTTTACTTTTAATCTGAAAACAGGACTTTGGATCACTGGGCAACAGACCAGTCCTTTCTCTCCTTAGCCCAGGTAAGACGCTTCTGACATTGTCTCTGGGTCATGAGTGGCTTGACAAGGAATGACTCCAGCCACAGTCCACTCCTTGTGAATTTCCACCAGATTCTTGAATGGCCTTTTCTTGACAATCCCTTCAAGGCTGCTGATATCCCTGTTGCTTGTTAACCTTTTTGTACCACACTTTTCCCTTCCTCTCAACTTCCCGTTAATGTGATTGGATACAGCACTGTGAACAGCCAGCTTCTTTAGCAATGTCCTTTTGTGGCTTACCCTCCTTGTGGAGCGTGTCAATGACTGTGTTCTGGACAACTGTCAAGTCAGCAATCTTCCCCATGATTGTGTCGCCTACTGAACCAGACTGTTAGACCATTTAACCCCTTCCCTCTTTAGCCACTTTTGACCTTCCTGACCGGGCCTCATTTTTCAAATCTGACATGTGTCACTTTATGTGGTAATAACTCCGGAATGCTTTCACCTATCCAAGCGATTCTGAGATTGTTTTCTCGTGACACATTGGACTTTAAGTTACTGGCAAAATTTGCTCGATATGTTCAGTATTTAATTGTGAAAAACACCAAAATTTAGCGAAAAATTGCAAAAATTAGCATTTTTCCCAATTTAAATGTATCTGCTTATAAGACAGGCAGTTATACCACACAAAATTGTTGCTAATTAACATCCCCCATATGTCTACTTTAGATTGGCATCGTTTTTTGAACATCCTTTTATTTTTCTATGACCTCACAAGGCTTAGAACTTTAGCAGCAATTTCTCACATTTTCAAGAAAATTTCAAAAGGCCATTTTTACAGGGGCCAGTTCAGTTGTGAAGTGGCTTTGAGGGCCTTATATATTAGAAACCGCCAAAAAGTCACCCCATTTTAAAAACTTCACCCCTCAAAGTATTCAAAACAGCATTTAGAAAATGTCTTAACCCTTCACACATGTCACAGGAATTAAAGCAAAGTAGAGGTGAAATTTACAAATTTCATAGTTTTTTTGCAGAAATAAATTTTTAGTACAATTTTTTTTATAACACAGAAGGTTTTACCACAGAAATGCAACTCAATATTTGTTGCCCAGTTTCTGCAGTTTTAGGAAATATCCCACATGTGGCCGTAGCGTGCAACTGGACTGAAGCACCGGCCTCAGAAGCAAAGGAACACCTAGTGGATTTTGGGGCCTTATTTTTGTTAGAATAAATTTTAGGCATCATGTCAGGTTTGAAGGGCTCTTGCAGTGCCAAAACAGTCAAAATCCCACAAAAGTGACCCCATCTGGGAAACTACACCCATTGAGGAAATTATCTAGGGGTACAGTGAGCATTTTGACCGCACAGTTTTTTTACAGAAATTATTGGAAGTAGGCCGTGAAAATTAAAATCAACATTTCTTCAAAGAAAATGTAGGTTTAGTGATTTTTTTTCTCATTTCCACAAGGACTAAAGGAGAAAAAGCACCATAAAATTTGTAAAGCAATTTCTCCCGAGTAAAACAATACCCCACATGTGGTAATAAACGGTTGTTTGGAGACACGGCAGGGCTGAGAAGGGAAAGAGCGCTATTTGGCTTTTGGAGATCACATTGAGCAAGAATGGTTTGCGGAGGCCATGTCACATTTGCAAAGCCCCTGAGGGGAAAAATCAATGAAAACGCTCAAAAAGTGACACCATTTAGGAAACTACACCTCTTGAGGAATTCATCTAGGGGCGTAGTGAGCATTTTGACCCCACAGATGTTTCATAGAATTTATTAGAATTGGGCAGTGAAAATAAAAACAATCCTTTTTCTTCAATAAGACGTAGCTTTAGCGCAAATTTTTTCATTTTCGCAACAAATAAAGGAAAAAAAAGAACCCAACATTTGTAAAGCAATTTCTACCGAGTACGGCAATACCCCATATGTGGTCATAAACTGCTGTTTGGGCACACGGCAGGGCTCAGAAGGGAAGGACCGCCATTTGGAGTGCAGATGTTGCTGGATTGGTTTCTGGGCCCAAAACAGTGGAAACCCCCCAGAAGTGACCCAATTTTGGAAACTACACCCCTCAATGCATTTACCTAGGGGTGTAGTGAGCATGGTAACCCTGCAGGTGTTTTGTAGAAATTAGTGTGAACTCGATGTTGCAGAGTGAAAATGGGATTTTTTCCACAGATATGTGGACAATATGTGGTGCCCGGCTTGTGCCACCATAACAAGACAGCTCTCTAATTATTATGCTGGGTTTCCTGGTTTTAGAAACACCCTACATGTGGCCCTAATCTCTTGCCTGGACAGTCGACCAGGCTCAGGAGTGAAAGCGTACCATGTCAAATTGAGGCCTAATTTGGCGATTTACAAAGTATTGGTTCACAACTGCAGAGGCTCAGATGTGAAATAATAAAAATAAACCCCTGGGAAGTGACCCTATTATGGAAACTGCACCCCTCAAGGCATTTATTAAGGGGTGTAGTGAGCATTTTCACCCCACAGGTCTTTTCCATAAATGAATGCGCTGTGGATGGTGCAAATTAAAAATTTATATTTTTCCCTAGATATGCCATTCAGTGGCAAATATGTCGTGCCCAGCTTATGCCACTGGAGACACACACCCCAAAAATTGCTAAAAGGGTTCTCCCGGGTGTGACGGTGCCATATATGTGGAAGGAAATTGCTGTTTGGGCACGCTGTAGGGTACAGATGGGAGGAAATGCCATTTGGCTTTTGGAGCGTGGATTTTGCTTGATAGTAGTTTTGTTTGGAGTCTTACTGGTGTTTCCGTTTATGTGGGGGTACATGTAAGCCGGGCGGGGTATATAAGGGGCATAGTCAGGGGGTATAATAATGGGGTAAAAAAAAACAATAAAATGATCCATAGATGTGTGTTACGCTGTGACAGAATCCTTTCTGCACAGGCCTTGTCGCACTCATATATGGCGTCCTTTATTATCCCCCTTTTGGTCCACACTCCGCGTCTTTGTAGTTTGGGGAATTTTGCTAGGAAGTGTTGTCCTGGTATAATACGGGCACCGTCGCTTCCAGCGGATATGTTTGGGCCCTCCCTTTCCTGGTTCCCTAATTTTAGGTCCTTGATAAATCGCCTCTTCAAACAGAAGAAATGTTCCCCTCGGGCACAACTGCATATTTTTTTATTTCCTGACTTATTGGAGCCTTAACTAATTTTATTTTTCATAGACGTAGCGGTATGAGGGCTGGTTTGTTGCGGGACGAGCTGTAGTTATTATTGGTACCATTTTGGGGTACATGTGACTTTTTGATCACCTTTTATCCTATTTTTTGGGATGCCAGGTAAACAAAAAAACGCAATTCTGGCACAGCTTTTTTTGGTTTTTTTTATACAGCGTTCACCAAGCATTATAAATTACATGTTAACTTTATTCTGCGGGTCAGTACGATCCCGGCGATACCTAATTTATAGCACTTTTTTATGTTTTACAACTTTTTTCACAATAAAATTACTTTTGTAAAAATAATGTATTTTTTCTGTCGCCAAGTTGTGAGAGCCATAACTTTTTAATTTTTTTTGTCGACGGAGGAGTGTGAGGGCTTGTTTTTTGCGGGACGAGCTATAGTTTTTATAGGTACCATTTTTGGATACATGCGACTTTTTGATCACTTTTTATTCTAACATTTGTAGGGCAAAGTGACTAAAAAACAGAAACTCTGGTAACGTTTTTTAAGGTTTTTTTTACGCTGTTCACCGCGTGCAATAAATAATATAATATTTTGATACCTCAGGTCGTTACGGTCGCGGCGATACCAAATACATATGGTTTATTATTATTTTTCAATAATAAAGGACTTGATAAGAGTAAAAGGGGGATTGTGTTTTATTTGATTACTTGAAACTTTTATTGTTTTCAAACTTTCATTATTTGCACTTTTTTTTACACTTTTTTATACTTTTTTTACACTTTTTCTCAAGTCCCACTAGGGGACTTCAAGGTCCAACGGTCAGATTTTTTTTTTCTAATACATTGCACTACCTATGTAGTGCAATGTATTAGATCTGTCAGTCATTCACTGACAGCAAGCCGATTAGGCTTCGCCTCCCGGCGGGGCCTAAATCGGCTTCCGTAATGGCAAAGCAGGAGACCATTGTGTCTCCTGTTGCCATAACAGCAGTCGCCAGTCCTGATTGCCTGTCAGGGCTGGCGATCTGCTAGTAACCGCTACGATGCAGCAATTGCTTTCGATTGCTGCATCGAAGGGGTTAATGGCAGGGATCGGAGCTAGCTCCGGTTCCTGCCGTTACAGGTGGATGTCAGCTGTACAGTACAGCTGACTTCCACCGCTGATGACGCCGGATCAGCTCCTGACCCGGCGCCATCTTGCCGGCAGCTACGGAAGCCGATCAGGCTCCGCCGCCGGGCGGATCTTGACCGGCTTCGGTGCTAGGCAGACCGGGAGGCCAGTATTAGGCCTCCGGTTGCCATTGCAGCCACCGGAACCCCGGCAATTTCATTACTGGGGTTCCGATGAGCTGCAAACACCTTAAGTGCAGCGATCGCGTTTGAGCGCTGCACTTAAGGGGTTAATGGCGGGGATCGAAGCTAATTTCGGTCCCCGCCGTTACAGCCGGATGTCAGCTGTAAGATACAGCTGAGATCCGGTGATGATGGGACCGGCTCAGCTTCTGAGCCGGTCCCAAACATTTGGCGTACATGTACGGCAAATGTCGGGAAGGGGTTAAAAGCTTAGGAAACCTTTGCAGGTGTTTTGTGTTGATTAGCTTATTAGAGTGTGACATCATGTGTCTACAATCTTCAACTTTTGCCCAATATTCAAATTTTCTGATAGACTAAATTTTGGGTTTTCATTAACTGTTAGCCATAATCATCAACATTAAAAGCCAAAAATGCTGGAAATAGAAAACTCTGTGTAATGAGTCTATACAGTGGCCACCAAAAGTTCCGAAACACCCTCATAACTTTTGAACGGCTCGAGGTAGAGGGTTAAAATTTGGTGGGATTTAATGGGGTCATAAAATCTACCAGTTTATTGAAAATAAAAAAAAACACCCTTGGGTGCGGTGGGGTGGTCGGGATTAGCAAAATCTTAAATGGCACGGGGGTCGAGTGGGGGCTCATTTGAAAGCGCTTTTCAATATGAAAACGATGCCGCTGAGATATTTAACTTTAAAGTTATCATCGTCATTATCGGCTACCGCCGGTGTTTGCATTACCCAGAATGTACCGCGCGGGTAAAATCCTAAATGTGTGTGGGCACGTGTGCATGTGCGAGCTTAGGAATGTCACATAAGGGTGACTTTAAATTACGTATTATTACAATCGGTCTCGGCGATACAAAATGGACCTAGTCTATGAATTTCAGAGAGCGCTAATTCGGAGAGTAATTTTCATTTTTGTACATTTCTATTGTCATATCACAAAATGCATTTGACCGAAACGGAAAGGATCACTTTATTGATGAGAGGGTATGGCGAAGAAAAAATAAGATCCTATCAAGAAGTAGCGGCTTTATTCAATGCCACTTATCCTATCCGTGATCCAATTTCATTGTCAACTGTTAAAAGAACTGTTCATCGTTTCAAAACAAGTGGTTCAATTAAAGACGCACCATGATCCGGAAGACCCAAACATGCTAGTAATGATGAAAAAGCTTTATATGTTCTGCTCAATGTACATGATGACCCTTAGGGTACGTTCACATGCAAACTCAAAAACGTCTGAAAATACGGAGCTGTTTTAAAGGGAAAACAGCTCCTGATTTTCAGGCGTTTTTAGAGCCACTCGCGATTTTTGTGGCGTTTTTTACGGCCGCTTTTGGAGCGGTTTTCAATAGAGTCTATGAAAAACGGCTCCAAAAACGTCCCGAGAAGTGACCTGCACTTCATTTTCACAACCGTGTAAAAAAAAACGGCCCGTCGGTACAGAATGCCGTTCTTCCCATTGCAATCAGTGGGCAGATGTTTGGAGGCGTTCTACTTCCGATTTTTCGGCCGTTTACGGACAAAAAACGGATGAAAATAGGCCGTGTGAACACACCCTTAAACATCTGTCTCGAATGGAGCACAACAAAATGACATCAGCGCCACATCAGTCCGTCGAATTTTGAAGAGGGATTATTATCATCCTTATAAAATACGTCTAGTTCAGGAGCTATCCGAAGATGATTATGATGCAAGAGTGGAATTTTGCGATACAATGGTGACAAGAAGGGGGCCCAAGCTTGTGGAACAGCCCAGGGCCTATAGTCTACTTAATCCGCCACTGGGTCAAGGAATAGAGGCGATGAGCCGTCACTATATGCATATATACTTCCATTGCGATGTGCCACCTAGTGGCCAGGAAGCATTTTTATGTGTTGTTTTAGTCACAGGACCTTATATAGTTACATAGTTACATAGTTTGTACGGTTGAAAAAAGACACATGTCCATCAAGTTCAACCAAGGGATGGGAAAGGGGAAATGGGATGGGAAAGGGGAAGTAAAAAATTTCTACACATAGGAGCTAATATTTTTTTGTTCTACGAAATTATCTAAGCCTTTTTTAAAGCCATCTACTGTCCCTGCTGTGACCAGCTCCTGCGGTAGTCTATTCAATAAATTCACCGTTCTCACAGTAAAGAAGGCTTGTCGCCTCTGCAGGTTGAACCTTTCTTCTTCCA
Organism: Rhinoderma darwinii; assembly: GCF_050947455.1. NCBI lineage: Eukaryota > Metazoa > Chordata > Amphibia > Anura > Rhinodermatidae > Rhinoderma > Rhinoderma darwinii. The sequence goes on along the minus strand of NW_027464300.1, from coordinate 139,024 downwards.
GACGGAGGCAGTGCCCCCTTGTTTTTTGAGGGGGTTTTAAATGGCACAGGATTTGACCATATTTTTTGTATGTGCCATTTATATATTTATATAAGTTAATCATGTCCCCCCTTAGTCGTCTTTTCTCAAGGCTAAATAGGTTTAGCTTACCTGTGCTTACATGTTCTGAGCTGTGCAGATGCTCACATCAGCAAAGCTCACTGCTATGTAACACTGTTCAGACAATGGTGGCTGACCCTGTTTATTGCAGGCACCGGGAAAACCGGCTCGGGCACTATCTTTAATATTTACTTTAGTGTGCAAAAACAGTGTAGTATGGGCAAGTAATCAGTGTCGAAACATTGAATAACTCACAAAGGGGCTGTTTTTAAATTTGATAAAAGGCGACTGATCCCACCTAATGGGTTCAGGTGCAAGGGCTGCGACCCATAAATCAGCAACTATTGTGCAAGCAGGGCTGAGTAGGCCCTGAAGCCAGAGAGGGCCCATTGCTGTGGCGGTGCAGTGCAGGAACCTCCCCACAGATGATTGCTGTGAAAGAGGCAGCATTGGATGTAACAAGTGGAAGTTGCGTGAAGCCTCCCTGTTATTTAGTTGCTGAGACGATGGGTTACCCCTGTATCAGGGAAGAGTCCGAGCTCTGCCCCAAGGAAACCAAGCTGGTAAAACCCCATTTCCTGCATTGCCTGAAATTGCCGCCATTTTGTGTAATATTTTAAGTGACTGTGCCTCTCTGCTATGAACAGTTTTTTGTATTTCCTTTTAGTCGTTTTGCAAACATTACCGGCCTACTGAAAGAAACCTGCATCAAACCTGGGTTTCTTGTCATCATACTGCCAGTAACAATGCAAGGTCAAATACATTACTCGCCCTCACTAGCCTCCCCTCATGCCAAATTTTATGGTCAAAAGGACCATAACAATTTTATTCTATTGGAAATAAAAGGTGGATTTCTGACTTTAGGGAACAGAGGGTAAAATAATAGACATGTTCCTCACCTCTGTACCTGAGATATGGTTGTGTTATACTAGATATTGTCTATAGAAGATATACATGTTAAAAACACATATATTCTTATGTATCAGGAAGATACTATCACACCTCTGCGGGTCTAGAACTCATATCTAGCTTGAGTGTTATCAGTAATTAATATAAATATTAATTACCTGTCTAGTGATTCCTTTCTTGCTGCTGACAGGGTTATATGTCACGTTCCTTCTTCTCATTGGGATCAGTCATCTGTAAAGAATCAAAGGTGTGATAATATGTTCCTGATACATGTCATAGACACTTATATGTATAACACACTAGGGCCATAATTATTTATCTCAGGTATAATGTACAAATAGAAAATAAAGAAAAAGACGACACTAAGGACCTGTTCACACTACCGCTGCCCTTCCGTTGAGGGATTCCGTCGGAGGTTTCCGTCGGGTTAACCCCTCAAAAATGAAACAAAATAACATGTCCCCCCTTTCCTGTGCTGTATGGCAAAACCCCATTTTATGGTCAAATGTAGCATAACAAGTGTATTCTATTGTAAGGCCCCTTGGGTGCCTAGAATTATGGAGCTTATTGGTATATTGCTTATATAGTTTAAATTAATTGTTATTATCAATGTAATCTTAAATGGTTAACACAATTATTTTTTCTGAGTCGTTATAAAGGTGTAATGACGGGGGTGGGGAGACAGACAAATGAGCCCTAATCTACCCACCACTCAGTCCCTGCCTACTTGCAACGACCCGCCCTAGGCGACGGGGTACAACTGGGCGACGGTCCCTACGCTCAATAAGTGCACGACAGACAAACAGACAAGGGTACACAGAGCTAGGGGGAGAAAGGGGCAGTTGCCCACGGCAACACCGTGAGCAACAAGAGAAGTGAACAAGCCGAGTCAAACCAGGAGAGTACGAGGTGCCAAACGCAGAGCAGAAAAGTAGTAAACAAGCCGAGTCAAACCAGGAGTGTACGAGGTGCCAAACGCAGAGCAGAAGAGTAGTCAGCAAACCGGGGTCAATATGAAGCAAGGACAATGGTACAAGAAGTTGCAGCAGGGCCAGGAAACCACACGAGAAGAATCACAAGCAAAGGAGGAACAGGAAAGGCAGGTATAAATAGACAGAGGGCGGGAGCTAGCTCCGTCTGGCCAGGCTGTGATAGGTTCTCCCACTCCTAAGCCTGCCACCCTGAGTGGTGGAAGATGGAGTCAGTCTCACAGACGTAGAAGCAGGTGCAGACTGATTATCTATGGGCGTTAACACCGAAGCTGTGCCTGGCAGATCCTTTACAGTACCCCCCCCCCTTTTATGAGGGGCCACCGGACCCTTTCTAAGTGGACCTGGTTTACTGGGGAAACGAAGGTGAAACCTCCTGACAAATATCCCAGCGTGAACATCCCGAGCGGGTACCCTAGTCCTCTCCTCAGGCCCGTATCCTCTCCAATGGACCAGGTACTGGAGGGAGCCTTGGACCATCCTGCTGTCCACAATCTTGGCCACCTCGAATTCTGCCCCCTCAGGGGTGAGAACAGGGACCGGAGGTTTCCTCGAGGGAGCCAAGGACGGGGAGCAGCGTTTAAGGAGGGAGGCATGGAACACGTCGTGTACTCGAAAAGATGGGGGCAACTCCAGTCGGAAGGAGACAGGATTGAGGACTTCAATGACCTTGTACGGCCCTATAAACCGGGGAGCAAACTTCTTGGACGGGACATTAAGGTGCAAATTTTTAGACGATAGCCACACCAGATCCCCGACCATAAACAAGGGGTTTGCAGAATGTTTTCTATCTGGCTGAGTTTTTTGTATGCTCTGGGACGCCTCTAGGTTCTTTTGAACCTGAGCCCAGACTGTACACAGTTCTCGATGAACGACCTCTACCTCGGGATTGTTGGAACTACCAGGTGAAACGGAAGAGAACCGTGGATTAAACCCAAAATTACAGAAAAAGGGGGAGACCCCTGACGAGTTACTGACCTGGTTATTAAGGGAAAATTCGGCGATGGGAATGAATGAGACCCAATCATATTGACAGTCAGAGATAAAACACCTTAAATATTGTTCTAGACACTGATTAGTCCTCTCAGTTTGGCCATTAGTTTCAGGATGGAAGGCAGAGGAGAAGGACAGATCAATCTCCAACTTTTTACAGAAGGCTCTCCAAAACAATGAAACAAATTGTACCCCTCTATCAGAAACAATATTGACAGGGACCCCATGGAGACGCAGGATGTGTTTGACAAACAAGGTAGCTAACGTCTTAGCATTGGGTAGTTTTTTGAGGGGCACAAAGTGGCACATCTTACTGAAGCGGTCTACTACAACCCACACCACCGACTTGCCTTGAGATGGAGGCAAATCGGTGATAAAATCCATGGAGACATGGGTCCAAGGTCTCTGGGGAATGGGCAAAGAACATAGTAAGCCCGCTGGTCGGGACCTGGGAGTCTTGGACCTAGCACAATCTTCACAAGCGGCGACGTAGGCCTTAACGTCTTTAGGCAACCCAGGCCACCAATAGTTTCTGGCAATGAGGTGCTTGGTACCCAAGATGCCTGGATGGCTAGATAGTGCAGAGTCATGATTTTCCCTAAGTACCCTCAGCCGGAATTGCAGGGGAACAAACAGCTTGTTCTCAGGAAGGCTCCCAGGAGCTGAACCTTGATCAGCCGCAATTTCAGAGACTAAATCAGAATCAATAGTGGAAATGATTATACCTGGAGGCAAAATACAAGCAGGATCTTCCTCCGAAGGAGGGCTGGCCATGAAGCTACGTGACAGTGCATCAGCCTTAACATTTTTAGACCCAGCCCTATAGGTAACCACAAAGTTGAATCTGGTAAAAAATAACGCCCAACGAGCTTGTCCCGGGTTTAGCCTCCGGGCAGATTCTAGGAAAACCAGATTCTTGTGGTCGGTAAGGACCGTTACCTGGTGTCTAGCCCCCTCCAGGAAGTGGCGCCACTCTTCAAATGCCCATTTAATGGCTAAGTGTTCGCGGTTGCCAATATCATAGTTACTCTCAGTGGGCGAAAACTTCCTGGAGAAGTAGGCACAGGGACGGAGATGGGTGAGGGACCTGGTACCCTGGGACAAGAGAGCCCCCACTCCCACCTCGGACGCGTCAACCTCCACGATAAATGGCTCCATTTGGTTGGGCTGAACCAGCACCGGGGCCGAGATAAAGCACTTCTTAAGGACCTAAAAAGCATGGACAGCCTCAGGAGGCCAGTGGAGGAGATCATCACCTTTGCGAGTGAGATCCGTAAGAGGCTTAGCGATGACCGAGAAGTTAGAAATAAACCTCCTGTAATAATTAGCGAACCCCAGGAAGCACTGTAACGCCTTCAGGGAGGCAGGTTGGACCCATTCCGCCACAGCCTGGACCTTGGCGGGGTCCATGCGGAATTCATGAGGAGTGAGGATTTGGCCCAAAAATTGTATCTCCTGCACCCCAAACACACATTTTTCGGTCTTTGCAAACAGTTTGTTTTCTCGAAGGACCTGGAGCACCTTCCTGACATGCTCAATGTGGGAGGACCAGTCCTTGGAAAATACAAGTATGTAATCAAGGTACACTACAAGAAATAACCCCAGGTAGTCTCTTAAAATCTCATTTATGAAATTCTGGAAGACCGCAGGAGCATTACACAACCCAAAGGGCATGACGAGGTATTCGAAATGACCTTCGGGCGTGTTAAACGCAGTCTTCCACTCATCCCCCTCTTTGATGCGGATAAGGTTATACGCCCCCCGTAGATCAAACTTAGAGAACCATTGGGCCCCCTGAACCTGATTAAAGAGATCAGGAATCAGAGGAAGGGGATACTGGTTCCTTACAGTGACCTTATTCAAGCTTCGGTAGTCAATGCATGGCCTAAGACCACCATCCTTCTTTCCTACGAAGAAGAAGCCAGCACCTACCGGAGAAGTAGAGGGGCGAATGTAACCCTTGGCCAGGCATTCCTGGATATACTCTCTCATGGCTTCACGTTCGGGACAAGAGAGATTAAATATCCTACCCTTAGGGAGCTTAGCTCCTGGTACCAAATTGATTGTGCAATCATATTCTCTATGAGGAGGTAACACTTCGGAGGCCTCCTTAGAGAAAACATCGGCAAAGTCCTGAACAAACTCAGGTAGCGTGTTCACCACCTCCGGGGGAGAAATAGAATTAACAGAAAAACATGACGTCAAGCATTCATTTCCCCACTTGGTAAGGTCCCCAGAATTCCAGTCAAACGTGGGATTATGCAACTGCAACCAGGGAAGGCCTAAAACCAAATCGGACGATAATCCCTGCATCACCAGTACAGAGCACTGCTCCAAATGCATGGAGCCAACAAGGAGTTCAAAAACAGGGGTATGCTGTGTAAAATAACCATTAGCAAGAGGAGTGGAGTCGATACCCACTACCGGGACAGGTTTAGGCAAATCAATCAAAGGCATAGCTAGAGACATAGCAAATTCCACAGACATGATATTAGCAGAAGACCCTGAATCCACGAAGGCACTGCCGGTAGCAGACCTACCACCAAAAGAGACCTGAAAGGGAAGCAAGATTTTATTACGTTTCATATTTACGGGAAATACCTGTGCGCCCAAGTGACCTCCTCGATGATCACTTAGGCGCGGAAGTTCTCCGGCTGCATTCTTATGCTTAGGACAGTTGTTTACTTGATGCTTGTCATCCCCACAGTAAAAGCAGAGACCATTCTTCCTGCGGAAATCTCTACGTTGTTGGGGGGACACGGAGGCCCCGAGTTGCATAGGTACCTCCGAGTCTTCCGGGGAGGAACAAAGCAACGGAACCTCGGGAGGCATCATGGGGGAGTCAGAGGAGAAAACATCAAGACGTTCAAGTCGTCGTTCCCTGAGACGTCGGTCAAGTCATACCGCTAAAGCCATAACCTGGTCTAGGGAGTCTGAAGAGGGATAACTAACTTGCAGATCTTTCAGGGTGTTCGACAGACCCAACCTAAACTGGCACCTTAAGGCAGGGTCATTCCACCGAGAAGCTACGCACCACTTCCTAAAGTCAGAGCAATACTCCTCAACAGGTCTCTTACCCTGACGTAAGGTCACCAGCTGACTCTCGGCAAAAGCAGTCTTGTCAGTCTCGTCATAGATGAGTCCGAGAGAAGAAAAGAAAAGATCAACGGAGGAAAGTTCAGGGGCGTCACCAAGGAGAAGGCCCATTCTTGGGGTCCTTCCTGGAGCCGGGACATAATTATACCCACCCGCTGGCTCTCAGAACCTGAGGAGTGGGGCTTTAAACGAAAATAGAGCCTACAACTCTCCCGAAAGGAGAGAAAAGTCTTCCGGTCCCCTGAGAACCGGTCGGGCAAATTCATGTGGGGTTCAAGAGGTGAGGTGAGGGGGATTACCATGGTAGCATCAGGCTGGTTGACCCTCTGAGCCAGGGCCTGGACCTGTAGGGAGAGACCCTGCATTTTCTGAGCCAGGGTCTCAAGGGGGTCCATAGTGGTGTCAGGGACCTGGGTAGACAAGGTATGGGCTTGTGATTATGTAATGACAGGGATGGGGAGACAGACAAGTGAGCCCTAATCTACCCACCACTCAGTCCCTGCCTACTTGCAATGACCCGCCCTAGGCGACGGGGTACAACTGGGCGACGGTCCCTACGCTCAATAAGTGCACGACAGACAAACAGACAAGGGTACACAGAGCTAGGGGGAGAAAGGGGCAGTTGCCCACGGCAACACCGTGAGCAACAAGAGAAGTGAACAAGCCGAGTCAAACCAGGAGAGTACGAGGTGCCAAACGCAGAACAGAAGAGTAGTAAACAAGCCGAGTCAAACCAGGAGTGTACGAGGTACCAAACGCAGAGCAGGAGAGTAGTCAGCAAGCCGGGGTCAATATGAAGCAAGGACAATGGTACAAAAAGCTGCAGCAGGGCCAGGAAACCAAACGAGAAGAATCACAAGCAAAAGAGGAACAGGAAAGGCAGGTATAAATAGACAGAGGGTGGGAGCTAGCTCCGTCTGGCCAGGCTGTGATAGGTTCTCCCACTCCTAAGCCTGCCACCCTGAGTGGTGGAAGATGGAGTCAGTCTCACAGACATAGAAGCAGGTGCAGACTGATTATCTATGTGTGTTAACCCCGAAGCTGTGCCTGGCAGATCCTTTACACTAGTAATAAATAATAAGATGAGGGATAATAATGATCCAAAACTATCCTAGAGTAGTGGATAGAATATTAATGCTTATTTCTATTTATTAGGCTGTCGGATATGAACCTCTGAAATACTCAGATCGAAAAATTAAAACATAATTAGACGCTAAAAAATTAATGATATTAAACAGTTTAAGACAATACATGAACTGGAAAAAAGGGGAATTATATAGTGGTCTTCAAGGATAATTAGTATTGGAAAATTTGTTTTCCTTTGTATACTAGACCGTCAATTGGTTAACTGGAAATCTGGTGGGGGAAGGACCCGTTGATATGGATAATTAGGTGTCATCTGTAAAAACTATGAACATTAACAAGTATTATTAATTATTAGGCCATATTAAATTCTGCCAATCATTTCATAAATTCTTTTGCTAATAGTGGAACATTAATTCTTTTTTTAGGTTCAGACATATAGACATTCCAGGTTTTGATATGTGTCCGCAACATAGGCATACTCAGTGAGGACGTGCCCATCCCACAGTGAGTGAGTATGTACGTGTAGGCGGGCATATATTTACAGCCTGTAGTCACCCGATTTACATGTGGACCTTTCTCGTGTTTATGGAGGGGTAGTGAGAGATGCTGTTTGAGCATGAATCTCTATATGTACATATACCTATGGTTTGGGGGGGAATATTTTTGTATGTTTGGTTATTTTTCACTTTGTTTGTGTGATTGGGTAGTGTGTAGGAACCCTTAGGGACAGGTAAGGTACACACAAACCCTTGTAGGTATTTGCCACCTCAACCTGAGAACTGGTATGGTCAATATGATGATGGATTGAATGTCAGAGGGGAAATGGAAGGCGATGCTCCACCCCACAGTAGATTCCTGGGTACCAAGACCTCAACTCCTCCTCGGGGATGATAACCTGCCATGATAAAGACCTGGATATCGGCCCACAAAGAATGTTTTGTCTTCAATCAAGATGCTGGGAAAAGTTGGAAAAGTAATGGATCACGTACAAAAGGTTGTTGAAAGGCGGGCTAAGCCATTCCAAGGCTGACCATATGAGGGCACAAGTAGCCTTACACGGGTCGGCATGCTAAAATTGGATCGGCCACTGGAAAGAACTGCTGACGCCACTCAAGAGGATGAAACTCCAAGCAAGAAAGAACAAGAAATCTGCTGTTCATGGACTTTGAGGTTTTCATATGAGCTTTGTTCGTTTGATGAGCTTTGAGGCTTCGTTCTATGGACTGTGAGTTTATTTCAACCCCGTTCTATGGACTATAAAGGTTTCTTCGTACTATGGACTATGAAGGTTTAATTTCAACTTCGTCTGATGAGCTTCGAGGCTTCGTTCTATGGACTGTGAGTTTTATCTCAACTTCGTTCTATGGACTATGAGATTTAATTTCATCTTCATTCTGTGAACTTTGAGGTTTAGTTTCTTTGGACACTAGACTCCAGAGTCAGAGGACTGGCTGGAAGATGTCCTTGAGGAGATAGCTGATGTCGAGTATCTAGGTCCAATAGTATACTTCCTTCCATCTCAGACCATTACCAGTAACCAGGGAGGTTGAGGGGGTAAATAGAACCCCACAAACACTTCCCCAAATTGCATTGTCGAGTCCCCGACAACAGGGGGATTGTAAAGGGAAGTGTCCCTATATATATATATATATATATATATATATAGTGTGTATGTATATGTGTGTATATATACAGTGTATATGTATATATATATATATACACACATATTTATAATATATATGTGGTGTATAATACATATAATGTATCATGAGCCAGGGCTGTAACAACAACAGCCCTGGTCATGAATGCGGTTCTAAGCGAAGCAGGACAATTAGCATGGCCCTGCTTTGTTTGGAAACCATGGAGACAAGGGATAGTTATCCCCTGTCTCCATTTCAAGTCTCCCGCACGCACGGACTGTCTCGTGCGGGCGCTCATGAGTCGGCTGGTGATACATTATCACCATGCCGACCCATGCTAGCCAGGGGCAAGCGCGACATCCCCCGCTACGAGCGTACCGACAGGGTTAAATAGCTGGAGCTAGCTGAAGATGACCTCACCACCAGCTGGGACCTGCATGCCTGCCTGCCTCCCACACCACCAGGAACTGGCTCTCCTCCCCTGTCCTGTCTCTCTCCTCCAACGACCTGCTATGGCTCCTGCTTCTGCCACCAATGCTAAGTATGTCTGAATAGAGTCAGTTTCAGCTCCTCGGAACCTGATTCAATTGAAGGATTTAATGAAGCCTCAGATAGTGATAACTCTAGGAACCTATACTCCCAAAGATACCAACCAGTCAGCAAACCAAGGAAGTAAAAAAACGGGAAAGGAGGGGCGGTAGGAAACATCACCCAAACAGACCAGGAACAAAACCGCCACCTACGGAACCGCAGGAATCCACACTCAGCATTAATGTGATCAACCTTTACTCATCCGAACTGACTCCAGCACAAGTCAAAGTTCTGTCGTTGGGCCTCAATTTTGCCCCTAATCGCATGTTCGATTCTTTCAACACACTTCTGGACATTAATAGATTTGTAAGGAATTTAACAGTAAAGAGGCATTTTTATAATACGCTCTCAATGACAACAGACTCCGAAGATTTTTATCTCAGAGAATCCAATACAAACATCCATGACCATAGATCACTATCGTTTGAGGTACATAGGGCAATCCAATGCTTAGAGAGTCTGAACCCAGAACTTCCTATAAGAAATATTCATTTTTCTGCGGACTTTGTTACGAAAAATCCAAGCTTCTATCCTCTGGCATCTAGGACAGACTCTATGGACAGATTTCAATGGGCAATTGAAAAGGATCTCCAGCAACTATCTGAAAATTCGAAGTGTTGCAATAAGAACTTTAATATCTCTAAAGAGGTGAATATGGCCAAAAAATTGTTAAAAAATAACAAGGGTATTATTATTAAGAGGTCGGATAAAGGGGGCAGTATCACTGTGCTAGATAGGGAAATGTACAAAACCCAAATTTTGAAACTTCTAGCAGACACAGACACATATAAAAACTAAGGCCTCATGCACACGACCGTGTTCGGTCCGTGATATACGGTCCGCATGTCGGCCGCTTGTCCCGGACCGTACAAAGTACAGGGAGCCGGGCTCCTAGCATCATACTTATCTATGACGCTAGGTGTCACTGCCTATCCACGTAACTACTGTCACACACTAAAACATGATTACAGTACGGGACAGTAGTTCCGCGGACAGGCAGTGACCCCTATCGTCATAGATAAGTGTGATGCTAGGAGCCCGACTCCCTGCACTGTGTTCGGTCCGGGACATGCAGCCGACATGCGGACCGTATATCACGGACCGAACACGGTCGTGTGCATGGGGCCTAACATGTAATCCAACATCTATGTTCCAAAAAAAGCTCAACAAACGAATAAACGATGGTTTAGGTAGTGGCGTATTAACAAGTAAACAAGCAGAATATATTATGGTCCAATGTCCCTCAAATTCCAATCATGCACGCATTGTCCAAGACTCATAAAGGCATAAACCCCCCCACCTATGCGCCCCATAGTGTCAGGGATAGGATCATTCAGAGAAAAACTATCTGAATGGCTAGACTCCTTGTTACAACCCCTTGCACTAAGAACCCCAGGCCATTTACGTGACACCAGAGATGTTTTATGCTCATTTCACAAAAAAAGATGGGAAAATAAATTTACATGGCTGAGCTGTGATGTCACCTCACTTTATACCAGCATTCCACACGAAATAGCCCATAGGGCACTAGAATATCATCTTTTTAAACACAGCAACTACAGCTTTGAGCTACAATTATATATACTTGAGGTCCTTGTCTTCCTGATGACACACAATTTCTTCCAGTTCGATGGGTTGTTTTACCTACAACTTAAGTGAGTATCAATTGGAGCTAAATTCTCCCCTTCTTTGGCTAATCTTGTGATGGCTTGGTGGGAGGAACTTTTCATTTTTTCTAGTGATAACTCTTTTGGCAGATCTATTAACTGGTATGCAAGGTATATAGACGACCTGCTATTTATATGGGAAGGCAATATGTCAGATATCCCAAATGTCATCAATTATCTTAATGACAACCAATTCAAATTGAAATTTACCTATTTTTCACAAAAAGATACTATCCAGTTTCTGGACCTAGAACTCAAAGGACATGCAGGGGAAATAATCAACACTAAAACATACCGTAAGCCGATTTCAGGGAACACTATCTTGCATGCTACAAGCGATCACCCCAGACAAACCATCTCATCAATCCCAGTGGGAGAAATGTACAGAGCAAAAATAAATTGTAGTAACGACCCCAATTACAGGGTGGAACAACAGCAAATTTGTAGGAGACTACGCAAAAGAGGGTATGCAGAATGGACCCTCAAAAGAGCAACCTCCATTGTAGAAACAAAGCCCCGAGATCTACTTCTAGAGCCAAAACATAATAATAAAGATACTGGTCTAAACGTACCTACTTTGGTGTTACAACACAGTAGTCAGTTTAATGAAATAAAGAAAATCGTCCATAAAAATGTAGCCATTCTAATATAAGACGAGGCTCTGTCAGTTATTTTGAAAGATGGTTGCAGTGTTGTATCCAGAAAAGCTCCTTCCTTAGGTGATCTATTGTCTCCTTCTATATTTTCCTCAAACATTCCCAAACTGACATGGCTTTAATATACGGGTTTCTTTAAATGCGGATCGCATCCATGTAAAATCTGTTCATATGCTAAGCCTACTAAGAACTTCAGAGATTCAGATAACAATACAAATTTTTCAATTCAAACTTACATTAATTGCAACAGTGAGGCAGTGATATACATTGTGGAGTGTTTGGAATGCAACCTAATGTATGTAGGTTGCACCAGCCGCAAATGTAAAACTAGGATACTAGAACATTTGGGCTATATAAGAAATCCTAACCTCACCAATATCTCCAATGTTGTAAAACATTTCATAACCTTCCATAATAGATCAATTACAAGTCTGAGATGTTATGCCAGAAAAAAAGTCAAAACTCCAACCAGAGGGGGGAACATCAAACATAAAATCTTATCACGTGAAGCATACTGGATATTTACACTAAAAACGAGGTTTCCTAAACGTTTGAACTTAAAAAAAGAATTAATGTTCCACTAATAGTAAAAGAATCTATGAAATGATCGGTAGAATCTAATATGGCCTAATAATCAATAAAACCTGTTAATGTTCATGGCTTTTACAGATGACACCTAATTATCCATATTAACGGGTCCTTCCCCCATCAGATTTCCCGTTTGACGGTCTAGTATACAAAGGAAAACAAATTTTCCAATACTAATTATCCTTGAAGACCAATACATAATTCCCCTTCTTTCCAGTTCATGTATTGTTTTAAACTGTTTAAATGATGTATTTTTTAGCGTCTATTCATGTTTTAATTTTTTGATGTGAGTATTTCAGAGGTTTATATCCGACAGCCTAATAAACAGAAATTAGCATTAATATTCTATCCACTACTCTAGGATAGATTTGGGTCATTGTTATCCCTCATTTTATTATTTATAAATATTCATCAATCAACGCTATAAGCACATAACTTACATAACTTACTAGTGGAGCAGTGATGTTCTATCACCGGCTCTCTGTTTCAGCGCCACTTCTGCTGGACAGCTCCACCGTGCTGGATAGCTTTTATTCATAGAATACTGATGCTTTATAGGCGTCTCCCTAGTTCAGCACTACTATGCTGGACAGCACCACTTTTCTGTGTGACATCACTAATTTTCACCTGTTGGCAACCAGATATAGACCTCGTTCTGACATTTAGTTGTTAGCATTAAAGCCATGAGGAAGAACGTGGTATACGTCTGAAACGCGTAGGCACCTTACCTACATTTTCACCCTTGCATTCGGCAATGATCTTGTTTTAACCATCCAAATAAAATTGGAACTACGTTCTGTTTTAAACCTGACTGCGCTGGACCATCGACTTTTGTCTACTTAGGTCTACTTAGATACAACGGCTTAGCAGACAGTATCACACATTCTAGGCCCAATTAGAAGGTTAATTGTGAAAAAAATTCTTATGGTGTTTTTCGATAAAAGTCACTTGAACTGGTATCATTTAAACAGTTAACCCATAAATGGCGCTGTTTATGTGGAATTTACCCTGCGGCCTAATGTAATATATAATGTATTTTAAAAAATGTAAAAAAGCATACATTTTGTGGGGTGAATTGAAAAAAAACCTGTAATTCCACCATTTCTGTTTTGATTTTACAATGTTCATCGGGCGGCATGAATTGCATGATAACTTGATTCTGCGGGTCGTTACGATTATGGCGATACCAAATTTATATAGTTTTATTTTTTACAAAATAATTTGTTTTTGTGACACTGCATTCGAAGATGAACTGCATAGTTTTTCAATGCAACAGCACTTCATAGGGCTATAAGGGGTTAAAACCCACTCTCTGAAGCCCCCCTTCAAGATACATTTCAACTAATCTGGTCCCCATGGCAGAAATATGTCTTTCTATCTGGCACCTCCAGCAGACTCCTTTCAGTCTAGTTTGATTTATTTTACCTCAGAGTTCCTCTTTTTACCTTTTTTTAATTTATTTTCTCCCCCCCTTTTTTTTAAACTATTTCTAACAGGGGCTGTGCAGAGTTAGTGGCTGCTTTCTTTCAAAAACAGCACCACACCTATCCACAGGTTGTATCTGGTATTGCAGGTTTTCTCCATTGAAGTGAATGGTAATGAGCTGTAATACCACACACAACCTATGGACAGGTGTGGTGCTGGTTTTTGGAGAAAGCAGACAAGTTATCTTATCCTGGACAACCCTTTGTCATGCATTGTTCTTGTGCGGAGATGCTCCCTGCAATATCCCTTTTCCTTTATGGCCGCTGATATGTTCTATTCAGCTTTATGGCCTCTGTGGTAAGTACACTGCCAGTCAGTAAAGGGTTAACACTTCAGACCACTGTGGGTGACGTCACAATGAATGAGGCGGCAGTGTTAATAAACTCCTGCAGTAATGATGATGAATGCGCTGATGTCATAAATACAAATGTTTATGACATAAAGAAGATTCCATATTAGAAGGTTTTACTGCCACATTCAGCGCCATATTGGATGGGACTGAGGACCTTGAGCTTGACTTCTCCACCAATGCCGACTTGATGTAATTTGGAGATTCTAGCAGGGAAACCCTACACCCAAGACCACTTCTTCATCACAGTGATGCCATCCTCTTCATACGGGTTGTCTGTAATAGAGGGGGGTTTCCAGCAGGAGATCCCCTTCTATTGGCCGGAGCGGAGACAGATGCTACAAGGAGGCATCTGGAGGACCCGTCTCATCCGTGGATCACCCATTCATTTTAATGGGTGCCCAGGAAGAGAGACACCCGCCTAGCCAACCAGATCAGCCGATTTATGTGTTTTATGTTGTTCGTTCATTGTATTGTCTTTCCTTGAAAATCTGAGAAAACTTACAAATTCTGTTACAAATTCTATTTTGGCACCTTCTAAGCCCAGAGGAAGGGCAATCCTCCAGCCATGGTTTCCCTAGAGGTTTCCCCCACAGGGGGTTTTTCCTTTCCTGCGTGCTGGAGGGTGACTCTTCGTGAGTCGGAGGTTTGCCATTTTGGGTTTGGTCATATAATATAATAAAAGTTTTGACCATTTAACACCCAATTATAATGTTTTGTGTCTTTATTTTGCATTCTTTGGTTTGGTGATTGGGAATCTGGGTCTATCACATATCACAAAATCATAAGGCCGGACATCTACTTCCCACACTGACATAGAATGGAGACAACAAGCGTTGCTGCAGAATTAAGTGTACACATCCTTACATTAACCCCTTCCTGATATTTGCCGTATGGGTACGCCATGGAAAGTTATGACTTCCCGCAAATTGCCGTATCCATACGCCAAATGTTTGGCAACGGCCCAGAAGCTGAGTCGGTGCCATTATCCCCGGATCTCAGCTGTATCTTACAGCTGACATCCGGCTGTAATTGCGGGGACCAAAATTAGCTTCGATCCCCGCCATTAACCCCTTAAGTGCAGCGCTCAAACGCGAGTGCTGCACTTAAGGTGTTTGCAGCTCATCGGAACCCCAGCAATGAAATTGCCGGGGTTCCGGTGGCTGCAATGGCAACCGGAGGCCTAATACTGGCCTCCCGGTCTGCCTAATACGGAAGACGGTCAAGATCCGCCCGGCGGCGGAGCCTGATCGGCTTCCGTAGCCGCCGGAAAGATGGCATCCACCTTTAATGGCAGGAACCGGAGCTAGCTCCAATCCCTGCCATTATCCCCCTCGATGCAGCAATCGAAAGCGATTACTGCATCGTAGTGGTTACTAGCAGATCACCAGCCCTGACAGGCAATCAGGACTGGCGACTGCTGCTATGGCAACAGGAGACACAATGGCCTCCTGCTCTGTTATTACGGAAGCCGATTAGGCCCCGCCGGGAGGCGAAGCCTAATCGGCTTGCTGTCAGTGAATAACTGACGGATCTAATACATTGCACTACGTAGGTAGTGCAAAGTATTAGAAAAAAAATGAAAAAAATAGAAGTTTGAAAACAATAAAAGTTTCAAGTAATAAAATAAAACACTATCGCCCTTTTTCGCTTATCAAGTCCTTTATTATTGAAAAAAAATAATAAACCATACGTATTTGGTATTGCCGCGACCGTAACGACCTGATGTATCAAAATATTATATTATTTATTGCACACGGTGAACAGCGTAAAAAAAACCTGTAAAAAACTATACCCGAGTTTCTGTTTTTTGGTCACTCTGCCCTACAAATATTGGAATAAAAAGTGATCAAAACGTTGCACGTATCCAAAAATGGTACCTATAAAAACTATAGCTTGTCTCGCAAAAAACAAGCCCTCATACAGCTCCGTCGACAAAAAAATTGGAAAGATATGGTTCTCACAACTTGGCGACAGAAAAAATACATTCTTTTTACAAAAGCAATTTTAATGTGCAAAATGTTGTCAAACATAAAAAAAGTTCTATAAATTAGGTATTTCCGGAATCGTACGGATCCACATAATAAAGTTAACTGGTAATGTATAACGCATGGTGAACACTGTATAAAATTTTTTTTAAAAAACTGTGCCAGAATTGCGTTTTTTTGTTTACCTGGCCTTCCAAAAAATAGGATGAAAGGTGATCAAAAAGTTGCATGTACCCGAAAATGGTAACAATAATCGTTACAGCTTGTCCTGCAAAAAAACAGCCCTCATACCGCTACGTCTATGAAAAAATAAAATTAGTTATGGCTCCAATAAGTCAGGAAATAAAAAATATGCAGTTGTGCCCGAGGGGAACATTTCCTCTGTTTCAGGAGGCGATTTATCAAGGATCTAAAATTAGGGAACCAGGAAGGGGAGGGCCCAAACATATCTGCTGCAAGCGACGGTGCCCGTATTATACCAGGACACTTCCTAGCAAAATTCCCCAAACTGCAAATATGCGGACCAAAAGGGGCATAAGAAAGGACGCCATATATCAGTGCGACACTGGCCTGTGCAGAAAGGATTGCTTCACAGCGTAACACACATAAATGGATTATTTTATTGTTTTTTTACCCCATTATTATGCCACCTGACTATGCCCCTGATGTACTCTGCCCAGCTCACATATGCCCCACGTTATAAACGGAAACACTCCAAACAAAACTATTACCAAGCAAATTCCACGCTCCAAAAGCCAAATGACGCTCCCACCCATCTGAACCCTACAGTGTGCCCAAACAGCAGTTTCCTTCCACATATATGGCATCGTCATACCCGGGAGAACCCTTTTAAAAAAATTTGGGGTGTGTGTCTCCAGTGACATAAGCTGGGTATGACATATTTGCCATTGAAATGGCATTTCTAGAGAAAAATATCAATTTTTACTTTGCACCACCCGCAGCGCTAATCATTTATGGAAAATACCTGTGGGTGAAAATGCTCACTACACCCCTTAATAGATGCCTTGAGGGGTGCAGTTTCCAAATGGGGTCACTTCTCAGGGCTTTCTTTTTATTATTTCACATCTGAGCCTCTGGAATTGTGATGCAATACTTTATAAATCGCCAAATTAGGCCTCGATTTTGCATGGTACGCTTTCACTCCTGAGCCTGGTCGAATGTTCGGCAAAAGATTAGGGCAACATGACGGGTGTTTCTAAAACCAGGAAACCCAGCATAATAATTAGAGAGCTGTCTTGTTATGGTGGCACAAGCTGGGCACCACATATTGGCATATCTATGGAAAAAAAATCCCATTTTCACTCTGCAACATCGAGTGCACACTAATTTCTACAAAACACCTGCAGGGTTAACATGCTTACTACACCCCTAGGTAAATGCATTGAGGGCGTAGTTTCCAAAATGTGGTCACTTTTGCGGGGTATCCACAGTTTTGGTCCCACAGGTGCCCAGAAACCAATCCAGCAAAATCTGCACTCCAAATGGCGCTCTTTCCTTTCTGAGCCTTGCCGTGTGCCCAAACAGCCGTTTATGACCACATATGGGGTATTGCCGTACTCGGAAGAAATTGCTTTACAAATGTTGTGTTCTTTTTTTGCATTATTTGTTGAGAAATCCCAAAAATTTGCGGTAAAACTACGTCTTATTGAAGAAAAAGGATTGTTTTTATTTTCACTGCCCAATTCTAATAAATTCTATGAAACATCTATGGGGTCAAAATGCTCACAATACTCCTAGATGGATTCCTCAAGGGGTGTAGTTTCCTAAAGGGAGTCACTATTTGGGCGTTTTCATTGTTTTGCCCCTCAGGGGCTTTGCAAATGCGACATTGCCTCCGCAAACCATTCCTGCTAAATGTCATCTCCAAAAGCCAAATAGCGCTCTTTCCATTCTAAGCCCTGCCGTGTGTCCAAACATCCGTTTATTACCACATGTGGGGTACTGTTTTACTCGGGAGAAATTGCTTTACAAATTTTGCTGGCTTTTTCTCCTTCAGTCTTTGTGGAAATGAGAAAAAATTTGCTAAAACTACATTTTCTTTGAAAATATGTAGATTTTTATTTTCAGGGCCTACTTCCAATAATTTCTGCAAAAAACCTGTGTTGGGTCAAAACGCTCAGTATACCCCTAGATAATTTCCTCAATGGGTGTAGTTTCCAAAATGAGGTCACTTGTGGGGGGTTTACACTGTTTTATCCCCTCAGGGGCTTTGTAAATGTGACATGGCCTCCGCAAACCATCCCTGCTAAATGTGAACTCCAAAAGCCAAATGGTGCTCCATCCGTTCTAAGCCCTGCCGTGTGTCCAAACAGCCATTTATTACCACATGTGGGGTATTGTTTTACTCGGGAGAAATTGCTTTACAAATGTTGTGGTGCCTTTTCTCCTTCAGTCCTTGTGGAAATGAGAAAAAATTAGCTTTACCTTCATTTTCTTTGAAAAAATGTAGATTTTTATTTTCAGGGCCTACTTCCAATAATTTCTGCAAAAAACCTGCGGGGTCAAAACGCTCAGTATACACCTAGATAATTTCCTTGATGTGAGTAGTTTCTCAAATGGGATCACTTTTGGTGGATTTCCACTGTTTTGGCACCGCAAGAGCCCTTGAAATTGAAACCTGACATGGTGCCTAAAATATATTCGAATAAAAATAAGGGCCCAAAATCCACTAGGTGCTCCTTTGCTTCTGAGGCCGGTGCTTCAGTCCAGTAGCACGCTACGGCCACATATGGGATATTTCCTAAAACTGCAGAATCTGGGCAATAAATATTGAGTTGCATTTCTATGGAAAAACTTTCTGTGTTATAAATAAAAATGGATTAAAAATTTATTTGTAAATTTCACCCCTACATTGCTTTAATTCCTGTGAAAAGTTTAAAGGGTTAAGAAATGTTCTAAATGCTGTTTTGAATACTTTGAGGGGTGAAGTTTTCAAAATGGGGTGACTTTTTTTGGGTTTCTAATATATAAGGCCCTCAAAGCCACTTCACAAGTGAACGGGCCCCTGTAAAAATAGCCTTTTGAAATTTTCTTGAAAATGTGAGAAATTGCTGCTAAAGTTCAAAGCCTTGTAACGTTCTAGAAAAATAAGAGGATGTTCAAAAGACGATGCCAAACTAAAGTAGACATATGGGGGATGTTAGTTAGCAACAATTGTGTGTGTTATAACTACCTGCCTTACAAGCAGATACATTTAAGTTGAGAAAAATGCAAATGTTTGCAATTTTTCGCTAAATTTTGGTGTTTTTCACAATTAAATACTGAACATATCGAGCAAATTTTGCCAGTAACATCAAGTCCAATGTGTCATGAGAAAACGATCTCAGAATCGCTTGGATAGCTAAAAGCAATCCGACGTTATTACCACATAAAGTGACACATGTCAGATTTGAAAAATGAGGCTCTGTCAGGAAGGTCAAAAGTGGCTAAAGATGGAAGGGGTTAAGATATTGTATTACAGTCTGTAGCCTTTGGGGGGAATATATTAACCTTTCTACAACAGTTTACTAAAATACACAAATGTTGACATTTTTGGGGTGCAAAAAATGGGCGGGGCTTAGCAGAAATGGCCAACAATTTTACTATAAGTTACGCCAGTAACTGATGTAAATTATAGCAGAAATCTATATGTGTAGTGCGGCCCAGATTTATCTCTGGGGAGCGTAACAAGGCAAAGTTCCGTGCCAGACCCATACCTCCCCCCAATCATACTGTTTGCCCCCCAATCAGACAATAAAATACATTTTAAAAATGTACTTACCTCACCACTCCGATTCTCCCTCCCGGATTCCCTCAGGCTCTTACAGCACGCCGCAGCACGTAGAAAGTACTGATGACAGGCCGCGTTGCAGCTAAAAGATGCAACACATTTATTAAGAGTCTTTTTCGCCTGTTAAGAAATGTGTTGCATCTTACTCCAGCAAACTGTTTAATAGGACTGGTGTATGAAACGCCAGTATTAAAGGGAATGTGTCGCTAGAAATTTTATTTTATTTTTTTCAGGAAATATTATAAATTAGATTCTAATTTATAACATTTCCATGTGCTGGTCACTAGAGGGAGCAATTCTCAAAATTGCCGCATTGGCATGTGGTAAAGCAACCTCATTGCCTTATGCTGCAAATTTGTAGTAGACACACTCGCTCTAGTGTCCTCACAGAATCCCCCCTCCTTTATCCTGCCTAGTGCCAGGAGAAAGAAGGGGGTTGAATCTTCAAACCTCCTACACTGTGTGCCGCCATTTTCTGAGCGAATGCACAGTGTAGGAAGATTAGATACAGTGCTCAGCAGAAAGTATAACACTAACATACACGCACATCACATACACAAACATAACTTACCTGCTCCTGCCGCCGCGTCCGCCCTGCCGCTCCTAGTCCTTGCATCTGCGCTGCCTTCAACATATGGCCGGAAGCCGCGACCGGAAGTCGTCATCTTACTGTCCGGCCGTGGCTTCCGGTCCACATGAAAATAGCGCTGGATGTCGCTCTACTAAAGACCTTTCTTTTGATCTATGTGGGAGTGGCGCATGCGCCGTTCCCACACGGACGGCATACACTATAGTGAATGGAACGGCTCCCGTTCGCATTCTCTATGGGAATGTATGTGCCGTATTCCATCTCTGTATGTGTCGTTAATGGACAGATACAGAGATGAAAAAAAAAAATGGCAGCCCCCATAGAGAAGTAAAAGAAGGAAAAAAGTAAAAAGTACAACAAAAAAACACAAATAAATACAATTTATTTTAATGACATACTAAAAGCAATATTATATATATATATATATATATATATATATATATATATATATATATATAAAAAACATTTCCGTGACACCTTCCCTTTAAAAGGGTTTTCCACGTTCTGACAACTGATGACCTATCCACTGGATAGGTCATCAGTATATGATCGGTGCGTGAACCTTTTAGAAGGTTAATCTTTACCCGCTAAGGTGGAAGGGTTGGTTCCAATGCCTAGTTATGGTGGTGTCTGAGGAAATAAAGGTCCTTTTAGACGTCCCGATACTGACCATGAAAACCAGCACCAATCGACGATACAGCGTGTCACAAGGAGCAATCATCGTTAATGTATGGGGGCAAACAATCGTTACTACACCAGACCCCGCACCGATCCACCACTCCAGCTGCCTCTGGGCACCGGACAACACTGCCGGATGTAGATGGCTCCGGTCAAAGAATAGAGGCCGAGCTGCAGTTCTGCCGAACGGCTGCTATGCAGTGATCTGAGCAATCTGCTTCCGGCAGTGTTGTCCAGTGCCCGGAGGCAGCTGGACTGGCAGATCGGTGCGGGGTCTGGTGTAGTAACGATTGTTTGCCCCCATACATTAACGATGATTGCTCCTTGTGACACGCTATATCGTCGATTGGTGCTGGTTTTCATGGTCAGTATCGGGACGTCTAAAAGGACCTTTATTTCCTCAGACACCACCATAACTAGGCATTGGAACCAACCCTTCCACCTTAGCGGGTAAAGATTAACCTTCTAAAAGGTTCACTATGTACACATAAGGGCTGATGGTGAAAACACAGAGGGGCTCACCATATATCCAGCGTATAACTGTGTCCTCCAAATCTTACGGAGCAGGAGTTGTTCTAGATTCCTCTTTATATCCCAGACACGTTCATACCATTTTAGACAATGAATCGACATATCGCAAACTTGTGGCGAAACCAAGCACCGCATGTAAGGAATCTTTAAAAAATCTGCTAGAAGAAGGAATTGGATCAGGAGTATTAGCCAACAAACAGGCAGAATACTTACTGATAGAATTCCCTATTGTTCCCATATTCCATGGGATGCCAAAAATCCATAAATTTGCATGGTCTTGAAACTTGGGTTATCTGTGACGTAGTTGGCTAGTACTCCTGCAAACAGGCCTGCCATCAGGGTAGTACCGCTGGTACTACTGTCAGGGGCCTGGCCACAAAAGTAAAATAAAGTGGGCAGCCGCCGCTCATCAAGGTTATGATTAGCGTTAATTGGTTTGTAGAAAGGAATGGGATCCATGCAGGGGCCAGCTCCGCAACTTGGTGAGTGACTGTTTTAAAGCAGTAGATTCAGTTTAATAATTTTTTTCATGTTGCCCCTCTGCTCCCACCTTCCCACCTGTCTCTCTCCCCTTCCCCTCCCCAGACCCCAGTCAAGCGTCATATTCACTCTGGCCCAACTCCCGCCTCGGCCACTTTCCGTTCTCTTAGCCTACTCCTCCGCCTACATCCTGGTATAATAGCTAAAGAAAATTACCCTATGAGGTTTAGAGTCAGTTAGTTATATGTCAACATTTTGATCTAAGGTTTGCACACCATGACAGTCGGTAGTCATGTAGACTGGACACTTCCATGATTTGAATACGCTGTGACGTGGCACATTAGGTCACGGGAACGTGGTGTAAAGGATCTGCCAGACACAGCTTCTGTGTCGACGCCCGTGGTTAATCAGTCTGCACCTGCTCCTAGGTCTGATAGAGTGACTCGATCTTCTACCACTCAGGCTGGTAGGCTCAGGAGTGGGAGAACCTATTACAGCCTGGCCAGACGGTTCTAGCTCCCGGCCTCGGTCTATTTATACCTTCATTTCCTGCTTGTCTTTGCCTGTGATTCTTTCCTGTTTTCTGGCTCTGCTGCTCCTGCTATTATTATTGACCTTGCTTCATTTTGACCCTGGCTTTACTGACTACGCTCCTGCTCTGTGTTTGGTACCTGGTACACTCCTGTTTTGACTCGACTTGTTCACTACGCCTGTTGCTCACTGTGTTGCCGTGGGCAACTGCCCCATTTCCCTTAGCTTCTGTGTACACTTGTCTGTTTGTCTGTCGTGCACATATTGAGCGTAGGGACCGTCGCCCAGTTGTACGCCGTCGCCTAGGACGGGCCGTGCAAGTAGGCAGGGACTGAGAGGCGGGTAGATTAGGGCTCACCTGTCTGTATCCCTACCCCGTCATTACACGTGGTATCTAGGTTACATCAACACTTTCATGACGTATCTTGTGGTTCACGCTTGGGCATTGGAGATGAAGAAGACTGGAAGAAGTCATCATGGCGTTCTGGGCCAGCTGAAGAAGAAAAGAGAACGTGAACGACTCCAATCTAAGAAGATGTCACATGTGAGTCACTGAATTTCACTGCACTGTATTCACTTATATGGTCTGCAGAATGCCTGTGTAGGACTGATATCTGTCACAATATGGTGGGAATACTGGTCTTTGTTTTACAACACACGTTTTTAGTACACATTTAAGAGTGTTTAAATTATTTCTATATAGTTGAAGGGTAGACCCCCAAGAATTATTTCCTTTGGTGGGTCCAAGGTACCTCAGTCAGACACTGAGTGTACAGATCCTTGCATTAAGATATTGTATTACTGTCTGTAGCCTTAGACGAGAATTTATTAACCTTGCTAAGCCTCTTATCTGGCATAGAAAAATCCCAAAAGTGCAGGAAAGTTTTCGGTCACTTTTCGCTGCCTTTGGCACTTTTTTGAAAAGTGTGTGGCGCTTTGCGGAAAGGGCCGACAATTTTACTATCATTTACGCCAGTAACGGGCGTAATGTAAAGCAGAAATCAACGCCAGCTCCGAGCTAGTGTACAATTTTACATTGAGTGTGCAACAAAAGGCCTAAGCCAGACCCTGTATCTCCCCCACTAATCAGACTGTTTTGTGCCACAAGACATGTGTTTTGCCCACACCCCTAAAAAAAACAAAAAAAAAGATATATATATATCTGAGACAGCGTATCTATAAGGGTATATTCACACGCTGTGTTTTCAGGCGTATTTCAGAGCGTAAACGCCTTCAAATACGCCTGAAAAATCGGTAGCCCAATGCCTTCAAACATCTGCCTATTGTATTTTAAAACGGCACGTAAAAAGAAGGAGCATGTCACTTCTTGAACCGTTTTTGGAGATGTTTTTCATTGTGTCAATGGAAAAACAGCTCCAAAAACAGCTAGAAAAAAACACCTCAAAAAACGTTTACAGCTTCAAAAACGGCTGTAAATCAAAGGCTGTGTTCTCTGAAAACAGCTCTGTAATTTTCAGCCATTTTTGACTTTGCATGTGAACCCTAAGACTATGACACCTGATAGCTCTGCTACTTGATAGGAGACAGCGGCTCAGCAGACAGTATCACATATAATATGCTGAGATACAACGGCTTAGCAGACAGTATCACACATGCTAGCCCCAATTAAAAGGTTAATTGGGAAAAAATGTCTTATAGTGTTTTTCGATAAAGGTCACTTGAACTGGTATCATTTAAACAGTTAACCGATGAATGACGCTGTTTACGTGGAATTTACCCTGCGGCCTAATGTACCATATAATGTATTAAAAAAACAATGTAAAAAAACCTACATTTTGTGGGGTGAATTGAACAGAAAACCTGTAATTCCGCCATTTCTGTTTTGATTTTACAGTGTTCATCGGGTGGAATGAATTGCATGATAACTTGATTCTGCGTGTCGTTACGATTATGGCGATACCAAATTTATATAGTTTTATTTTTTACTAAATAATTTGTTTTTGTGACGCTGCATTCGAAGATGAACTGCATAGTTTTTCAATGCAACAGCACTTCATAGGGCGGGAAGGGGTTAAAACCCACTCTCTGAAGCCCCCCTTCAAGATACATTTCAACTAATCTGGTCCCCATGGCAGAAATATGTCTTTCCTTCTGGCACCTCCAGCAGACTCCTTTCAGTCTAGTTTGATATCTTTTACCTCAGAGTTCCTCTTTTTCCCTTTTTTTACTTTCTTCTTTCCCTCTCCCCTTCTTCTCCTTCTCCCCCCACTTTATTTTAACTATTTCTAACAGGAGCTGTGCAGAGTTATAAAAATATGGCTGCTTTCTTCCAAAAACAGCACCACACCTATCCACAGGTTGTATCTGGTATTGCAGGTTAGCTCCATTGAAGTGAATGGTAATGAGCTGTAATACCACACACAACCTATGGACAGGTGTGGTGCTGGATTTTGGAGAAAGCAGTTAAGTTATCTCATCCTGGAGAACTCTTTGTCATGGATAGTTCTTGTGCGGAGATGCTCCCTGCATTATCCCTTTTCCTTTATGGCCGCTGATATGTTCTATTCAGCTTTATGGCCTCTGTACTAAGTTCATTTCCAGTCATTAAAGGGTTAACACTTCTGACCACTGTGGGTGACGTCACAATGTATGAGTTGTGCAGTGGTAATAAATTCCTGTAGTAATGATGATGAAGGTGCTGATGTCATAAATACAAATGTTTATGACATAAAGAAGATTCCATATTAGAAAGTTTTACTGCCACATTCAGCGCCATATTGGATGGGACTGAGGACCTTGAGCTTGACTTCCCCACCAATACCGACCTGATGTAATATGGAGGTTCTAGCAGGGAAACCCTTCACCCCAGACCACTTCTTCATCACATCCTCTTCATACGGGTTGTCTGTAATAGAGGGGGGTTTCCAGCAGGAGATCCCCCTCTATTAGCCAGAGCGGAGACAGATGCTACAAGGAGGCATCTGGAGGACCCGTCTCATCCGTGGATCGCCCATTAATTTTAATGGGTGCCCAGGAAGAGAGACACCCGCCTAGCCATCCAGATCAGTCGATCTATGTGTTTTATGTCGTTCGTTCGTTCGTTCGTTCGTTCGTTCGTTCGTTCGTTCGTTCGTTCGTTCGTTCGTTCGTTCGTTCGTTCGTTCGTTCGTTCGTTGTATTGTCTTTCCTTAAAAATCTGAGAAAACGTATAAATTCTGTTACAAATTATATTTTGGCACCTTCTAAGCCTAGAGGAAGGGCAATCCTCCAGCCATGGTTTCCCTAGAGGTTTCCCCCACAGGGGTTTTTTCCTTTCCTGCGTGCTGGAGGGTGACTCTTCGTGAGTCGGAGGTTTGCCATTTTGGGTTTGGTCATATAATATAATAAAAGTTTTGACCATTTAACACCCAATTATAATGTTTTGTGTCTTTATTTTGCATTCTTTGGTATGGTGATTGGGATTCTGGGTCTATTACATATCACAAAATCATAAGGCCGGACATCTACTTCCCACACTGACATAGAATGGAGACAACAAGCGTTGCAGCACAATTAAGTGTACACATCCTTACATTAAGATATTGTATTACGGTCTGTAGCCTTTGGGGGAAATATATTAACCTTTCTACAACAGTTTATTAGCGTAGAAAATTCACAAAATACGCAAATGTCATAATTTTTGGGGGCAAAAAATGAGCGGGGCTTAGCAGAAATGGCCAACAATTTTACTATAATTTACGCCAGTAACTGATGTAAATTATAGCAGAAATCTATATGTATAATGCGGCACAGTTTTATCTCTGGGGGGCGTAACAAGGCAAAGGTCCGTGCCAGACCCATACCTCCCCCCCCAATCAGACTGTATGCCCCCCCAATCAGACAATAAAATACATTTAAAAAATGTACTTTAAATTTACAGCAGGCCGCAGCACGTAGAAAGTACTGATGACAGGCCGCGTTGCAGCTAAAAGATGCGACACATTTATTAAGAGTCGTTCGCCTGTTAATAAATGTGTTGCATCTTACTCCAGCAAACTGTTTAATAGGGCTGGTGTATGAAATGCCAGTATTAAAGGGAATGTGTCGCTAGAATTTTTTTATTTTTTTCAGTTAAACAGTTAGTATATAAGTGATTAAACATTGTTTTAATTTTTTTATTTTTCACAAGTCAGGAAATATTATAAATCAGATTCTAATTTATAACATTTCCATGTGCTGGTCACTAGAGGGAGCAATTCCTAAAATTGCAGCATTGGCATGTGGTAAAGCAACCTCATTGCCTTATGCTGCAAATTTGGAGTAGGCACACTCGCTCTGCCCCAGCACACACCAGTAAACATACCTACCAACTTTCAAGTATCTAATCTAAGTATTCTCCGCCCACACATACCCGGTTCAGCCCACTCATTATTATGTTCCCATAGGACCCCCCACACAGTATAATGACAAATAGCTGTCCCCATACAGTTTAATGCCCCCTTAGCTACCCCTAGTACCAGTGCGCACATATAAAGCGCAAGTGCTCATATAGATAGTGTCACACACAGTGCCCATGTAGATGGTGCCACCCCCCCAGGGATTCCACTCCAGGAGGAGCCCCTGCCGTCACTGTCCATATATGGACAGTGACGTAAGGCATTCCCTATAGGAGCAGAATCTCTGGCCACGCTGTGGCCAAGGATTGCTCTCCAGGAGGAGCCCTTTATGTAATTGTACATATATGGACAGTGACATCAGGGGTTCCGCCTAGGAGCGGAATCCCCGGCCAGACCATCGGCAATGCAAAGGCAGTGGATTCCGTTCCAGGAGTAGTCCCCGACGTCTATGTTCATATATGGATAGTGAGACAAGGGGCTCCGCACTTAAAGTAGCGCTGTGCCCGGGAATTCCTCGGCGAGTGGTACTAATACAGAATCAGGGAGCTGACGATCCCTTTCATTAGCATTGGATTAAACTGTATAATAGTGGGTGAAGATTGTGAGGATCTGGTCATTTCTAATAATGCAGATCTTGTTGGGAATGTCAATGTTCGTGAAAACCTCGGTAACAGTGATCACAATATAGTTACATTTTACCTATACTGTAAAAAACAAACGCAGGCTGGGAGGGCAAAAACATTTAATGTTAAGAAAGCCCATTTCCCCAGGATGAGGGCTGCAATTCAGGATATAGACTGGGAAGAACTAATGTCAAATAATGGGACAAATGAT
This sequence comes from Rhinoderma darwinii, assembly GCF_050947455.1. NCBI lineage: Eukaryota > Metazoa > Chordata > Amphibia > Anura > Rhinodermatidae > Rhinoderma > Rhinoderma darwinii. The sequence goes on along the minus strand of NW_027464300.1, from coordinate 111,118 downwards.
AAATGGGAGATTTTCAAATCTACTTTGAGTTATTATAGTGCAAAATTTATTCCTATAGGTAACAAGTATAAACGACTAAAACTAAATCCCACATGGCTTACACCTTCTGTGAAAGGGGCAATACATGACAAAAAAGGGCATTTAAAAAATACAAATCTGAGGGTACATCTGCAGCCTTTGTAAAATATAAAGAGCTTAATAAAATCTGTGAAAATTTAATAAAATTAGCAAAAATACAAAATGAAAGGCAGGTGGCCAAGGATAGTAAAACAAATCCCCAAAAATTCTTCAAGTATATAAATGCTAAAAAGCCCAGGTCTGAACATGTAGGACCCCTAGATAACGGTAATGGGAAGTTGGTCACAGGGGATCAAGAGAAGGCAGAGTTACTAAATGGGTTCTTTAGCTCTGTATATACAACTGAAGAAAGAGCAGCTGATGTAGCCGGTGCGAGTGCTGTTAATATATCAGTTTATATACTAAATTTGATGAATGTAGATATGGTCCAAGCTAAATAAAATAAAATAAATGTGCACAAGGCCCCGGGACCAGATGGGATACACCCTAGAATTCTTAAAGAGCTTAGTTCAGTTATTTCTGTCCCCCTTTTCATAATATTCAGAGAATCTCTAGTGACTGGTATAGTGCCAAGGGACTGGCGCAGGGCAAATGTGGTGCCTATTTTCAAAAAGGGCTCTAGGTCTTCCCCGGGTAATTATAGACCAGTAAGCTTAACATCCATCGTGGGGAAAATGTTTGAGGGGCTATTGAGGGACTATATACAGGATTATGTGATAAAAGCCAGCACGGTTTTACTAAGAAGTTGTCAAACTAACCTAATCTGTTTTTATGTAGAGGTGAGCAGAAGTCTAGACAGAGGGGCCGCTGTGGATTTAGTGTTTTTGGACTTTGCAAAGGCATTTGACACTGTCCCCCATAGACGCCTAATGGGTAAATTAAGGACTATAGGTTTAGAAAATATAATTTGTAATTGGATTGAGAATTGGCTCAAGGACCGTATCCAGAGAGTTGTGGTCAATGATTCCTACTCTGAATGGTCCCCGGTAATAAGTGGTGTACCCCAGGGTTCAGTGCTGGGACCACTATTATTCAACTTATTTATTAATGATATAGAGGATGGGATTAATAGCACTATTTCTATTTTTGCAGATGACACCAAGCTATGTAATATAGTTCAGTCTATGGAAGATGTTCATGAATTGCAAGCGGATTTAAACAAACTAAGTGTTTGGGCATCCACTTGGCAGATGAAGTTTAATGTAGATAAATGTAAAGTTATGCATCTGGGTACCAAGAACCTGCATGCATCATATGTCCTAGGGGGAGCTACACTGGCGGATTCACTTGTTGAGAAGGATCTGGGTGTACTTGTAAATCATAAACTAAATAACAGCATGCAGTGTCAATCAGCTGCTAAAAAGGCCAGCAGGATATTGTCGTGTATTAAAAGAGGCATGGACTCACGGGACAGGGATGTAATATTGCCACTTTACAAAGCATTAGTGAGGCCTCATCTAGAATATGCAGTTCAGTTCTGGGCTCCAGTTCAAAGAAAGGATGCCCTGGAGTTGGAAAAAATACAAAGAAGAGCAACTAAGCTAATTAGGGGCATGGAGAATTTAAGTTATGAGGAAAGATTGAAAGAATTAAACCTATTTAGTCTTGAAAAAAGACGACTAAGGGGGGACATGATTAACTTATATAAATATATTAATGGCACATACAAAAAATATGGTGAAATCGTGTTCCATGTAAAACCCCCTCAAAAAATAAGGGGGCACTCCCTCCGTCTGGAGAAAAAAAGGTTCAACCTGCAGAGGCGACAAGCCTTCTTTACTGTGAGAACTGTGAATCTATGGAATAGCCTACCGCAGGAGCCGTCACAGCAGGGACAGTAGATGGCTTTAAAAAAGGGTTAGATAATTTCCTAGAACAAAAAAGTATTAGCTCCTATGTATAGAAATTTTTCCTTCCCTTTTCCCGTCCCTTGGTTGAACCTGATGGACATGTGTCTTTTTTCAGCCATACTAACTATGTAACTATGTAACTATGTATCTGCATCATGAGGACACAGATACAGTTGACACCAAGACATACCACCGGCCGCTTGGGACAGCGTAACAGCGCCCGGAATCCTGGACTGCCCCCCTATATCCGGGACGGTTAGGAGGTATGCAGTAATTAAGACCATGCACATGCGCAGATTCCACAGTAAATGCTTGTTCATGAGCCTGCAAAGGAGGAGCTGCTCAGTTTGCCATTAGGGTGATGACTGACGGATAAGGCCTCGTTCACATCTGCACTATTGTCTCTGGTAAAATCATGGCCCCCCGCCTGACGGAAAGCCAATGGAACCCACTAAAGTCAATGGGTTCTGTCGGCAGGTGGCGGTGTCCGTTGTGCGACGGAACAGTTGCTTCCGTTATTCCTTTGTTCTGCACCACTGATGGAGCAGAACAACGAAACACACCAATGCAGGTGTGAACAGGGCCTAGAGAGATAACTGAATACAGCAGCTGGCCATGAACTGAAATACACTGCAGGTACAGAAGACAAATGGTAGACCAATTAGAAATGTGATTTATTTTACAAAATACATACAAGGCAATTAAAAAAAAAACAGTGCAAAGGTGTACATAGCCTTTAAGGGTATGTGCACATGGTAGCAGGTTTTTTATGTCTGAAAAGACAGACTATTTTTCAGGAGAAAACAGCTGCCTCGTTTCAGACGTAAATGCTCCTCCTCGCATTTTGCGAGGCTTCTCTGACAGCCGTAAATTTTGAGCTGTGGTTCATTGAGTTCAATGAAGAAACGGCTCAAATTACGTCTGAAAGTAGTGCCCTGCACTTCTTTTGACGAGGCTGTATTTTTACGCTTCGTCGTTTGACAGCTGTCAAACGACGACGCATAAATTACAGGTCGTCTGCACAGTACGTCGGCAAACCCATTCAAATGAATGGGCAGATGTTTGCCGATGTATTGTAGCCTTATTTTCAGACGTAAAACGAGGCATAATACGCCTCGTTTACGTCTGAAAATAGGTCGTGTGAACCCAGCCTAAGCAATCAGGAGGCATATTTTCAGATTCTGCTGGACTTCTCCCATATACCGGCATTTCAGACATCCTATTGGTCCACGGTGTCCTAAATGCCCACCCCATTTACTTCTTCTTTAGCACAATGCCTGCACGCCACAGCAAGCTGACAGTGCCCGCCCTAATGGTATATACAGGGGTGATGGAGATTTTATACTGAGATAATGGTGGGCTGGTACATACACGGATAATGATGGTTATATATGGGGATGATGGCTGGTATATACAGGGATGATTGGAGTCCCTTATATAACCCCCATATTCCCTGTATATTACCCCCAAAAGGGGAGATCAGCAGCACATCGCAGTCCAAAACTCATGGAAAACTATTTTATGTTTCACCCATCCCACCCATCGCTGGATGTGGGTATACTAGGACACATGACTAATATGATAATATTTTAATATAGAATTGTACATCCTAGTATAATAGCTAAAGAAAATTAGCTTATGAGGTTTAGAGTTAGTTATATGTCGAAATTTTGATCTAAGGTATGCGCACCGTGACGGGCGGTAGTCATGTAGACTGAACGCTTCCATGATTTGAATAAGCTGTGACGTGGCACATTGGGTCACGTGAACGTGGTATACAGGTTACATCAACACTTTCATGACATATCTTGTGGTTTGCGCTTGGGCATTGGAGATGAAGAAGACTGGAAGTCAACATGGTGTTCTGGGCCGGATGAAGAAGAAAAGAGAACATGAACGACTCCATTCTGAGAAGATGTCACGTGTGAGTCACTGAATTTCACTGCACTGTATTCACTTACACTACCGTTCAAAAGTTTGGGGTCACCCAGACAATTTTGTGTTTTCCATGAAAACTCACACTTATATTTATCAAATGAGTTGCAAAATGGCTAGAAAATATAGTCAAGACATTGACAAGATTAGAAATAATGTTTTTTATTTGAAATAATAATTTTCTCCTTCAAACTTTGCTTTCGTCAAAGAATGCTCCATTTGCAGCAATTACAGCATTGCAGACCTTTGGCATTCTAGCTGTTAATTTGCTGAGGTATTCGGGAGAAATTTCACCCCATGCTTCCAGAAGTCCCTCCCACAAGTTGGATTGGCTTGATGGGCACTTCTTGCGTACCATACGTTCAAGCTGCTCCCACAACAGCTCTATGGGGTTGAGATCTGATGACTGCGCTGGCCACTCCATTACAGATAGAATACCAGCTGCCTGCTTCTTCCCTAAATAGTTCTTGCATAATTTGGAGGTGTGCTTTGGGTCATTGTCCTGTTGTAGGATGAAATTGGCTCCAATCAAGCGCTGTCCACAGGGTATGGCATGGCGTTGCAAAATGTGCGATAGTGATATGCAAAATGTGCAATAGTGATATGAGTGATAGCCTTTCTTATTCAAAATCCCTTTCACCTTGAACAAATCTCCCACTTTACCAGCACCAAAGCAACCCCAGACCATCACATTACCTCCACCATGCTTGACAGATGGCGTCAGGCACTCTTCCAGCATCTTTTCAGTTGTTCTGCGTCTCACAAATGTTCTTCTGTGTGATCCAAACACCTCAAACTTCGATTTGTCTGTCCATAACACTTTTTTCCAATCTTCCTCTGTCCAATGTCTGTGTGCTTTTGCCCATATTAATCTTTTCCTTTTATTAGCCAGTCTCAGATATGGCTTTTTCTTTGCCACTCTGCCCTGAAGACCAGCATCCCGGAGTCGCGTCTTCACTGTAGACGTTGACACTGGCGTTTTGCGGGTACTATTTAATGAAGCTGCCAGTTGAGGACCTGTGAGGCATATATTTCTCAAAGTAGAGACTCTAATGTACTTGTCTTGTTGCTCAGTTGTGCAGAGGGGCCTCCCACTTGTCTTTATACTCTGGTTAGAGCCTGTTTGTGCTGTCCTCTGAAGGGAGTAATACCCACCGTTGTAGGAAATCTTCAGTTTCTTGGCAATTTCTCGCATGGAATAGCCTTCATTTCTAAGAACAAGAATAGACTGTCGAGTTTCACATGAAAGCTCTCTTTTTCTAGCCATTTGGAGAGTTTAATCAAACCCACAAATGTAATGCTCCAGATTCTCAACTAGCTCAAAGGAAGGTCAGTTTTATAGCTCCTCTAAACAGCAAAACTGTTTACAGCGGTGCTAACATAATTGCACAAGGGTTTTCAAGTGTTTTATAATCATCCATTAGCCTTCTAACACAGTTAGCAAACAGAATGTACCATTAGAACACTGGAGTGATGGTTGCTGTAAATGGGCCTCTATACACCTATGTAGATATTGCATTAAAAACGAGACGTTTGCAGCTAGAATAGTCATTTACCACATTAACAATGTATAGAGTGTATTTCTAATTAATTTAATGTTATCTTCATTGAAAAAAACTGTGCTTTTCTTTCAAAAATAAGGAAATTTCTTAGTGACCCTAAACTTTTCAACGGCAGTGTATATGGTCTGCAGAATGCCTGTGTAGGACTGATATCTGTTCTCTGAAAACAGCTCTGAAATTTTCAGCCATTTTTGACTTTGTGTGTGAACCCTAAGACTATGTGTAAAGGGTTTGCCAGACACAGGTTCAGTGCCGACGCCCGGGGTTAATCAGCCTTCATCAGCTCCAAGGTCTGCTAGAGTGACGCAATCTCTTACCACTCAGTCTGGCAGGCTAAGGAGAAGGAGAACCTATCACAGCCTGGCCTGACGGTTCTAGCTCCCGCCCTTGGTCTATTTTTACCCTTGCTTGGGCGCACAGGTATTTCCCGCAAACATGAAGCCTAATAAAATCTTGCTTCCCTCTCAGGTCTCTTTTGATGGAAGGTCTGCCACTGACAGTGCCTTTGTGGATTCAGGGTCTGCTACTAATATTATGTCTGTGGAATTTGCTATGTCTCTAGCTATGCCATTAATTGATTTGCCTAAACCTGTCGCGGTAGTGGGTATTGATTCCACTCCGCTTGCTAATGGTTATTTTAAGCAGCATACCCCTGTTTTTGAACTCAATGTTGGCTCCATTCATTTGGAGCAGTGTTCTGTGTTAGTGATGCAGGGGTTATCGTCCGATTTGATTTTAGGCCTTCCTTGGTTGCAGACACATAATCCCACTTTTAACTGGAATACTGGTGATCTTACTAAATGGGGTAATGAATGCATGACGTCATGTTTTTCTAATAATTGGTTTCTCTCGATGAGGAGGTGAACACTCTACCTGAGTTTAGTCAGGACTTTGCTGATGTCTTTTCTAAAAGGGCCTCCGAACAGTTACCTCCTCATAGAGAGTACGATTGCGCAATCGATTTGGTACCAGGAGCTAAGCTACCTAAAGGTAGGATATTTAATCTGTCTTGTCCTGAACGTGAAGCCATGAGAGAATATATCCAAGAAAGCCTGGCCAAGGGTTACATTCGCCCCTCTACTTCTCCGCTAGGTGCTGGCTTCTTCTTCGTGGGGAACAAGGATGGTGGTCTTAGGCCGTGCATCGATTACCGAAATTTAAATAAGATCACTGTAAGGAACCAATATCCCCTTCCTTTGATTCCTGATCTCTTCAATCAGGTTCAGGAGGTCCAATGGTTCTGAAGTTCGATCTTCGGGGGGCTTATAACCTTATCCGGATCAGAGAGGGGGATGAGTGGAAGACTGCGTTTAATACACCCGAAGGTCATTTTGAATATCTCGTCATGCCCTTTGGGTTGTGTAATGCTCCCGCGGTCTTACAGAATTTCATAAATCAGATTTTAGGAGACTATCTGTGGGTATTTCTTGTAGTGTACCTTAATGATTTACTTGTGTTTTCTAAGGACTGGTCCTCCCACATTGAGCATGTCAGGATGGTGCTCCAGGCCCTTCGGAAAAACAAACTCTTTGCAAAAAACGAAAAATGTGTGTTTGGTGTGCAGGAGATACCATTTTTGGGACAAATCCTCACTCCTAATGAATTCCGCATGGACCCTGCCAAGGTTCAGGCCGTGGCAGAATGGGTCCGCCCTGCCTCCCTGAAGGCCTTACAGTGTTTCCTGGGGTTTGCTAATTATTACAGGAGATTTATTACTAACTTGTTGGTTATCGCTAAGCCTCTTACGGACCTTACTCGTAAAGGTGCTGATCTCCACTGGCCTCCAGAGGCGGTCCAGGCTTTTGAGGTCCTTAAGAGGTGCTAACCAAATGGAGCCATTTATCGTGGAGGTTGACGCCTCCGAGGTGGGAGTGGGTGTTGTCTTGTCCCAGGGTACTAGGTCTCTCACCCATCTCCGTCCCTGTGCCTACTTCTCCAGGCAGTTCTCCTCCACTGAGAGAAACTATGACGTTGGCAACCGCAAACTCTTAGTGTAATGTCGGGGTAGGGAGACAGACAGGTGAGCCATAATCTACCCGCAACTCAGTCCCTGCCTACTTGCACGGCCCATCCTAGGCGACGGCGTACAACTGGGCGACGGTCCCTACTCTCAATATGTGCACGACACTATCACAGCCTTGCCAGACGGTCCTAAATACCGCCCTTTGTCTACTTATACCTTCACTTGCTGCTTGTCCTTTGCCTGTGATTCTCTTCCTTCCTGGCTCTGCTGTTCCTGCTTGTCCTTTTGACCTCTGCTTCATATTGACCCTGGCTTTACTGACTACTCTCCTGCTCTGCGTTTGGCACCACGTACACTCCTGGTTTGACTCGACTCGTTCACTACTCTTGTTGCTCACGGTGTTGCCGTGGGCAACTGCCCCATTACCCTTAGCTTCTGTGTACCCTTGTCTGTTTGTCTGTTGTGCACATATTGAGCTTAGGGACCGTCGCCCAGTTGTACGCCGTCGTCTAGGACGGGCCGTGCAAGTAGGCAGGGACTGAGTTTCGGGTAGATTAGGGCTCACCTGTCCGTCTCCCTACCCCGTTTCATTACACTATGGCACCTGATAGCTCTGCTACTTGATAGGAGACAGCGGCTTTGCAGACAGTATCACATATAATATGCTTAGATACAAAGGCTTAGCAGACAGTACCACACATGCTAGGCCCAATTAGAAGGTTAATTGTGAAAAAATTTCTTATGGTGTTTTTCGATAAAGGTCACTTGAACTGGTATCATTTAAACAGTTAACCGATGAATGGCGATGTTTATGTGGAATTTACCCTGCGGCATAATGTACCATATAATGTTTTCACATTTTTTTTTTAAAAAAACCTACATTTTGTGGGGTGAATTGAAAAAAAACCTGTAATTCCGCCTTTTCTGTTTTGATTTTACAATGTTCATCGGGCGGCATGAATTGCATGATAACTTGATTCTGCGGTTCATTACGATTATGGTGATACCAAATTTATATAGTTTTATTTTTTACAAAATAATTTGTTTTTGTGACGCTGCATTCGAAGATGAACTGCATAGTTTTTCCAATGCAACAGCACTTCATAGGGCGGGAAGGGGTTAAAACCCACTCTCTGAAGCCCCCCTTCAAGATACATTTCAACTAATCTGGTCCCCATGGCAGAAATATGTCTTACCATCTGGCACCTCCAGCAGACTAATTTCAGTCTAGTTTGATTTCTTTTACCTCAGAGTTCCTCTTTTTACCTTTTTTTAATTTCTTTTCTCCCCCCTTTTTTTTTCTATTTCTAACAGGGGCTGTGCAGGATTAGAAAAATATGGCTGCTTTCTTCCAAAAACAGCACCACACCTATCCACAGGTTGTATCTGGTATTGCAGGTTTGCTCCATTGAAGTGAATGGTAATGAATGAGCTGTAGTACCACACACAACCTATGGACAGGTGTGGTGCTGGTTTTTGGAGAAAGCAGACAAGTTATCTTATCCTGGACAACTCTTTGTCATGGATTGTTCTTGTGCGGAGATGCTCCCTGCATTATCCCTTTTCCTTTATGGCCGCTGATATGTTCTATTCAGCTTTATGGCCTCTGTGGTATGTACACTGCCAGTCATTAAAGGGTTAACACTTCAGACCACTGTGGGTGACGTCACAATGAATGAGGCAGCAGTGTTAATAAACTCTTGCAGTAATGATGATGAATGCGCTGATGTCATAAATACAAATGTTTATGACATAAAGAAGATTCCATATTAGAAGGTTTTACTGCCACATTCAGCGCCATATTAGATGGGACTGAGGACCTTGAGCCTGCCTTCCCCACCAATGCCGACCTGATGTGATTTGGAGGTTCTAGCAGGGAAACCCTTCACCCAAGACCACTTCTTCATCACAGTGATGCCATCCTCTTCATACGGGTTGTCTGTAATAGAGGGGGGTTTCCAGCAGGAGATTCCCCTCTATTAGCCAGAGCGGAGACAGGTGCTACAAGGAGGCATCTGGAGGACCCCTCTGGAGGACCCGTCTCAACCGAGCATCGCCCATTCATTTTAATGGGTGCACAGGAAGAGAGACTTCCGCCTAGCCAACCAGATCAGCCGATTTATGTGTTTTATGTCGTTCGTTCATTGTAATGTCTTTCCTTGAAAATCTGAGAAAACGTACAAATTCTGTTACAAATTCTATTTTGGCACCTTCTAAGCCCAGAGGAAGGGCCATCTTCCAGCCATGGTTTCCCTAGAGGTTTCCCCCACAGGGGGTTTTTCCTTTCCTGTGTGCTGGAGGGTGACTCTTCGGGAGTCGGAGGTTTGCCATTTTGGGTTTGGTCATATAATATAATAAAAGTTTTGACCATTTAACACCCAATTATAATGTTTTGTGTCTTTATTTTGCATGACTTGGGGTAAGTTGAGTGATGTATGTGTATGCAAATTACACTTACCTATATATCTGTGCCCCATTCATAACCCACACCTTTCTCTCAAGAAGACTCGACACTGAGGGTTTGGATAAAGTGGCCACAGCAGCCATTTTATTAAGAAATAAATATATAGAAATAAATATTCAAGTTAATACTCAATTAACCATAAATAAATAATATCCATATTATTTATTAACAAAAACAATAATAAATCAATAATGCACGAACCATAAATTATAACCCAAAAACGTCGGACACCACTGACAAACAAACATTAAAACATAGACTAGGAGAAGTCCTTGGAGCTATCATTAACTTTTTATGTTACCGGCTATCTGCCCCACCATTTTACCCCCAGCCGTAAAAACCCGGCTCAGAGGCACCAATATTCCTGGCAGATGCAGTAAGGTAACTTCCACCTCTCCCAAGGGATAACACCCTAAGGAAACGACACTATCCAACCGCCAGACACTGTCATTTCATCTTTAAAACCCGGGGAGATCCATACCCAGGATGTATTCCCCCCCCCCATAATTATTTGTCTAACTCCAAGGACTCCCCAGCAGCTGCCATGACAAAACGAAAATACCCACTGAAAGACCCCACCTGTTCTCATACTTCCCTGACCATATGATCGAATACTAACAAAAAAGGGGGAGGGCGGGCAGGGATGTCTTACTCCGTGCGCTGCTCCCGACCAAAAGACCGGGAAGTCAGCGCACTTCTGGCTAACCCTCACCGGATCCCGTCCCTCTCCTACACCCACCCCCTCCACTAACCCTCCCCTTTGGCTGTGACACGATCCTCCCTCCTATCCTCGTCATGTCTGGCCTACCCTCGACTGTGGTATGGTCCGTCCGGCCTGTGCTTGACTTGGGGTAAGTCGAGTGATGTATGTGTATGCAAATTACACTTACCTATATATCTGTTCCCCATTCATAACCCACACCTTTCTCTCAAGAAGACTCGACACCGAGGGTTTGGATAAAGTGGCCACAGCAGCCATTTTATTAAGAAATAAATATAAACGTTAGCATTGTGAGAAACTAGACATGGACCGCACAATCCACAGTATATACGTTGATCTGAGCCGCTAGGCATAATTTAGAAACATGAACATGAGGTTCTTTGTAAACATTTTGATCAAACTGTATAAGTCCACTTGCCACTTCACGGCGACCTCTTTAAAGTGGGTCCCTACTCTAGCGGTTGCAGCACCGCATGGCGGCTACCGCCACCGCAACACCGCTCCTGCAGAGGGAGCAACCCAGGGGCCCAAAAGCACCCATGCCTTCAGACCGTGCCAAGCCTCCTTGGCTCTGGGCCACGTCCCCCCACAAGTGCAGCACTACAGCAACAGACACCACCATACAGCACCACAACATGTGAACAGATGGAATGAGCTCACCTTGCCATGCGCCCCCAGTGGCCAACTGAGAGCGCAAGCAAGAGCAGGAACACTTATTAGGTCATTCTGGAATTAAAATCAGCTGGGTATTTTTTCAAATGCGTGGAGTGCTGGTACCAAGTAAAACAAAGGAAATGAGGAGGATAGACTATACAATATCAGCATTGTGAGAAACTAGACATGGACCACACAATCCACAGTATATACGTTGATCTGAGCTGCTAGGCATAATTTAGAAACATGAACATGAGGTTCTTTGTAAACATTTTGATCAAACTGTATAAGCCCACTTGCCACTTCACGGTGACCTCTTTAAAGTGGGTCCCTACTCTAGCGGTTGCAGCACCGCATGGCGGCTACCGCCACCGCAGCACCGCTCCTGCAGAGGGAGCAACCCAGGGGCCCAAAAGCACCCAAGTCCTTGGAGCTATCATTAACTTTTTATGTTACCGGCTATCTGCCCCACCATTTTACACCCAGCCGTAAAAACCCGGCTCAGAGGCACCAATATTCCTGGCAGATGCCGTAAGGTAACTGCCACCTCTCCCAAGGGATAACACCCTAAGGAAACGACACTATCCAACCGCCAGACAGTGTCCTTTCATTTTTAAAACCCGGGGGGATCCATACGCACGATGCATCCCCCCCATAATTATTTGTCTAACTCCAAGGACTCCCCAGCCACAGCGAACAGGCCTTGACCACCTCAAGCCTGAGAGTCCCGCCCCAAGAAAATAGCCCTCACAATGCAATCCTGCAAGCCCAAGCACCACAAATCTGTTCCCACATCACTCAGGTGAACACCATCTGCACTCCAATACGCTCCAACTCCAGCTTCCAAGTCCCAGTGCCGAACACATATGCCACCATTCCGCGCAACAAATGCAGACACCGCCCTGTTAACTTTTATCCTGGCTTTGTTGATCCGCTCCACCGACCGTGCCAAACGCCAGGATTTTCTAGGCACAATATCCGACCACACCGTGATCAAGTTCGGGTACAACGACCACAGGTGCAACAGATCGTGTTTTATGTCCCGAACCAATTCACGGAACGGGCGGGCCCCAAGATCGTTGCGCACAAGAAATCATCTAAATAATGAATGATCGAATCCACCCCCGCCACAGATTTGACCACCCATTCCAAAAATGAGTTAAATGCCTCAAAGTACTCGCAAGAAATGGAACAACCCATGGGGAGACACCGATCCACATAAAAACTGCCCCCCAAAAACACCCCAGTAAGCGCTGATTATCCACATGCACCGGCAACAGCCGAAAAGCCGCCTCGACATCCGTCTTGGCTATTAACGCCCCCCTACCATGGAAACGCACCCACTGCACCGCTGCGTCGAATGACGTATACACGACCGAGAAAATATCCCTATCTATCCCGTCATTAACCGACAAGCCCTTAGGATAATGGTATTTGTTCGCCTCCTTCTTCGGGACAACCCCCAGCGGGGAGACGACCAAACCCGGGATGGGGAGAGAACTAAAGGGCCTCGCCATGCGCCCCAAATCCATGTCTTTTGCCAATTTCTCCCTAACCACGTCAGGATGCTGGTAAGCTGACTTCAGATCTTTTATGGAAAAGGGGAACCTGTGAGGAGGGGAGGGGATACAAAAACCCACATTAAAACCATCAAACAACAACTGCGCGTTGGCCCTGTCCTGATAACTATTTAGACACCTGACCATCCTTTCCTTCTAAACTGGCGTCACCCCCATGACTGGAGTTAAACCCCCCTCCCCCACCTCGTTTTCCCTTGCGCAAGCAATTAGATGCCCCGTGGGACGCGCCATTGCATTGAGAACAAAGGTGCTTGAACTTGCAACCTGCACCGAATTTACACTGCCCCTCATTGTATTGCCAGCACAGCCCGAGCTTTGCGTTGCCCCCTGAGCTGGATTGACCAGATTTGCCTGCTGCCCCCCCCCCCCGCTCCCGGGAAAGGACTGGCCCGGTCGAACCTGAGCCATTACCCATAACGAGAGGGCAATATCATTGTGGTCCCACCTAATATTGGGCCGAACCGCCTTCCGTTGTCTAAACTGCTCGTCATAACGTAGACAAGCTACCCACTGTGAGAGATAAATGGTTAATGCTCTTATGACTATACAGAATAATGGGTATTTTAGAAAGGTTAAGAGAAGAAATAGTTTGCAGATGCTCTGCCGTCCCTTGAAATTGCAAACAGATGGAGGTCAATCGCTTGACCACCCCCCTAAGCATAAAGGAAACCTAAGGGAATACCTGGTGCTCCACCAATGAGCTTTTATGGGAAAGGAAGATGTAAGGCTTGAACATACAGATGACTCATATGTTATGGAATGTTCTTTGTTCATCTGATGCTATAAGTATGAGCACTGTAGTTCAATAAATTAGAAGTATTACTTTGAGAACTTGGTCTCAGTGTGTCTTTGCTTCTCCGAGCTCGCACCCCCCCACCTGATTTGAACCTGCATAGATGATCAAGGCGTAAAGTGACCCCATTGCGATCACAGAAATTGGCGCCCGAACAGGGACTTGACCAGAAGGACGGCACCCCACCCAGGGGATCTCCCGGGACTAGAGTGGCGACCTCCCGGACGAAGGAACGTGCAGACCACTGCTGCAGCAAGGTAAGAAGACTTAATTCTTACAAACTCTGCTCTGCACCTTCCTGTCTGGTAGGTCACCTTCCCGGTAGTACTCCTGAGGAATAGAGGGGCCACATGAGGGTATTTTTAGTGTAAAAATCTGGTCAAGTCTAAAATAAATCCTACCCTCAGGATAAAGTGCCTGATCTCTATGGCAGTATTTGTATGAATGTTGTAGAAAACCAGTTTTGTGTCACAAATGCATTTTAAAATAAGGAAATTTTTTTAAAGATGAAAAAAAGAAAAAAAATTCAGATAATCCGGCAAATTACCAGAAACATGTGTACATGCTTCAGGTGACTACGGGGATTATGATAGGCTAAATTTTAGCCCGGAAATCGAAAATTTTGTGCAGTCCAATAATCCGGCATGATGAATCAACACTTGGATTTGACACTCGCCCTATTATTTGGACTAGGGATACTAGCCATTTTACTGTTATGGTGTGGAGGATATCTCCTTGAGTGGTGTTTAAAGTAAATAAGAAGGACTGTAAAAGGAAGATTCTCTGGCCAGAGTAGAAAGTAAGTACGGAAACTAGAAACTGTCTAAAATAGATGAGAATAGAATTCATCTGTCAGTAGCTAAAATCTGTAACAAAATACGGGTGTGCCTAAGGCCACCACTTACAGTCACAAGATGGGAAACTTGGTTACCCTCTTTAAAGATGAACACCCCAAAGGACAAACCGCCAAACAGGTAGTAGCAGAAAGAGAAGGTAAAAAGGCGACACAGGGAATAAAAAAATTAATGAAAGCATGTGGTCTAGAATCCCATAGACGGTTAGACGCAGACAAATGGAATGAATGTTGTGACACAAAGTGTGGATGGCTGAAAGATAAAGGGTTGACTGAGAAAGCCGAAGCATGGAAGAAGGTGTCAGAGGAAGTAACACGAGGGGGATGCATGGAAACAGAATGTAAGAAAAAGTTTTATTATGATTGTTATAATGAAAATCCAGAAAAAGGACAGAGAAAGTAGGTAGACCCCCGGGGTATGGAGACAGAACGTTAAATGGTCCAGAAGGATGGACGTGTTTTAGGTGCGGTTCTCAGAACCTTGAGTGGAGGGATGTATGTTATGCATGTGGCGCACCCAGACCTAGGGACAAAAATCCTCTAGGTATATACCCAGTAGTGCCAGGATACTCGAACAACACCCCTTTTGCGCCTGCCCCCACGCATATACCGGAACCATATAAGCAGGTTGCGGGAATGGCCCCAGTGGTGTTAGCACCAGCAGGGGTAATTACTAGGGCAGGAAAAACAAATAGAGGAGCAGAGGGAGGGGATGAGGAAGATGAAGAGGAGCAAAAAGAGCAAAGCAGGAAAGACAGGGCATATTGCCAGAAATTGTAGAGGCCCAAAGCGCCCCAGACAGACCAAAGGAAACATACCCACGGCCCCACCTAGTGACCAACAGATACAAACATATCAAGCATAGGACAGTGGCAACCCCAGGGAAAGTGCAGTGGTCCTAATACAATCAGTAACTTTAGGACCTGCCCCTACAGTTCCTTTGAGTATTAATGATGGAACCCCGATTCCATTCTTGATAGACACGGGAGCAGCCACCACTGTCATAAAAACTGCACACGTCCCTTCAGACCTCCTATCCCCGGATTATCAGGAATGCATAGGCGTAGGAGGAAGTATAACGAATAATCAAGTGACAAAACCTGTCACCCTACATTTTTGCCCACATCGGTCTCTGGTCACTAGATTAGTTGTTAGCCAATCAACTCCCGTCTGCCTATTAGGTGCAGATTTGTTGCAGAAATTACAAGCCCACATAGAATATCTTCCAGATGGTACGGTCAAGTTGACCAGTAGTTTAAATGATGAAGAGCTGTGTCTCATAGCAGCCTGTGATACAGATCCATGGGAAGACTGACCGCCAGTAGGAGTCCACGTGTGTACTCCAGTAGAACAGCATCACCATTTAAAACATATACCTCATGTTTTATGGTCAAAAAGCCCTACGGACGTAGGAGTTCTGCCAGTACCCCCTGTCACTGTACAACTAAAACCTGGCCACCCACTGCCCCAGAAAAAGCAATATCCTCTCAGCCAGGCTCAATCAGACGCTATCTCGGATCGGATAGCATAAAAGATTTTCTGAATGCAGGAGTTCTGGTGGAAATAGTCTCCCCCTGTAACACCCCACTGTATCCAGTCAAGAAGAAATCAGACAAAGGGCAGCCCACTAAATATAGAATGGTTCAAGACCTTAAAGCAGTAAATGCAGCCACTGTATTTAATACGCCCATTGTTCCAAACCCTCATGTGCTCTTAGCCCAGATTCCACCTACCGCCTCTCATTTTACGGTGGTGGACCTGGCAAATGCATTCTTTTCAGTCCCTCTACATACTGATTGCCAATACCTTTTTGCATTCATCCATCAAGGCAAACAATATGCATGGACCGTTCTACCTCAAGGTGCCCACAACTCACCCAGTGCTTACACGGCTGCTATGCAAACAGTATTAGCCGATTGGCTGCCACCACCGGATGTTGTATTATTGCAGTATGTCGATGATTTACTTCTTTGCTGTCCCTCTTCCGAAGCGTGTATCCAAGCTTCGGTATCACTGTTGAAGTTTTTAGCGGAAAATGGGTGCAAGGCCTGTAAAGATAAAATGCAATTTTGTTGTACTCAAGTTGTATTTTTAGGACACTGTGTAGCACAAGGCACGAGGCATCTCACACACAGCAGAGTATAAACTATTGTACAAATACCAGTTCCAAAATCTTTAAATGCTTTACGTACATTTTTAGGTTTAGTCTCTTACTGCAGAACATGGATTCGTTCCGCATCCATTCTCATGCAGCCCCTGTATGATTGCCTAAAAAGTCAGCTATTCGGACTCACCCCAGAAGCTGAAGAGAATTTTCATAGCCTTAAATTAGTAGTACAAACAGCTCCAGCCCTTGGTACTCCAGACTATGACAAACCCTTCAGGTTGTACTGTACTGAACAAAATGGACATGCCACTGCAGTTCTCACACAAAGTCATGGACCACAGCAGCGCCCGGTAGCATATTATTCAGCCAGACTAGACCCTGTGGCCCGAGGTTCCCCATCATGTGTGAGAGCTATCATTGCTGTAAATTCAATGTTAAACAAGGCCTCAGATTTGGTCCTGGCATTTCCAGTCCAAGTTTTTGCACCACATGATATTACTGCTATTCTTACTCAAGTACAGCCAAAGCACTTGTCAACAGCAAGACATTTGAGATTAACCTGTGCACTTCTTCTTCCTGAGCAGGTTACTTTACACCGCTGTACTACATTGAACCCAGCTACCTTACTGCCTTTGGAGCAAGGGGGAGAAGACGTAGGTAAAGTATGGTCACAATTTTTGCCTGAAACTGATGAACATGATTGTATGGCCCTTATGGCCCAGGAAACAGTGGGGCTTGCACATGTAAAAGATACCCCACTCCAAAATCCAGACCTTGTGGATGGTTCACGGTATTGTGTGCAAGGTTCTTTCTTCACAGGCTATGCAGTCACCACAGAACATACCGTACTTGAAACAGCATCCTTACCGGCCTCACGCTCCACACAAGAAGCAGAACTAAAAGCACTTGCCCAAGCCTGCCATCAGGCCATAGGTAAAACAGCAAATATCTACACTGACTCTCGGTATGCATTTGGGATTGCACACAATTATGGCCCCATATGGAAGGCTAGACAGTTTTTGACCTCTGCAGGTACACCTGTAAAGAATGCAGACTTTGTAAAATACTTGATGGAGACCCTGATGTTACCCACAGAAGTAGCAGTAGTAAAAATTAAAGCTCACACTAAGGTGAGTTCACCAGAGACAAAAGGAAATGCTTTGGCAGACCAAGCCGCAAAAGCAGCAGCCTTAAAGCCAGTAGGTCCAGTAACAGTTATGATGTACCAACATCCTGAAGACTCCGCGGTCAACATCAGCCCCACAATACTACAAAATCTGCAAACCAAATATCCAAAGAAGAAATAACTAGATGGCAGAATCAGGGAGCTACCCTGAGAGCGGATGGACTATGGCAACAACAAAATAAGCTGTGTCTGCCACAAACAATGTTCCCTATGATGGCACAGGTAACGCATGGACAGACACACCAGTCAAAAACAGCAATGATGGACTTGGTTAACAAAACCTGGTATGCTCCAGGGTTTAGCACTGTAGTGAGTAAGTTTGTACAAGGGTGTATGGTATGTGCCACCAATAACGTGGGGAGAACAGTGAAAGTGCCACAAAACCACACCCCAAAGCCAATTTACCCATTCCAGAGACTACAGATAGACTATATTCAATTACCAAAAGTCGGTACCTATGAGTATGTGCTTGTTTGTATTGATCTCTTTTCAGGATGTCCAGAAGCATTTCCAGTAACCAAAGCTACAGCCGTAGCCACAGCAAAGAAACTGATCAACGAGGTGGTGTGCAGATATGGAGTTCCAGAGGTGATCGAGAGCGACAGAGGAACTCATTTTACGGGTGAAATCATGAACCATGTGTTGTCAGCTCTAGGCATAAGTCAAGCCCTACATACACCATACCATCCACAGAGCAGTGGGAAGGTTGAGAGACTAAATGGGACTCTCAAATTGAAAATCCAAAAAGCAATGGTAGAAACCGGGAAACCATGGACCGAGTGTCTACCATTAGCCTTGTTCTCAGTAAGATACACTCCAACAAAAAGAACAGGTCTCAGCCCATATGAGATCTTATTTGGATCGGCTCCCAGATTAGGATGTTATTTTCCACAGGTGCTCCAAATGCAGTATGGTAGGTTAACTGACTATGTATCAACCCTGAACAAACAATTGACCAAGGTGCATGCACAGGTATTTTCTTCCATTCCAGACCCAGAATCGGTTGCCGGCGCGCATAAGCTAGAACCAGGAGATTGGGTCGTTGTCAAAAGACACGTGAGGAGGAGCCTTGAGCCACGGTTTGATGGTCCTTTTCAAGTTTTGCTCGTTACAAGCACCTCAGTAAAGCTAGAAGGAAAACCCAGTTGGATACATGCCAGCCACTGTAAAAAGGTCCTGATACTATCAGAAGAATCTCAAGACGCGTCAAAGACGAAGGACTGAGAAGTAAGATGAAGCTTTTATCGGTTGTTGCGATAATTACTGTTTTTATGATGTTACACAATGTATGGACAGCAACCCCTGTGGTAAAAATACAAGGGGAAGGCCAGGGAAAAATGTTCACAATGAGCTGGAACAATGCTACAAGGACACGGAAACAAGGCAATTTTACATGTCAAGAAAATAGCAGGTGTTTGATTGCCAATTGGACAACCACAGCAGGAACTTTTAAGTCAGGACCAATGGGAAGGAGTGGGTACTTACACCTAAAATATGGGGAACAACCAAATGTCACGATTACCCAGGCGTCAAGTACATTGCTTATTTGTTGCATTAACACTGACAAACATTTTGTGCAGAAATATTTGGAAAAGCAAACGATACAACGAAGAGACTACTATAATGAAAGTGTAAAAGGATGTGATAAGGTAAATGAAACTATTTGTTACGAGGTATGAATAGAATACTCTGTACCAATGCATCAGAAATAAGTAACAGAACGATTTTTGTATTATCAATTGAAATTTTACATGATGAACATAAGCCACACCTAACCGAACAAAGTTTAGAAAGAATACCACATACATGTAAGAATGCTGTTACTCAAGAACAAAGGAAGAATATACATTTCAATATCTCCTTCCCTAAACCCTCAGATTGTCACACTAGAATAAAGAGAGAATGGTATGACACAATGTTAGGAGGGGTAGGAACGGGACTGGGAGTATTGAATGGTATACAGTTAGAAACAGTCATGAATAAACTTGGTTCCGTAGGAGACGACACAGCAACAGCCTTACGCGTAGGGGCTACATGGTTGCCTACGAGTTTTGCTACCCAACAGAGTGGTCTCAAAATAGATCAGCTGTTTTTAAATGTTTTTAACGAATCTATGCTAGTGCAATATAGAACCATGGAGAATATCTCAGCGTTTGTAAACTGGACTGTATGTATTCTCAAAACAATATGGCAAAGAGAACAGATGGAAAATTTTAAATCAAAATTATTCAGCACACACGTAAGACAGTGGACAGATATTCTACCAGTAGAAAAAGTGGATAATACTTGGTTATTGCTGCAACCCGAACATACTGAATGCACTCCCACTTGGTGTGCTGGTAGACTAATAGCTTTCAAGGTAAAAAGCCCTACATTGTTATGCAAATTTATAGTTATGCCTATGGTGATGATAGACCCAGTTATGTTTGAAGGACAGTACTGGATGCCAGAGATAAAGGGAACTCACATAAGTTCACAAAACACGACTGTTGACATTGACCTATGCCAATTGACGGAACAGGGGTATGTGTGTAATCGGCAATCAGGAATATATGAACCCTGTTTGATGCAGCATCAAGATAATGTTTGTTCACTCACAGTTATCCCTGCTTCACAATTGAGAATATATATAGAAGTAGGCCCCTTGCATGTATGTCTCATAACGGATGACCTAAAGACACTTAAACAATTTAATGTCACCAGTCCATTCTCAGGGTGTTTGTATAATGTGACTCATTTGAATTGGGGTAATGATACGGTAGTCTTCTTGCCCACCCTAGAAGAAATTATGTCTACAATATGGGTTCCTGAACCAATACCTTATAGCAATTTTAGTTTACCGTTAGAAGAACTAAGAAGGGTATTACAAAAATCACAAGATGTCCAGAAATTAATAAAAGAACACAATGTAACCCTAAATAAAGTAAAAGTATTGGCTACTATAGCTTCAGGAAAAATAGTGCATTTATCCTCAGCCATAAAGGATGTTAGTGCCCACCACTGGTATGATATTTTCACAGGATTTTCCCCTACAGCCACTACAATATTACACATATTTTTTCAACCTTTAATCTGTATGATGATATTATTTGTACTACTTACATGTTTCAATTGTTATGCTTTATGTAAGATAAGAAATGCTTTTTCTCGAAGACCTATACACTATGAGCAGAGACGGATGTTGTGAGTTTAAGAGATAAGATGGTTAAAATCACAAAAGGGGGAATTTGTGAGAGATAAATGGTTAATGCTCTTATGACTATACAGAATAATGGGTATTTTAGAAAGGTTAAGAGAAGAAATAGTTTGCAGATGCTCTGCCGTCCCTTGAAATTGCAAACAGATGGTGGTCAATCACTTGACCACCCCCCTAAGCATAAAGGAAACATAAGGGAATACCTGGTGCTCCACCAATGAGCTTTTATGGGAAAGGAAGCAGTAAGGCTAGAATATACAGATGACTCATATGTTATGGAATGTTCTTTGTTCGTCTGATGCTATAAGTATGAACGTTGTAGTTCAATAAATTAGAAGTATTACTTTGAGAACTTGGTCTCAGTGTGTCTTTACTTCTCCGAGCTCGCACCCCCCCCACCTGATTTGAACCTGCATAGATGATCAAGGCGTAAAGTGACCCCATTGCAATCACAATAGTAACACATGCGGCACTTTACAGTCAGTATAGTAACACATTCGGAACTTTACAGTCAGTATAGTAACACATGCGGCACTTTACAGAAAGTATAGTAACACATGCGGCACTTTACAGTCAGTATAGTAACACATGCTGCACTTTACAGTCAGTATAGTAACACATGCTGCACTTTACAGTCAGTATAGTAACACATGCTGCACTTTACAGTCAGTATAGTAACACATGCTGCACTTTACAGTCAGTATAGTAACACATGCGGCACTTTACAGTCAGTATAGTAACGCACGCTGCACTTTACAGTCAGTATAGTAATACATGCGGCACTTTACAGTCAGTATAGTAATGCACGCTGCACTTTACAGTCAGTATAGTAACACATGCGGCACTTTACAGTCAGTATAGTAACACACACTGCACTTTACAGTCAGTATAGTAACACATGCGGCACTTTACAGTCAGTATAGTAACACATGCTGCACTTTACAGTCAGTATAGTAACACATGCTGCTCTTTACAGTCAGTATAGTAACACATGCGGCACTTTACAGTCAGTATAGTAACGCCTGCTGCACTTTACAGTCAGTATAGTAACGCCTGCTGCACTTTACAGTCAGTATAGTAACGCCTGCTGCACTTTACAGTCAGTAAGTCAGTATAGTAACACATGCTGCTCTTTACAGTCAGTATAGTAACAGATGCGGCACTTTACAGTCAGTATAGTAACACATGCTGCACTTTACAGTCAGTATAGTAACACATGCGGCACTTTACAGTCAGTATAGTAACGCCTGCTGCACTTTACAGTCAGTATAGTAATGCACGATGCACTTTACAGTCAGTATAGTAACACATGCGGCACTTTACAGTCAGTATAATAACACATGCGGCACTTTACAGTCAGTATAGTAACACACGCGGCACTTTACAGTCAGTATAGTAACGCCTGCTGCACTTTACAGTCAGTATAGTAACACACGCTGCTCTTTACAGTCAGTATAGTAACGCCTGCTGCACTTTACAGTCAGTATAGTAACACACGCTGCTCTTTACAGTCAGTATAGTAACGCACGCTGCACTTTACAGTCAGTATAGTAACACATGTCAGTATAGTAACGCACGCTGCACTTTACAGTCAGTATAGTAACACATGCGGCACTTTACAGTCAGTATTGTAACACATGCGGCACTTTACAGTCAGTATAGTAACACATGCTGCACTTTACAGTCAGTATAGTAACACATGCTGCACTTTACAGTCAGTATAGTAACATATGCTGCACTTTACAGTCAGTATAGTAACACATGCGGCACTTTACAGTCAGCATAGTAACACATGCGGCACTTTACAGTCAGTATAGTAACACATGCGGCACTTTACAGTCAGTATAGTAACACATGCGGCTCTTTACAGTCAGTATAGTAACGCACGCTGCTCTTTACAGTCAGTATAGTAACACACACTGCTCTTTACAGTCAGTATAGTAACACATGCTGCTCTTTACAGTCAGTATAGTAACGCACGCTGCACTTTACAGTCAGTATAGTAACACATGCTGCACTTTACAGTCAGTATAGTAACATATGCTGCACTTTACAGTCAGTATAGTAACACATGCTGCACTTTCCAGTCAGTATAGTAACACATGCGGCACTTTACAGTCAGTATAGTAACACATGCTGCTCTTTACAGTCAGTATAGTAACGCACGCTGCTCTTTACAGTCAGTATAGTAATGCACGCTGCACTTTACAGTCAGTATAGTAACACATGCGGCACTTTACAGTCAGTATAGTAACGCACGCTGCACTTTACAGTCAGTATAGTAACACACGCTGCACTTTACAGTCAGTATAGTAACACATGCTGCACTTTACAGTCAGTATAGTAACACATGCGGCACTTTACAGTCAGTATAGTAACACATGCGGCACTTTACAGTCAGTATAGTAACACATGCGGCACTTTACAGTCAGTATAGTAACACACGCTGCACTTTACAGTCAGTATAGTAACGCACGCTGCACTTTACAGTCAGTATAGTAACACATGCGGCACTTTACAGTCAGTATAGTAACGCACGCTGCACTTTACAGTCAGTATAGTAACACATGCTGCACTTTACAGTCAGTATAGTAACACATGCGGCACTTTACAGTCAGTATAGTAACACATGCGGCATTTTACAGTCAGTATAGTAACACATGCGGCATTTTACAGTCAGTATAGTAATGCACGCTGCACTTTACAGTCAGTATAGTGTGAGAGATAAATCGTTAATGCTCTTATGACTATACAGAATAATGGGTATTTTAGAAAGGTTAAGAGAAGAAATAGTGTGCAGATGCTCTGCCGTCCCTTGAAATTGCAAACAGATGGAGGTCAATCACTTGACCACTCCCCTAAGCATAAAGGAAACATAAGGGAATACCTGGTGCTCCACCAATGAGCTTTTATGGGAAAGGAAGCTGTAAGGCTAGAATATACAGATGACTCATATGTTATGGAATGTTCTTTGTTCGTCTGATGCTATAAGTATGAACGTTGTAGTTCAATAAATTGGAAGTATTACTTTGAGAACTTGGTCTCAGTGTGTCTTTACTTCTCCGAGCTCGCACCCCCCCCCCCACCTGATTTGAACCTGCATAGATGATCAAGGCGTAAAGTGACCCCATTGCGATCACAATAGTAACACATGCGGCACTTTACAGTCAGTATAGTAACACACGCTGCACTTTACAGTCAGTATAGTAACACATGCGGCACTTTACAGTCAGTATAGTAACACATGCTGCACTTTACAGTCAGTATAGTAACACACTCGGCACTTTACAGTCAGTATAGTAACACATGCTGCTCTTTACAGTCAGTATAGTAACACATGCGGCACTTTACAGTCAGTATAGTAACGCCTGCTGCACTTTACAGTCAGCATAGTAACGCCTGCTACACTTTACAGTCAGTATAGTAACGCCTGCTGCACTTTACAGTCAGTATAGTAACACATGCTGCTCTTTACAGTCAGTATAGTAACACATGCGGCACTTTACAGTCAGTATAGTAACGCCTGCTGCACTTTACAGTCAGTATAGTAACGCACGATGCACTTTACAGTCAGTATAGTAACACATGCGGCACTTTACAGTCAGTATAATAACACATGCGACACTTTACAGTCAGTATAGTAACACACGCTGCTCTTTACAGTCAGTATAGTAACGCACGCTGCACTTTACAGTCAGTATAGTAACACATGTCAGTATAGTAACGCACGCTGCACTTTACAGTCAGTATAGTAACACATGCGGCACTTTACAGTCAGTATAGTAACACATGCGGCACTTTACAGTCAGTATAGTAACACATGCTGCTCTTTACAGTCAGTATAGTAACATATGCTGCACTTTACAGTCAGTATAGTAACACATGCTGCACTTTACAGTCAGTATATTAACACATGCTGCACTTTACAGTCAGTATAGTAACATATGCTGCACTTTACAGTCAGTATAGTAACACATGCTGCACTTTACAGTCAGCATAGTAACACATGCGGCACTTTACAGTCAGCATAGTAACACATGCGGCACTTTACAGTCAGTATAGTAACACATGCGGCACTTTACAGTCAGTATAGTAACACATGCTGCTCTTTACAGTCAGTATAGTAATGCACGCTGCACTTTACAGTCAGTATAGTAACGCACGCTGCACTTTACAGTCAGTATAGTAACATATGCTGCACTTTACAGTCAGTATAGTAACGCATGCTGCACTTTACAGTCAGTATAGTAACGCACGCTGCACTTTACAGTCAGTATAGTAACACATGCGGCACGTTACAGTCAGTATAGTAACACATGCGGCACTTTACAGTCAGTATAGTAACACACGCTGCTCTTTACAGTCAGTATAGTAACACATGCGGCACTTTACAGTCAGTACAGTAACACATGCGGCACTTTACAGTCAGTATAGTAACACATGCGGCACTTTACAGTCAGTATAGTAACACATGCGGCACTTTACAGTCAGTATAGTAATGCACGCTGCACTTTACAGTCAGTATAGTAACACATGCGACACTTTACAGTCAGTATAGTAACATACGCGGCACTTTACAGTCAGTATAGTAACGCACGCTGCACTTTACAGTCAGTATAGTAACACATGCGACACTTTACAGTCAGTATAGTAACATACGCGGCACTTTACAGTCAGTATAGTAACACACGCTGCACTTTACAGTCAGTATAGTAACGCACACTGCACTTTACAGTCAGTATAGTAACGCACGCTGCACTTTATAGTCAGTATAGTAACACACACTGCACTTGCTTTCTGTCCACGTCTGTTGGATCTGTACTACCAATCCGTAATATTTGTAAACCAAAACTGCACAGACCAGACTAGGAATGAATGTGATCATCGAGCCAGTAATATAATCTGAAAACTATTCACTGCATGTTCAGGTCTTAAAGGGGTTGTCCCAAGATTAAATGTTATCCCCTCTCTACAGGATAGGAGATAACATGATGATCAGTGGGGGTCCCTCGTACCCCTGAGTTAAAGAGGCTCTGTCACCAGATTTTGCAACCCCTATCTGCTATTGCAGCAGATAGGCGCTGTAATGTAGATTACAGTAACATTTTTATTTTTTAAAAACGAGCATTTTTGGCCAAGTTATGACCATTTTTGTAGTTATGCAAATGAGGCTTGCAAAAGTCCAAGTGGGCGTGTTTAAAGTAAAAGTCCAAGTGGGCGTGTATTATGTGCGTACATCGGGGCGTTTTTAATACTTTTACTAGCTGGGCGTTCTGATGAGAAGTATCATCCACTTCTCTTCAGAACGCCCAGCTTCTGCCAGATCACGCTGTGAGGTCACTCACAGGTCCTGCATCGTGTCAGACGAGCGAGGACACATCGGCACCAGAGGCTACATTTGATTCTGCAGCAGCATCGGCGTTAGCAGGTAAGTCGATGTAGCTACTTACCTGCTAACGCCGATGCTGCTGCAGAATCAACTGAAGCCTCTGGTGCCGATGTGTCCTCGCTCGTCTGACACGATGCAGGACCTGTGAGTGACGTCACAGCGTGATCTGGCAGAAGCTGGGCGTTCTGCAGAGAAGTGGATGATACTTCTCATCAGAGCGCCCAGCTAGTAAAAGTAGTAAACACGCCCCGATGTACACACATAATACACGCCCACTTGGACTTTTACTTTAAACACGCCCACTTGGACTTTTGCAAGCCTCATTTGCATAACTACAAAAATGGTCATGACTTGGCCAAAAATGCTCGTTTTTTAAAAATAAAAACGTTACTGTAATCTACATTGCAGCGCCGATCTGCTGCAATAGCAGATAGGGGTTGCAAAATCTGGTGACAGAGCCTCTTTAATGACGCTGCAGGTCAAGCATACACCCTGCCGCTCCAGTTACTGAGGGGTACAAGGGACCACCGTTCCAGTTATCAGTGGGGGTCCCAGTGGTCAGACCCCCACCGATCAGCATGTTATGTCCTGTCCTGTAGACAGGGGATAACATTTAATCTTGGAACAACCCCTTTAACTGCAAGGGGCAAAAATGTATATTTAGAAAAAAAGGCATATGGAACAGTAGCAAAGCAAAAAATAAACTGCGCACAACCTATAAATAAATATATACCAGCAGTGTATATACCGCTCTGATCCATATATAGCAGCAGTGTATATGCCGCACAGATCCATATATACCAGCAGTGAATATACCGCACATATAAATATATACCAGCAGTGAATATACCGCACAGATCCATATATAGCAGCAGTGACTAGCAAGGAGGGAGGTTGTGTGTTTGGGAGCTGCTGTGTGTGTGTGTGTGTGTGTGTGTTGAGTGGACCACACCCGGAATCCAGGGAGTTTCCTTTCTTTCACCAGCCCAGGTTTCTATCACCTGCCTGGGCTAAGGAAGCTTCCCTGAAGGAGGCTCCATTCATACATGGAGCCTCAGACCTCTACCCCCTGGAGCATGCAGGCGGGGGGTAGGGGGTCTTCCCAACCTGCTGGGAGCGTGCAGCCAGCATCAGGGGTGAGAAGGTCATCCCGTGGAAAGATCTGTGCGGCCCCCCCTGATGCTGGGGCTCTGGAAGGAGCCAGGAGGAGAGACATGGCGGATCATCCAGGTGGAGGACCAGAAGGCCCAGCAAGGCCAGATGCCCAACCAAGGGACCAGAGCACGGTCGAGGAGTGGGGGCTACTGCAGTCGGGGGAGTCGATGGAGACGTTCAGCTCCCGCCTAGCTGCCCGGCTGGTAGAATACCGGGACCTCGGTAAGTCCCTGCGGCGGCTGCGTGAAGATCTGGCGGTCGCCAGGGGACGAGCCGCAAAAACATCAGGCACCAAGAGGTCCCGGTATAGTCTCCAGGTAAAACAAATCCTGGAGGAAGTCAAGGCGGTGGAGGAAAGGCGATCGGAGATCGTGGCTGGTGGGGGAGCCTTCGGGGAGAAGCTGGAAAACGATGAGAGGTTTTCCCTGATGGCGTCCCCCAAACAAGGTAACGAAACCCCCTGGAAAGGGGAAGTAGCAAAAAAGAAAGACAGCAAAGTCAGGAAAAATGAGGATGCTAATGCTGCAATAAACATGGAGGCCGTGGAAGTGGAGGCCGTGGAAGTGGAGGCCGTGGAAGTGGAGGCCAGGGAAGTGGAGGCTAGGGAAGTGGAGGCTGGAGAAATTGTGGAGATGGAGGAGAGTGTGGAAGAGGAGGAGAGTGTGGAAGCGGAGGAGGAGAGGATGCCGACCCGGGGGGAGACGGAGACGGGCTCAGAGGCCCCCTGGGAAAGCAGCAATGGAGAGGCAAATGTGGAACATTCCTGTAACCGATCTGTGGAGAACTATGAATCTAACAGTGAGCACCCCCCGGGGTTGCTCACACAAATACGGCAGCAGGAGTCCCCAGTGTCTATGCAGAATTTTTCGTTTGGAGCAGAGTTGCCGCCAGAGGAGGAAAAAAGGAAGAAGAAAAAATTATGGAAGATGAGGAAGAAGGCAAAGGCGAAGACAGGTGGAGTAACCTATAAGTATTCCTACCTGTCTTCCTTGCGTTCCGGACCGGGTGAGAGCTCGGTTCGGGACGCAAACCCCGCAAATCCCCCAGCTCCGGCCTCTGCAGTGGGGTCGTGGCGGGTATGTGGGCAGAAAGATATGGTGCTGGTTTTGAGCAATGTGGCCAAGATGGCGCCAGACGCCGTCTCCTGTAAAGGAGGTGGTGTCGATGGCCACGTGGCGCTAGGGGGCATGTCCCCGTGTCCGGCGGATGGGGAACCTCAGAAGCCGGTCTCTGGCGCAAGCCGGAGGCCGGGGGACGGGGGGAACCGGAAACCGGATGTGGCGCCGGAAAACCGGAAGTCTGCTGGTCATGTGACTCGGCCAGCAGACGCACCAGAAAGTGTTGCGGCAGCGAGTGGTGGCGGTAGGAGAGGCTTCGGCACTGCTGGCCACCCCCCGACGGGAGGGGGGGGTGGTTTGGTGCCGGGAGCGGCTCTAGCTGTGCCTGCGGCCCCTCCATCTGCATCGCCGCAAGGCGGTGGGAGGGGTTTAGCGGGCACGGGGGGTGACGGCACCCCTCCTCCCGAACATTGCATTGGTGGCGCAGCAGAAATGGAGGTCGGTGAAGCGGAGGGTGCTGAGGGATTGCCGCCTGAGATATCCGGCGGCGCCCCAGAAGTAGCGGCACCTGATGATGTGGAGACCCCAAAAATGACAAAAACAACTTATAAAAAGCCCATCGACAAGAGGAAGAACTCTGTAACCAGCCTGGCCGGTATGAAAGTTGTGGAGAGGAATGTAAGTGAAAATGTAAATATTAATGGTAATGTTAGTAGTGTTGGTAATATTGTTGGTGGTGGTAATGTTGTGGATGTTAATGTGGGTTGTAATATTGTGGGGGGAGTGTCAACCATTGGCGGGCCGGTTGCTCCTTCTGCCAGAGCGCCCGGCAGGTCGTATGCGGGCGTTGTGGTGGGGGGACCGTCGGCCCACCCATCCTCATCTTCTGGGCCCGGGGACGGCAGTTTGCAACAGCGCCTCCTAGAAGCCTTAAGGGAGGGGAAGCAGACGATAACAGTAGGGGGAGTGCAGAAGGACCTATCCTTTTGGATAAATAGGTATGGTCTGGATGCCTTCCGAGAGAGACGGGGAGATCAGTGGTCGCTCCCAACAACCGGGCCGGCCGTGGCCAGGAGGAATGTGGTCCGTCTCCAGTGGCGTGGCAATGATGCGTGCCCTCCTCGTAAGAGGGTGGTGGAGCTGCTGCTGGAGATGGGCTTCAAGGCGAGTGACATCTACGCCTTGATACATCCTCATGGTACGGCTGAGTTTGACATCAGCTTTGTTCAGCCGGGGGGCCTTGAGGTCTTCTGGGGGAACTATGAGCTGGTGAAAAGCGAGCCCGGCTGGCGAGGGTTTGCTGCGCAAGCAATCTCTCGCCAGAATGGTCTCAGGAAAGTGACCGTTCTTACCCGTAACGAGTCGCTTTCCTGTGTGGACATCATGACCTGGTTGGGAAGATACGGTGAGGTAGCAGAGATGCCACGGAAGAACTGCGATGAGTTTGGCATCTGGTCGGGAGCCTGGACGTTTATGGTTAAACTTAAGCGTCTGGGGCAGACGGTGTCCCACATACCATCATCTGCTTTCTTGGGAAGAGATCGAATCCTTGTCTTCTACCAGGGGCAGCCGAAGCTGTGTCACCGGTGTGGCGACCCCTCACACTTGAGCGCAAGCTGCACTGTGCAGAAGTGCGCTCATTGTGGGGGGGTAGGCCATCTGGCCGCATCGTGTGAGCAGATTAGGTGTAACCTGTGTGGTGACCTAGGTCACCCTTTCAGTCGGTGTCCGCGCTCAGTCGTCAATGTCTGTTCCAACCCTACGGAGAATGTAAGGAGGGAGGTCTCCGTGGGCGAGGGGGCGGACAGAGACGATAGAGCCCAAGAGCAAAGGACGAACGCCAGGAGGGGACCCCCTTCTCGTCAGAGAAGGGCGGAAAAACGCAGAAGGGAACGAGAGCTGAGGAGGACCCAGGAAACTGGGGACTCCTCTGGCTCGGACCTGGATGCCCCCCAGGATACTGATGCTCTTGGGGGGGCCGTACTGGACGAGGAGATAAGGAGGATAGAGAGAGAGCAGAGGGCTGAGGACTCCCAGTCCTCCCACTATGAAAGTGTGGAAGAGGAAGGGAGGTCACAGCCTAAAACAAAACAGGGGACACCGGGTAACATCAAAACAGGGCTAAAAACATCTGGCCCTGCCCCGGCCAAGGAAGGCAAAACCTGCACCCCCCTGGTGTGCTCCCCCAACCGATACCGTGTTCTCATGGATATTCCAGACCCCCAGGACGGGGGGAGAGCACGGTAGGGAGTCTAGGTGTCGTTGAGCCTCCTCTTCTGCGGGGGCCACTGTCCCCGGGGGAGGGGGTCGGCCCGGACCCAGGAGATGAGAATGGGAGGGGGGTGGTGGAGGTTATGGACTCCTCAAAAACAAAAAAAAGAGGTAAAGAGGGTGAGGGGTCCTCCTCAGAGGAGAAAGCAAGGGGTGGGAAGAAGAAAACCGTCTAACTCAATCATTTATGATGGCGGCACCCACTCCGTTGACGCTGGCATCGATTAACGTTGCCAGCATTAAGTCGAATATGGCTAGATTTGCAGCCTTTGATTTTCTCGGCCGGGTTGAAGCTGACATTTTGTTTTTGCAGGAGACCAGACTGTCACTTTTGGCAGAGGTCGTGAAAGCTAGGAGGGAGTGGCGACGTGGGCCCTCCTACTGGTCTCTTGCGGCTGAGCCATATAGCGGGGTGGCGGTACTTTTTACCGCACCGGTCACATGCCGGCGGATGATCGAGTTAGAAATGGGGCGGTGCTTGATCTTAGATGTTCTCATGAGGGGACAAGAACTAAGACTCATTAACATCTACGGTCCCCAGACAAAGTGGGACCGGAAAAGTCTCTTCATGAGGATTAAGCCCTTCCTTTTTACAGGCCGACAAGTCATTTTTGGAGGGGACTTTAACACTGTCGTTAGGCCCCAAGACAGAGGAGGTTCCAGAAAGGTACTGGCCTATGATAGTGTCGAGTTGAATAGAATAGCTAGTGATGCTCGCCTGGAGGACATCCACATTCGGTATACCCCAGGCCACTCGGGATTCACCTATCATAGTGGTAGTCGTAGATCCAGAATAGACAGGTTTTTTTTAAAGGAGGACGCCATCTCTTCGGCAGTGTCCGTCGTTGAGGTGGAGTTCTCCGATCACTGTATGATTATGTTTTCTTTGAATGTTGCAGAGTCCCTCCAGATGGGAAGAGGTATATGGAGGCTGAATTCTACTCTCCTGGAAGAAGCAGAGATAAGACAGGCCTTCGAGGATTTTCTTCAGAGCCAGGTACCTTTATTGGATCTAGGTGGTACTAAGTCTGAGTGGTGGGAGGTGTTCAAAGAACGGGTGGCTGAGTTTTTCCGTCAGATCTCGTGCCTCAGGTCTATGAGCAGGTATCGCCTGTATCAAGACATGAGGAGGAAACTCGAACATCTAGTCTCAACCGGAGGTAGCCGTGAGGAAATCTCCGTGGTGAAAGCTCTGCTCAAAAGATGCCAATATGATAGGCACACGTCTTTGGTTCTTGAACGGGATTTCGGGAGGTACCGCTCGCCCGACCCTTACAAGAACTGCAAGATGTCAGTGAGTCGTAAGGTGGTGACAGGACTGGTAGATAGTACAGGCTCCCTGATGAGATCCAAATCAGGGATCCTGGAGGTCATCAGATCCTTTTATTCGCAGCTTTTGGGTGAGCAGGATCTAAACCGAGACGAAATGTCGGCTTTCCTGGCTGAAACCATCCCTGAGCCAGGAGCAGACCCCTCGCTTGGTGTTTTGACAGAGTCGATCAAGGAAGAGGAAGTGATGCTGGCGATTGATGGGTTGGCCATCAAAAAGTCGCCAGGCCCAGATGGCTTAACATCTGAGTTTTATAAGGCTTTTAAGGGAACCTTAGTTCCCCTCTTGACTGCGGTTTTTAATGAGTGCCTCTCCTCGGGCGCTCTTCCAAAGTCAATGGGCAAGTCGGCCTTGATCATTCTGTCAAAGGGTAAGGATTCGACACGTATTGAGAACTGGCGTCCCATAGCGCTCCTCAATACGGACAGAAAGGTTCTCGCAAAAGTACTGTTTAATCGGCTGGTGAAGTTTGCACCCCGGCTCCTTTCGTCGGCCCAGCATTGCTCTGTTCCAGGCCGCAGCACCTTTAGTGCTGTCCTCAGTGTCAGAGAGGCAGTGGAGCAGGGACATTCTGGCCGATGGGAGGGGTACATGCTGTCCTTGGATCAGGCCAAAGCTTTTGACCGGGTGAATCACAAGTACCTTTGGTCAGTCCTTCTGAGGTATGGCCTACCGGGTGCGTTCGTTAATTGGCTCCAGACCCTATACGCTGGGGC
The DNA here is from genome assembly GCF_050947455.1 of Rhinoderma darwinii. Classification (NCBI taxonomy): domain Eukaryota; kingdom Metazoa; phylum Chordata; class Amphibia; order Anura; family Rhinodermatidae; genus Rhinoderma; species Rhinoderma darwinii. The sequence continues at coordinate 78,257 of NW_027464300.1, read as the reverse complement.
TGAGTCTTTTGCACTGGTGAACGGTTGGACTGGAACCCCCTTTGAGGTTGGGTCTGGTGTCCGCCAGGGTTGTCCCTTAAGCCCCTTGCTGTATGTTTTCGCGATCGACCCCTTTCTTAGGCGGCTCGATCGTGGGCCATTGGCGGGGGTGGGGATGGACTTGGAGGAGCCGGAAGCCACTCAGAGGGTGGTTGCGTACGCGGATGATGTCACTATCTTTGTCTCCTCGAGAGGGGAGGCAGAGTGGGTGATGTCAGAAGTTGAGCGCTACTCACGGGCATCTGGGTCCAGGATCAACCGGGACAAGTGTGAAAGTCTCTGGCTGGGGGGAGGGGATCCTAGTTTTGATCTCCCGGACACCCTCCCAGAGCCCAAAGGGTCTGCTAAAATCTTAGGCATTGAATTTGGCCCGGGTGATTACCCCATGAAAAACTGGGAAGGTAGGCTATCAATAGCTGCCCAGAAGGTTGGCCAATGGAAGGGATGGTCTTTGTCCCTTAGGGAAAGGGTTCACCTGGCCAAGGCTTACCTGATGCCCATGTTGCTCTACCTTGGCAGCGTGTGCATGTTGCCAGAACCTCTCTGGACTCGGGTCTATAGCCTGTTCTTCCAACTGTTATGGGGAAACAGGCTTAACCTAATCAAGAGGGAGGTTACTTACCTACCGAGGAAACTAGGTGGGTTAGGTATGGTTAACCCAGTGGTGTTTCTAGTAAACACCTTCATTAAAATTAATTTGGCAAACCTCTTTGAAAGAGAAAGGGCTCCTCTGTGGATATCCTCCTGCAGGGGATGGTTTCGGCCTTTCTTCCAGGAATGGGAGACAGGAGGCCAAGCGAAAGACCTGCGTGTACCCCATGGGCACCTCCCGGCTTATGCCGCCCCGGTTCTGAAGGTTGTTCGTCGGTGGGGTCTGGAGGCGAGGGAGATCAAGACCATGTCGAGAAAATTTCTTGACAGAAAGGTCTTGTTGACCTGCTTCCAGAAGCCCCTGGCGCTCAGGGACTGCCCAAGTAGCGACCTCGGGGTGGGATTAAAACTTTTAAACTCTGTGAGGATTCCCCAGAAGTTTTGGGATCTGGCTTGGCGCTGCTTCCATGGGAGGCTGTATGTAAGGGGCAATCTGAAGTACAGAAACTCCGATGAAAGAGGTTGTCCTCGGGAGGAGTGCGATGACACGCTGGAAAGCATGGACCATTTCTTGCTTCAGTGTCCCTTCAATGCAGAGGTTTACAAACGGGTGGGTGCCTCCATCGGTTGGCCCGGTCTGACCAACCTCTCCTACGCTGGTTGGGCCTATGGGGCATTCGGAGACCTGGGTGGAAGGGATCATTGCACTTCTTTTTTAGTTAGTTTAGTGATCAGGTATTTCACGTGGAACGCACGGTGCTTAGTATCGACTCAGTGTAAAATCCTCCTGGAGGACGAGGTGTGTAGGAATATCATGGGTGACCTGGTGAAGGTCCGGTCTCTGGAGGTTGAGAAACTGGGTGCATCCAAGGCCTCTCGACTTTGGAGGGGCTTCAATTTTAGGGTGCCCTAGGTGGAACCAACCTTCAGGGGGAGGGGAGGGAGTGCCCCTGGGTATTAGACTGGAGGTGGGGGTCTGCACCTGGCCATGACACCGGGAAATAGCGATAGGGACAGAATGAGAGACAGCAGGAGGGACAGATTAGTTTATAAAGTAATAAGGGATAGAGATAGGGCAAGCAGCATAGGTTTAGCGATAGGGACCGGGGTGGTGGTTGGGGGTTGGCTTTGGCCTCTGGGCTGGTGCTCTAGGGGGGCTTTCCTCTCTCTCTCCTCTGGTGATGGGCTGAGTAAGCACAAGTAGGTTTTTGTTTTGAGCTTTTTGGAGACAGAAAAAGGGCTTACAAGCAGCCAAACTTAGGTTTTCGGGTTATTGTATACAGTATGATATTTTGTTATAGTTATGTGTCGGTATGATTATATGGTGTATAGGTGTATGCATGGGTTTGAGTGAATGTTTAGATAAGATGGGCAGTAGATAGGTGGGGTGGGGGGCCTGGGGGTGTGCCCATCCCGATTCTGGACTACGTGGACGTGAGGAGGACATGAGACGTGGGATCGGGCTGGGTGGGTGATGTGTTGGGTGGTGGGGGCCAGCATCTGAACTATGCGGACATGGAAGGACATTAGGCGTGATGCTGGTTGGGGGAGGTGATGGGTGGTGATGGATAAGTTAGTGTGTACAGGGTTAGGTATGAATGTGGATAAGTTAATAAAATAAAATAAAAAAAAGTAAAAAATATATAAAAAAAAAAAAAAAAAAAAAAATAATAATTGAAAAAAATTAGAAAAAAATAAATAAATATATATATATATATATATATATTTTTGTTTTTTGTGTTTTGTTCTTTTCTTTTCATTTACATGGTGCACTGGAGTAAGTGCACCATGGGATGGTAACTTTTATTTTCAGAGTTTATTATTATTATTATTATTCTTATTATTATTATTATTATTTTGTTTATATTATTATTGTGATTATTATTTTTTTGTTTTATATATGTCTTGATTTTTTTTTTAGGGGGCCATTGGTTGGCACATGGTTTTTAAGAGTATGTTGTATATAGTGTTATAGTTATGTTTTCTTGGGGTTGGGGGGGTTTAGGTGTGTGTATGAATGAGTATGGGATTATAGTTATGTATGCATGGGGATTTATGTAAGAAGGGCCAGGCTGGGTAAATTGTACAGAAATGTACATAAGTTTTGTTTTGTTGTGTTTGTTTTGTAAATACCGTTTATTTTGTAATGTTTTATATTTTTCTATTAAAAGAGTAGCAGCAGTGACTAGCAAGGAGGGAGGTTGTGTGTTTGGGAGCTGCTGTGTGTGTGTGTGTGTGTGTGTGTTGAGTGGACCACACCCGGAATCCAGGGAGTTTCCTTTCTTTCACCAGCCCAGGTTTCTATCACCTGCCTGGGCTAAGGAAGCTTCCCTGAAGGAGGCTCCATTCATACATGGAGCCTCAGACCTCTACCCCCTGGAGCATGCAGGCGGGGGGTAGGGGGTCTTCCCAACCTGCTGGGAGCGTGCAGCCAGCATCAGGGGTGAGAAGGTCATCCCGTGGAAAGATCTGTGCGGCCCCCCCTGATGCTGGGGCTCTGGAAGGAGCCAGGAGGAGAGACATGGCGGATCATCCAGGTGGAGGACCAGAAGGCCCAGCAAGGCCAGATGCCCGACCAAGGGACCAGAGCACGGTCGAGGAGTGGGGGCTACTGCAGTCGGGGGAGTCGATGGAGACGTTCAGCTCCCGCCTAGCTGCCCGGCTGGTAGAATACCGGGACCTCGGTAAGTCCCTGCGGCGGCTGCGTGAAGATCTGGCGGTCGCCAGGGGACGAGCCGCAAAAACATCAGGCACCAAGAGGTCCCGGTATAGTCTCCAGGTAAAACAAATCCTGGAGGAAGTCAAGGCGGTGGAGGAAAGGCGATCGGAGATCGTGGCTGGTGGGGGAGCCTTCGGGGAGAAGCTGGAAAACGATGAGAGGTTTTCCCTGATGGCGTCCCCCAAACAAGGTAACGAAACCCCCTGGAAAGGGGAAGTAGCAAAAAAGAAAGACAGCAAAGTCAGGAAAAATGAGGATGCTAATGCTGCAATAAACATGGAGGCCGTGGAAGTGGAGGCCGTGGAAGTGGAGGCCGTGGAAGTGGAGGCCAGGGAAGTGGAGGCTAGGGAAGTGGAGGCTGGAGAAATTGTGGAGATGGAGGAGAGTGTGGAAGAGGAGGAGAGTGTGGAAGCGGAGGAGGAGAGGATGCCGACCCGGGGGGAGACGGAGACGGGCTCAGAGGCCCCCTGGGAAAGCAGCAATGGAGAGGCAAATGTGGAACATTCCTGTAACCGATCTGTGGAGAACTATGAATCTAACAGTGAGCACCCCCCGGGGTTGCTCACACAAATACGGCAGCAGGAGTCCCCAGTGTCTATGCAGAATTTTTCGTTTGGAGCAGAGTTGCCGCCAGAGGAGGAAAAAAGGAAGAAGAAAAAATTATGGAAGATGAGGAAGAAGGCAAAGGCGAAGACAGGTGGAGTAACCTATAAGTATTCCTACCTGTCTTCCTTGCGTTCCGGACCGGGTGAGAGCTCGGTTCGGGACGCAAACCCCGCAAATCCCCCAGCTCCGGCCTCTGCAGTGGGGTCGTGGCGGGTATGTGGGCAGAAAAATATGGTGCTGGTTTTGAGCAATGTGGCCAAGATGGCGCCAGATGCCGTCTCCTGTAAAGGAGGTGGTGTCGATGGCCACGTGGCGCTAGGGGGCGTGTCCCCGTGTCCGGCGGATGGGGAACCTCAGAAGCCGGTCTCTGGCGCAAGCCGGAGGCCGGGGGACGGGGGGAACCGGAAACCGGATGTGGCGCCGGAAAACCGGAAGTCCGCTGGTCATGTGACTCGGCCGGCGGACGCACCAAAAAGTGTTGCGGCAGCGAGTGGTGGCGGTAGGAGAGGCTCCGGCACTGCTGGCCATCCCCCGACGGGAGGGGGGGTTGGTTTGGTGCCGGGAGCGGCTCTAGCGGTGCCTGCGGCCCCTCCATCTGCATCGCCGCAAGGCGGTGGGAGGGGTTTAGCGGGCACGGGGGGTGACGGCACCCCTCCTCCCGAACATTGTATTGGTGGCGCAGCAGATATGGAGGTCGGTGAAGCGGAGGGTGCTGAGGGATTGCCGCCTGAGATATCCGGCGGCGCCCCAGAAGTAGCGGCACCTGATGATGCGGAGACCCCAAAAACGACAAAAACAACTTATAAAAAGCCCATCGACAAGAGGAAGAACTCTGTAACCAGCCTGGCCGGTATGAAAGTTGTGGAGAGGAATGTAAGTGGAAATGTAAATATTAATGGTAGTGTTAGTAGTGTTGGTAATATTGTTGGTGGTGGTAATGTTGTGGATGTTAATGTGGGTTGTAATATTGTGGGGGGAGTGTCAACCAGTGGTGGGCCGGTTGCTCCTTCTGCCAGAGCGACCGGCAGGTCGTATGCGGGCGTTGTGGTGGGGGGACCGTCGGCCCACCCATCCTCATCTTCTGGGCCCGTGGACGGCAGTTTGCAACAGCGCCTCCTAGAAGCCTTAAGGGAGGGGAAGCAGACGATAACAGTAGGGGGAGTGCAGAAGGACCTATCCTTTTGGATAAATAGGTATGGTCTGGATGCCTTCCGAGAGAGACGGGGAGATCAGTGGTCGCTCCCAACAACCGGGCCGGCCGTGGCCAGGAGGAATGTGGTCCGTCTCCAGTGGCGTGGCAATGATGCGTGCCCTCCTCGTAAGAGGGTGGTGGAGCTGCTGCTGGAGATGGGCTTCAAGGCGAGTGACATCTACGCCTTGATACATCCTCATGGTACGGCTGAGTTTGACATCAGCTTTGTTCAGCCGGGGGGCCTTGAGGTCTTCTGGGGGAACTATGAGCTGGTGAAAAGCGAGCCCGGCTGGCGAGGGTTTGCTGCGCAAGCAATCTCTCGCCAGAATGGTCTCAGGAAAGTGACCGTTCTTACCCGTAACGAGTCGCTTTCCTGTGTGTACATCATGACCTGGTTGGGAAGATACGGTGAGGTAGCAGAGATGCCACGGAAGAACTGCGATGAGTTTGGCATCTGGTCGGGAGCCTGGACGTTTATGGTTAAACTTAAGCGTCTGGGGCAGACGGTGTCCCACATACCATCATCTGCTTTCTTGGGAAGAGATCGAATCCTTGTCTTCTACCAGGGGCAGCCGAAGCTGTGTCACCGGTGTGGCGACCCCTCACACTTGAGCGCAAGCTGCACTGTGCAGAAGTGCGCTCATTGTGGGGGGGGTAGGCCATCTGGCCGCATCGTGTGAGCAGATTAGGTGTAACCTGTGTGGTGACCTAGGTCACCCTTTCAGTCGGTGTCCGCGCTCAGTCGTCAATGTCTGTTCCAACCCTACGGAGAATGTAAGGAGGGAGGTCTCCGTGGGCGAGGGGGCGGACAGAGACGATAGAGCCCAAGAGCAAAGGACGAACGCCAGGAGGGGACCCCCTTCTCGTCAGAGAAGGGCGGAAAAACGCAGAAGGGAACGAGAGCTGAGGAGGACCCAGGAAACTGGGGACTCCTCTGGCTCGGACCTGGATGCCCCCCAGGATACTGATGCTCTTGAGGGGGCCGTACTGGACGAGGAGATAAGGAGGATAGAGAGAGAGCAGAGGGCTGAGGACTCCCAGTCCTCCCACTATGAAAGTGTGGAAGAGGAAGGGAGGTCACAGCCTAAAACAAAACAGGGGACACCGGGTAACATCAAAACAGGGCTAAAAACATCTGGCCCTGCCCCGGCCAAGGAAGGCAAAACCTGCACCCCCCTGGTGTGCTCCCCCAACCGATACCGTGTTCTCATGGATATTCCAGACCCCCAGGCCGGGGGGGAGAGCACGGTAGGGAGTCTAGGAGTCGTTGAGCCACCTCTTCTGCGGGGGCCACTGTCCCCGGGGGAGGGGGTCGGCCCGGACCCAGGAGATGAGAATGGGAGGGGGGTGGTGGAGGTTATGGACTCCTCAACAACAAAAAAAAGAGGTAAAGAGGGTGAGGGGTCCTCCTCAGAGGAGAAAGCAAGGGGTGGGAAGAAGAAAACCATCTAACTCAATCATTTATGATGGCGGCACCCACTCCGTTGACGCTGGCATCGATTAACGTTGCCAGCATTAAGTCGAATATGGCTAGATTTGCAGCCTTTGATTTTCTCGGCCGGGTTGAAGCTGACATTTTGTTTTTGCAGGAGACCAGACTGTCACTTTTGGCAGAGGTCGTGAAAGCTAGGAGGGAGTGGCGACGTGGGCCCTCCTACTGGTCTCTTGCGGCTGAGCCATATAGCGGGGTGGCGGTACTTTTTACCGCACCGGTCACATGCCGGCGGATGATCGAGTTAGAAATGGGGCGGTGCTTGATCTTAGATGTTCTCATGAGGGAACAAGAACTAAGACTCATTAACATCTACGGTCCCCAGACAAAGTGGGACCGGAAAAGTCTCTTCATGAGGATTAAGCCCTTCCTTTTTACAGGCCGACAAGTCATTTTTGGAGGGGACTTTAACACTGTCGTTAGGCCCCAAGACAGAGGAGGTTCCAGAAAGGTACTGGCCTATGATAGTGTCGAGTTGAATAGAATAGCTAGTGATGCTCGCCTGGAGGACATCCACATTCGGTATACCCCAGGCCACTCGGGGTTCACCTATCATAGTGGTAGTCGTAGGTCCAGGATAGACAGGTTTTTTTTAAAGGAGGACGCCATCTCTTCGGCAGTGTCCGTCGTTGAGGTGGAGTTCTCCGATCACTGTATGATTATGTTTTCTTTGAATGTTGCAGAGTCCCTCCAGATGGGAAGAGGTATATGGAGGCTGAATTCTACTCTCCTGGAAGAAGCAGAGATAAGACAGGCCTTCGAGGATTTTCTTCAGAGCCAGGTACCTTTATTGGATCTAGGTGGTACTAAGTCTGAGTGGTGGGAGGTGTTCAAAGAACGGGTGGCTGAGTTTTTCCGTCAGATCTCGTGCCTCAGGTCTATGAGCAGGTATCGCCTGTATCAAGACATGAGGAGGAAACTCGAACATCTAGTCTCAACCGGAGGTAGCCGTGAGGAAATCTCCGTGGTGAAAGCTCTGCTCAAAGGATGCCAATATGATAGGCACACGTCTTTGGTTCTTGAACGGGATTTCGGGAGGTACCGCTCGCCCGACCCTTACAAGAACTGCAAGATGTCAGTGAGTCGTAAGGTGGTGACAGGACTGGTAGATAGTACAGGCTCCCTGATGAGATCCAAATCAGGGATCCTGGAGGTCATCAGATCCTTTTATTCGCAGCTTTTGGGTGAGCAGGATCTAAACCGAGAAGAAATGTCGGCTTTCCTGGCTGAAACCATCCCTGAGCCAGGAGCAGACCCCTCGCTTGGTGTTTTGACAGAGTCGATCAAGGAAGAGGAAGTGATGCTGGCGATTGATGGGTTGGCCATCAAAAAGTCGCCAGGCCCAGATGGCTTAACATCTGAGTTTTATAAGGCTTTTAAGGGAACCTTAGTTCCCCTCTTGACTGCGGTTTTTAATGAGTGCCTCTCCTCGGGCGCTCTGCCAAAGTCAATGGGCAAGTCGGCCTTGATCATTCTGTCAAAGGGTAAGGATTCGACCCGTATTGAGAACTGGCGTCCCATAGCGCTCCTCAATACGGACAGAAAGGTTCTCGCAAAAGTACTGTTTAATCGGCTGGTGAAGTTTGCACCCCGGCTCCTTTCGTCGGCCTAGCATTGCTCTGTTCCAGGCCGCAGCACCTTTAGTGCTGTCCTCAGTGTCAGAGAGGCAGTGGAGCAGGAACATTCTGGCCGATGGGAGGGGTACATGCTGTCCTTGGATCAGGCCAAAGCTTTTGACCGGGTGAATCACAAGTACCTATGGTCAGTCCTTCTGAGGTATGGCCTACCGGGTGAGTTCGTTAATTGGCTCCAGACCCTATACGCTGGGGCTGAGTCTTTTGCACTGGTGAACGGTTGGACTGGAACCCCCTTTGAGGTTGGGTCTGGTGTCCGCCAGGGTTGTCCCTTAAGCCCCTTGCTGTATGTTTTCGCGATCGACCCCTTTCTTAGGCGGCTCGATCGTGGGCCATTGGCGGGGGTGGAGATGGACTTGGAGGAGCCGGAAGCCACTCAGAGGGTGGTTGCGTACGCGGATGACGTCACTATCTTTGTCTCCTCGAGAGGGGAGGCAGAGTGGGTGATGTCAGAAGTTGAGCGCTACTCACGGGCATCTGGGTCCAGGATCAACCGGGACAAGTGTGAAAGTCTCTGGCTGGGGGGAGGGGATCCTAGTTTTGATCTCCCGGACACCCTCCCAGAGCCCAAAGGGTCTGCTAAAATCTGAGGCATTGAATTTGGCCCGGGTGATTACCCCAAGAAAAACTGGGAAGGTAGGCTATCAATAGCTGCCCAGAAGGTTGGCCAATGGAAGGGATGGTCTTTGTCCCTTAGGGAAAGGGTTCACCTGGCCAAGGCTTACCTGATGCCCATGTTGCTCTACCTTGGCAGCGTGTGCATGTTGCCAGAGCCTCTCTGGACTCGGGTCTATAGCCTGTTCTTCCAACTGTTATGGGGAAACAGGCTTAACCTAATCAAGAGGGAGGTTACTTACCTACCGAGGAAACTAGGTGGGTTAGGTATGGTTAACCCAGTGGTGTTTCTAGTAAACACCTTCATTAAAATTAATTTGGCGAACCTCTTTGAAAGAGAAAGGGCTCCTCTGTGGATATCCTCCTGCAGGGGATGGTTTCGGCCTTTCTTCCAGGAATGGGAGACAGGAGGCCAAGCGAAAGACCTGCGTGTACCCCATGGGCACCTCCCGGCTTATGCCGCCCCGGTTCTGAAGGTTGTTCGTCGGTGGGGTCTGGAGACGAGGGAGATCAAGACCATGTCGAGAAAATTTCTTGACAGAAAGGTCTTGTTGACCTGCTTCCAGAAGCCCCTGGCGCTCAGGGACTGCCCAAGTAGCGACCTCGGGGTGGGATTAAAACTTTTAAACTCTGTGAGGATTCCCCAGAAGTTTTGGGATCTGGCTTGGCGCTGCTTCCATGGGAGGCTGTATGTAAGGGGCAATCTGAAGTTCAGAAACTCCGATGAAAGAGGTTGTCCTCGGGAGGAGTGCGATGACACGCTGGAAAGCATGGACCATTTCTTGCTTCAGTGTCCCTTCAATGCAGAGGTTTACAAACGGGTGGGTGCCTCCATCGGTTGGCCCGGTCTGACCAACCTCTCCTACGCTGGTTGGGCCTATGGGGCATTCGGAGACCTGGGTGGAAGGGATCATTGCACTTCTTTTTTAGTTAGTTTAGTGATCAGGTATTTCACGTGGAACGCACGGTGCTTAGTATCGACTCAGTGTAAAATCCTCCTGGAGGACGAGGTGTGTAGGAATATCATGGGTGACCTGGTGAAGGTCCGGTCTCTGGAGGTTGAGAAACTGGGTGCATCCAAGGCCTCTCGACTTTGGAGGGGCTTCAATTTTAGGGTGCCCTAGGTGGAACCAACCTTCAGGGGGAGGGGAGGGAGTGCCCCTGGGTATTAGACTGGAGGTGGGGGTCTGCACCTGGCCATGACACCGGGAAATAGCGATAGGGACAGAATGAGAGACAGCAGGAGGGACAGATTAGTTTATAAAGTAATAAGGGATAGAGATAGGGCAAGCAAGATAGGTTTAGCGATAGGGACCGGGGTGGTGGTTGGGGGTGGCTTTGGCCTCTGGGCTGGTGCCCTGGGGGGGCTTTCCTCTCTCTCTCCTCTGGTGATGGGCTGAGTAAGCACAAGTATGTTTTTGTTTTGAGCTTTTTTGGAGACAGAAAAAGGGCTTACAAGCAGCCAAACTTAGGTTTTCGGGTTTATGTATATAGTATGGTATTTTGTTATAGTTATGTGTCGGTATGATTATATGGTGTATAGGTGTATGCATGGGTTTGAGTGAATGTTTAGATAAGATGGGCAGTAGATAGGTGGGGTGGGGGGCCTGGGGGTGTGCCCATCCTGATTCTGGACTACGTGGACGTGAGGAGGACATGAGACGTGGGATCGGGCTGGGTGGGTGATGTGTTGGGTGGTGGGGGCCAGCATCTGAACTATGCGGACATGGAAGGACATGAGGCGTGATGCTGGTTGGGGGAGGTGATGGGTGGTGATGGATAAGTTAGTGTGTACAGGGTTAGGTATGAATGTGGATAAGTTAATAAAATAAAATTAAAAAAAGTAAAAAATATATAAAAAAAAAAAAAAAAAAAATAATAATTGGAAAAAATTAGAAAAAAATAAATAAATATATATATATATGTATATTTTTGTGTTTTGTTCTTTTCTTTTCATTTACATGGTGCACTGGAGTAAGTGCATCATGGGATGGTAACTTTTATTTTCAGAGTTTATTATTATTATTATTATTATTATTATTTTGTTTATATTATTATTGTGATTATTATTTTTTTGTTTTGTATATGTCTTGATTTTTTTTTTTTTTTTTTAGGGGGCCATTGGTTGGCACATGGTTTTTAAGAGTATGTTGTATATAGTGTTATAGTTATGTTTTCTTGGGGTTGGGGGGGTTTAGGTGTGTGTATGAATGAGTATGGGATTATAGTTATGTATGCATGGGGATTTATGTAAGAAGGGCCAGGCTGGGTAAATTGTACAGAAATGTACATAAGTTTTGTTTTGTTGTGTTTGTTTTGTAAATACCGTTTATTTTGTAATGTTTTATATTTTTCTATTAAAAGAGTAGCAGCAGTGACCAGCAAGGAGGGAGGTTGTGTGAGTGAGAGCTGCTGTGTGTGTGGAGTTGAGTGGACCACACCCGGAATCCAGGGAGTTTCCTTTCTTTCACCAGCCCAGGTTTCTATCACCTGCCTGGGCTAAGGAAGCTTCCCTGAAGGAGGCTCCATTCATACATGGAGCCTCAGACCTCTACCCCCTGGAGCATGCAGGCGGGGGGTAGGGGGTCTTCCCAACCTGCTGGGAGCGTGCAGCCAGCATCAGGGGTGAGAAGGTCATCCCGTGGAAAGATCTGTGCGGCCCCCCCTGATGCTGGGGCTCTGGAAGGAGCCAGGAGGAGAGACATGGAGGATCATCCAGGTGGAGGACCAGAAGGCCCAGCGAGGCCAGATGCCCGACCAAGGGACCAGAGCACGGTCGAGGAGTGGGGGCTACTTCGGTCAGGAGAGTCTGTGGAGACGTTCAGCTCCCGCCTAGCTGCCCGGCTGGAAGAATACCGGGACCTCGGTAAGTCCCTGCGGCGGCTGCGGGAAGATCTGGCGGCCGCAAGGGGACGAGCAGCTAAAACATCAGGCGCCAAGAGGTCCCGGTATAATCTACAGGTAAAGGAAATACTGGAAGAAATTAATATGGTGGAGGAGAGAAAGATGGAGATTGTGGTCGGTGGGGGAGCCTTCGGGGAGAAATTGGAGAATGATGAAAGGTTTTCCCTGATGGCGTCCCCCACGCAAAGTAATGAAACCCCCTGCAAAAGGGGAGTAAAGGCATTGGCTGCTAAAAGTGCAGAGGCAGTGGAGGCCGCAAAAGTGGAGGCCGCAAAAGTGGAGGCCGCAAAAGTGGAGGCCGCAAAAGTGGAGGGGCGCAAAAATGGAGGCCGCAAAATTGGAGGCCGCAGAAGTGGAGGCCACAGAAATGGAGGAAAGCGTGGAGGTGGAGAGGACGCCTACCCGGGAGGAGACGGGCTCGGAGGACCCCTGGGAGGGCAGTAATGGAGGGGCAAGTGGGGAACTTTCCTGCAGCCAAGGTGTGCAAGACATTGAATCGGGCAGTGGGCACCCCCCGGGGTTGCTCACGCAAATACGGCTGCAGGAGTCCCCAGTGTCCCTCCAGAACTTTACTTTTGGAGCTGAGTTGCCACCAGAGGAGGACAAAGTACAGAAGAAGAAGCTTTGGAAGTTAAGGCGGAAGAAAACAAAGGCGAAGACAGGTGGGGTATCCTATAAATATTCCTACCTGTCTTCCTTGCGTTCCGGACCGGGTGAGAGCTCGGTTCGGGACGCAAACCCCGCAAATCCCCCAGCTCCGGCCTCTGCAGTGGGGTCGTGGCGGGTATGTGGGCAGAAAGATATGGTGCTGGTTTTGAGCAATGTGGCCAAGATGGCGCCAGACGCCGTCTCCTGTAAAGGAGGTGGTGTCGATGGCCACGTGGCGCTAGGGGGCGTGTCCCCGTGTCCGGCGGATGGGGAACCTCAGAAGCCGGTCTCTGGCGCAAGCCGGAGGCCGGGGGACGGGGGAACCGGAAACCGGATGTGGCGCCGAAAAACCGGAAGTCCGCTGGTCATGTGACTCGGCCGGCGGACGCACCAGAAAGTGTTGCGGCAGCGAGTGGTGGCGGTAGGAGAGGCTTCGGCACTGCTGGCCATCCCCCGACGGGAGGGGGGGGTGGTTTGGTGCCGGGAGCGGCTCTAGCTGTGCCTGCGGCCCCTCCATCTGCATCGCCGCAAGGCGGTGGGAGGGGTTTAGCGGGCACGGGGGGTGACGGCACCCCTCCTCCCGAACATTGCATTGGTGGCGCAGCAGAAATGGAGGTCGGTGAAGCGGAGGGTGCTGAGGGATTGCCGCCTGAGATATCCGGCGGCGCCCCAGAAGTAGCGGCACCTGATGATGTGGAGACCCCAAAAACAACATATATAAAGCCTATGGACAAAAGGAAGAACTCCGTTACCAGCCTGGCCGGTATGAAAGTTGTGGAGAGGAATGTAAGTGAAAATGTAAATATTAATGGTAATGTTAGTAGTGTTGGTAATATTGTTGGTGGTGGTAATGTTGTGGATGTTAATGTGGGTTGTAATATTGTGGGGGGAGTGTCAACCATTGGCGGGCCGGTTGCTCCTTCTGCCAGAGCGCCCGGCAGGTCGTATGCGGGCGTTGTGGTGGGGGGACCGTCGGCCCACCCATCCTCATCTTCTGGGCCCGTGGACGGCAGTTTGCAACAGCGCCTCCTAGAAGCCTTAAGGGAGGGGAAGCAGACGATAACAGTAGGGGGAGTGCAGAAGGACCTATCCTTTTGGATAAATAGGTATGGTCTGGATGCCTTCCGAGAGAGACGGGGAGATCAGTGGTCGCTCCCAACAACCGGGCCGGCCGTGGCCAGGAGGAATGTGGTCCGTCTCCAGTGGCGTGGCAATGATGCGTGCCCTCCTCGTAAGAGGGTGGTGGAGCTGCTGCTGGAGATGGGCTTCAAGGCGAGTGACATCTACGCCTTGATACATCCTCATGGTACGGCTGAGTTTGACATCAGCTTTGTTCAGCCGGGGGGCCTTGAGGTCTTCTGGGGGAACTATGAGCTGGTGAAAAGCGAGCCCGGCTGGCGAGGGTTTGCTGCGCAAGCAATCTCTCGCCAGAATGGTCTCAGGAAAGTGACCGTTCTTACCCGTAACGAGTCGCTTTCCTGTGTGGACATCATGACCTGGTTGGGAAGATACGGTGAGGTAGCAGAGATGCCACGGAAGAACTGCGATGAGTTTGGCATCTGGTCGGGAGCCTGGACGTTTATGGTTAAACTTAAGCGTCTGGGGCAGACGGTGTCCCACATACCATCATCTGCTTTCTTGGGAAGAGATCGAATCCTTGTCTTCTACCAGGGGCAGCCGAAGCTGTGTCACCGGTGTGGCGACCCCTCACACTTGAGCGCAAGCTGCACTGTGCAGAAGTGCGCTCATTGTGGGGGGGTAGGCCATCTGGCCGCATCGTGTGAGCAGATTAGGTGTAACCTGTGTGGTGACCTAGGTCACCCTTTCAGTCGGTGTCCGCGCTCAGTCGTCAATGTCTGTTCCAACCCTACGGAGAATGTAAGGAGGGAGGTCTCCGTGGGCGAGGGGGCGGACAGAGACGATAGAGCCCAAGAGCAAAGGACGAACGCCAGGAGGGGACCCCCTTCTCGTCAGAGAAGGGCGGAAAAACGCAGAAGGGAACGAGAGCTGAGGAGGACCCAGGAAACTGGGGACTCCTCTGGCTCGGACCTGGATGCCCCCCAGGATACTGATGCTCTTGGGGGGGCCGTACTGGACGAGGAGATAAGGAGGATAGAGAGAGAGCAGAGGGCTGAGGACTCCCAGTCCTCCCACTATGAAAGTGTGGAAGAGGAAGGGAGGTCACAGCCTAAAACAAAACAGGGGACACCGGGTAACATCAAAACAGGGCTAAAAACATCTGGCCCTGCCCCGGCCAAGGAAGGCAAAACCTGCACCCCCCTGGTGTGCTCCCCCAACCGATACCGTGTTCTCATGGATATTCCAGACCCCCAGGACGGGGGGGAGAGCACGGTAGGGAGTCTAGGTGTCGTTGAGCCTCCTCTTCTGCGGGGGCCACTGTCCCCGGGGGAGGGGGTCGGCCCGGACCCAGGAGATGAGAATGGGAGGGGGGGTGGTGGAGGTTATGGACTCCTCAAAAACAAAAAAAAGAGGTAGAGAGGGTGAGGGGTCCTCCTCAGAGGAGAAAGCAAGGGGTGGGAAGAAGAAAACCGTCTAACTCAATCATTTATGATGGCGGCACCCACTCCGTTGACGCTGGCATCGATTAACGTTGCCAGCATTAAGTCGAATATGGCTAGATTTGCAGCCTTTGATTTTCTCGGCCGGGTTGAAGCTGACATTTTGTTTTTGCAGGAGACCAGACTGTCACTTTTGGCAGAGGTCGTGAAAGCTAGGAGGGAGTGGCGACGTGGGCCCTCCTACTGGTCTCTTGCGGCTGAGCCATATAGCGGGGTGGCGGTACTTTTTACCGCACCGGTCACATGCCGGCGGATGATCGAGTTAGAAATGGGGCGGTGCTTGATCTTAGATGTTCTCATGAGGGGACAAGAACTAAGACTCATTAACATCTACGGTCCCCAGACAAAGTGGGACCGGAAAAGTCTCTTCATGAGGATTAAGCCCTTCCTTTTTACAGGCCGACAAGTCATTTTTGGAGGGGACTTTAACACTGTCGTTAGGCCCCAAGACAGAGGAGGTTCCAGAAAGGTACTGGCCTATGATAGTGTCGAGTTGAATAGAATAGCTAGTGATGCTCGCCTGGAGGACATCCACATTCGGTATACCCCAGGCCACTCGGGATTCACCTATCATAGTGGTAGTCGTAGATCCAGAATAGACAGGTTTTTTTTAAAGGAGGACGCCATCTCTTCGGCAGTGTCCGTCGTTGAGGTGGAGTTCTCCGATCACTGTATGATTATGTTTTCTTTGAATGTTGCAGAGTCCCTCCAGATGGGAAGAGGTATATGGAGGCTGAATTCTACTCTCCTGGAAGAAGCCGAGATAAGACAGGCCTTCGAGGATTTTCTTCAGAGCCAGGTACCTTTATTGGATCTAGGTGGTACTAAGTCTGAGTGGTGGGAGGTGTTCAAAGAACGGGTGGCTGAGTTTTTCCGTCAGATCTCGTGCCTCAGGTCTATGAGCAGGTATCGCCTGTATCAAGACATGAGGAGGAAACTCGAACATCTAGTCTCAACCGGAGGTAGCCGTGAGGAAATCTCCGTGGTGAAAGCTCTGCTCAAAAGATGCCAATATGATAGGCACACGTCTTTGGTTCTTGAACGGGATTTCGGGAGGTACCGCTCGCCCGACCCTTACAAGAACTGCAAGATGTCAGTGAGTCGTAAGGTGGTGACAGGACTGGTAGATAGTACAGGCTCCCTGATGAGATCCAAATCAGGGATCCTGGAGGTCATCAGATCCTTTTATTCGCAGCTTTTGGGTGAGCAGGATCTAAACCGAGACGAAATGTCGGCTTTCCTGGCTGAAACCATCCCTGAGCCAGGAGCAGACCCCTCGCTTGGTGTTTTGACAGAGTCGATCAAGGAAGAGGAAGTGATGCTGGCGATTGATGGGTTGGCCATCAAAAAGTCGCCAGGCCCAGATGGCTTAACATCTGAGTTTTATAAGGCTTTTAAGGGAACCTTAGTTCCCCTCTTGACTGCGGTTTTTAATGAGTGCCTCTCCTCGGGCGCTCTTCCAAAGTCAATGGGCAAGTCGGCCTTGATCATTCTGTCAAAGGGTAAGGATTCGACACGTATTGAGAACTGGCGTCCCATAGCGCTCCTCAATACGGACAGAAAGGTTCTCGCAAAAGTACTGTTTAATCGGCTGGTGAAGTTTGCACCCCGGCTCCTTTCGTCGGCCCAGCATTGCTCTGTTCCAGGCCGCAGCACCTTTAGTGCTGTCCTCAGTGTCAGAGAGGCAGTGGAGCAGGGACATTCTGGCCGATGGGAGGGGTACATGCTGTCCTTGGATCAGGCCAAAGCTTTTGACCGGGTGAATCACAAGTACCTTTGGTCAGTCCTTCTGAGGTATGGCCTACCGGGTGAGTTCGTTAATTGGCTCCAGACCCTATACGCTGGGGCTGAGTCTTTTGCACTGGTGAACGGTTGGACTGGAACCCCCTTTGAGGTTGGGTCTGGTGTCCGCCAGGGTTGTCCCTTAAGCCCCTTGCTGTATGTTTTCGCGATCGACCCCTTTCTTAGGCGGCTCGATCCTGGGCCATTGGCGGGGGTGGGGATGGACTTGGAGGAGCCGGAAGCCACTCAGAGGGTGGTTGCGTACGCGGATGACGTCACTATCTTTGTCTCCTCGAGAGGGGAGGCAGAGTGGGTGATGTCAGAAGTTGAGCGCTACTCACGGGCATCTGGGTCCAGGATCAACCGGGACAAGTGTGAAAGTCTCTGGCTGGGGGGAGGGGATCCTAGTTTTGATCTCCCGGACACCCTCCCAGAGCCCAAAGGGTCTGCTAAAATCTTAGGCATTGAATTTGGCCCGGGTGATTACCCCATGAAAAACTGGGAAGGTAGGCTATCAATAGCTGCCCAGAAGGTTGGCCAATGGAAGGGATGGTCTTTGTCCCTTAGGGAAAGGGTTCACCTGGCCAAGGCTTACCTGATGCCCATGTTGCTCTACCTTGGCAGCGTGTGCATGTTGCCAGAACCTCTCTGGACTCGGGTCTATAGCCTGTTCTTCCAACTGTTATGGGGAAACAGGCTTAACCTAATCAAGAGGGAGGTTACTTACCTACCGAGGAAACTAGGTGGGTTAGGTATGGTTAACCCAGTGGTGTTTCTAGTAAACACCTTCATTAAAATTAATTTGGCAAACCTCTTTGAAAGAGAAAGGGCTCCTCTGTGGATATCCTCCTGCAGGGGATGGTTTCGGCCTTTCTTCCAGGAATGGGAGACAGGAGGCCAAGCGAAAGACCTGCGTGTACCCCATGGGCACCTCCCGGCTTATGCCGCCCCGGTTCTGAAGGTTGTTCGTCGGTGGGGTCTGGAGGCGAGGGAGATCAAGACCATGTCGAGAAAATTTCTTGACAGAAAGGTCTTGTTGACCTGCATCCAGAAGCCCCTGGCGCTCAGGGACTGCCCAAGTAGCGACCTCGGGGTGGGATTAAAACTTTTAAACTCTGTGAGGATTCCCCAGAAGTTTTGGGATCTGGCTTGGCGCTGCTTCCATGGGAGGCTGTATGTAAGGGGCAATCTGAAGTACAGAAACTCCGATGAAAGAGGTTGTCCTCGGGAGGAGTGCGATGACACGCTGGAAAGCATGGACCATTTCTTGCTTCAGTGTCCCTTCAATGCAGAGGTTTACAAACGGGTGGGTGCCTCCATCGGTTGGCCCGGTCTGACCAACCTCTCCTACGCTGGTTGGGCCTATGGGGCATTCGGAGACCTGGGTGGAAGGGATCATTGCACTTCTTTTTTAGTTAGTTTAGTGATCAGGTATTTCACGTGGAACGCACGGTGCTTAGTATCGACTCAGTGTAAAATCCTCCTGGAGGACGAGGTGTGTAGGAATATCATGGGTGACCTGGTGAAGGTCCGGTCTCTGGAGGTTGAGAAACTGGGTGCATCCAAGGCCTCTCGACTTTGGAGGGGCTTCAATTTTAGGGTGCCCTAGGTGGAACCAACCTTCAGGGGGAGGGGAGGGAGTGCCCCTGGGTATTAGACTGGAGGTGGGGGTCTGCACCTGGCCATGACACCGGGAAATAGCGATAGGGTCAGAATGAGAGACAGCAGGAGGGACAGATTAGTTTATAAAGTAATAAGGGATAGAGATAGGGCAAGCAGCATAGGTTTAGCGATAGGGACCGGGGTGGTGGTTGGGGGTTGGCTTTGGCCTCTGGGCTGGTGCTCTAGGGGGGCTTTCCTCTCTCTCTCCTCTGGTGATGGGCTGAGTAAGCACAAGTAGGTTTTTGTTTTGTGCTTTTTGGAGACAGAAAAAGGGCTTACAAGCAGCCAAACTTAGGTTTTCGGGTTATTGTATACAGTATGATATTTTGTTATAGTTATGTGTCGGTATGATTATATGGTGTATAGGTGTATGCATGGGTTTGAGTGAATGTTTAGATAAGATGGGCAGTAGATAGGTGGGGTGGGGGGCCTGGGGGTGTGCCCATCCCGATTCTGGACTACGTGGACGTGAGGAGGACATGAGACGTGGGATCGGGCTGGGTGGGTGATGTGTTGGGTGGTGGGGGCCAGCATCTGAACTATGCGGACATGGAAGGACATGAGGCGTGATGCTGGTTGGGGGAGGTGATGGGTGGTGATGGATAAGTTAGTGTGTACAGGGTTAGGTATGAATGTGGATAAGTTAATAAAATAAAATAAAAAAAAGTAAAAAATATATTAAAAAAAAAAAAAAAAAAATAATTGAAAAAAATTAGAAAAAAATAAATAAATATATATATATATATATATATATATATTTTTGTTTTTTGTGTTTTGTTCTTTTCTTTTCATTTACATGGTGCACTGGAGTAAGTGCACCATGGGATGGTAACTTTTATTTTCAGAGTTTATTATTATTATTATTATTATTATTTTGTTTATATTATTATTGTGATTATTATTTTTTTGTTTTATATATGTCTTGATTTTTTTTTTAGGGGGCCATTGGTTGGCACATGGTTTTTAAGAGTATGTTGTATATAGTGTTATAGTTATGTTTTCTTGGGGTTAGGGGGGTTTAGGTGTGTGTATGAATGAGTATGGGATTATAGTTATGTATGCATGGGGATTTATGTAAGAAGGGCCAGGCTGGGTAAATTGTACAGAAATGTACATAAGTTTTGTTTTGTTGTGTTTGTTTTGTAAATACCGTTTATTTTGTAATGTTTTATATTTTTCTATTAAAAGAGTAGCAGCAGTGTATATGCCGCACAGATCCATATATACCAGCAGTGAATATACCGCACAGATCCATATATAGCAGCAGTGTATATGCCGCACAGATCCATATATAGCAGCAGTGAATATACCGCGCATATAAATATATACCAGCAGTGTATATACCACACAGATCCATATATAGCAGCAGTGAATATACCGCAGATATAAGTATATACCAGTAGTGAATATACCGCAGATATAAGTATATACCAGTAGTGAATATACCACACAGATCCATATATAGCAGCAGTGTATATACCGCACAGATCCATATATAGCAGCAGTGTATATGCCGCACAGATCCATATATAGAAGCAGTGAATATACCGCACAGATCCATATATAGCAGCAGTGAATATACCACACAGATCCATATATAGCAGCAGTGAATATACTGCACAGATCCATATATAGCAGCAGTGAATATACCACACATATAAATATATACCAGCAGTGAATATACCGCACAGATCCATATATAGCAGCAGTGTATATGCCGCACAGATCCATATATAGCAGCAGTGAATATACCGCACAGATCCATATATAGCAGCAGTGAATATACCGCACAGATCCATATATAGCAGTAGTGAATATACCGCAGATATAAGTATATACCAGTAGTGAATATACCACACAGATCCATATATAGCAGTAGTGTATATACCGCAGATATAAATATATACCAGCAGTGTATATACCGCACAGATCCATATATAGCAGCAGTGAATATACCACACATATAAATATATACCAGTAGTGAATGTTATCAGCCACAGTCCGCCCTTCTCCTCCTCCTCTCATCCAATAACATGTGGAGGCTGAGGAGAGGTGCAGAGTTGCCATACTCACTCGTTAGACGCGCTCTCTGTATCGTGGTCCGCAGGGGCGTGCGCTTCTCCGCTGCAAGCTCTGTTGTGAACTTGTGATATTCTGCACACAGGGGCGGATGTAGGATTGAAATCTAGGGCAGGGGTGGAAAAAACACAAACTGTGAACAGACCATATTTTACCCCCTCCTCCCCCTAACACCCCCCCCCTATTGAACTCTGTCACCTGTTAACGGAAAAATCATCTGTCAGAAGGAAAAATGTTTCCCCGATGAGTACAAGAAAGCCCCACCTGGGAATTAGGCCTCATGCACACGACCGTGTTTTTGCGGCCGCAATTCTCCCGAAAATCCACGGGAGAATTGCGGCCCCATTCTTTTCTATGGGGCCGTGCACACGACCGTAGTTTTTGCGGTCCGTGCACGGCCCGGGAGCCCGGACCGCAGAAAGAACGGGCATGTGTTATTACGGCCCGGTTCTGCGGTCCGGGTTCATTGAAAACAATGGCTACGGCCATGTGCATGTCCCGTGATTTGCGGGCGGCCTGCGGCTGACAGTCCGCTGACAGTCCGCAGCCGGCCGACCCGAAAATCACGGCCGTGCACACGGCTACGGTCGTGTGCATGAGGCCTTAGACTTTCTTGTACTCCACAATGGGGAAACATTTTTTCCCTCTGGCGGATGACTTTTCAGTTGACAGGAAGCAGAGTTACATGAAGGGAAATTATTTTTCCTTGACCTCTAGTTTCTATTGTGGCACAGGGGAGTATAAAAAAGTATAGGTTTTATATTTGTAATACTGCTAACTTTTATTTTTTTGCTATGTTCGGCTGGACCATTTAGACTAAGGGTATGTGCACACGTAGTGACCAAAAACGTCTGAAAATACCGAGCTGTTTTCAAGGGAAAACAGCCCCTGATTTTCAGAAGTTTTTTGAGCAACTCGCGTTTTTCGCGGCGTTTTTTACGTCCGTTTTTGGAGCTGTTTTCATTGGAGTCTATGAGAAAACGGCTCCAAAAACGTCCAAAGAAGTGTCCTGCACTTCTTTTGACGAGGCTGTCATTTTACGCATCGTCGTTTGACAGCTTTCAAACGACGACGCGTAAATGATAGGTCGTCGGCACAGTACGTCGGCAAACCCATTCAAATGAATGGGCAGATGTTTGCCGACGTATTGTAGCCCTATTTTCAGACGTAAAACGAGGCATAATACGCCTCGTTTACGCCTGAAAATAGGTCGTGTGAACCCAGCCTTAGTCATGGATTAGTTGGACTACTTCGATAATGTACGTTTTTTTTTTTTTAATAAAATGGTGAAAGAGGGTTGTGCGGGGGAGTTTTTATTTCAATAAAAAATGTTTTCTTATGTCTTTGTTTTTTTTAAATTATATTACCGGCCGGCCTTAGGTTGGATGGCGCACTGTGCGGGGGACTCTATTGCTGCCCTCTACAAATACAGGCAAATATACACATATATATATATACACACATATACATACACACACACACACACACACACACACACACACACACACACACACACACACAAGGCATGTATACATATAGAGACACATAACACACATAGACAGACAGACACAAGGCATGTATACACATACCAACACATATATACACACATAGATGGACCCAAGGCATGTATACATATACAGACACATATATACACACACATACAGACAGACACAAGGCATGTATGCATATACAGACACATATATATATATATATATATATATATATATATACACACACACACACACACACAAACACAAAGCATGTATACATATAGAGACACATATATACACACACACACATACACAGACAATCAGACACAAGGCATGTATTCATATACAGACACATATATATATATATATATACACACACACACACACACACACACACACACACACACACACAAACACAAACACAAAGCATGTATACATATAGAGACACATATATATATACACACACACACACACACACACATACATACACAGACAATCAGACACAAGGCATGTATTCATATACAGACACACATATATATACACACACACACACACACACACACACAGACAGACAAAGCATGTATACATATAGAGACACATATATACACACACATAGACAGTCAGACACAAGGCATGTATACATATATACACACACACACTCACAGGAACTTACCATCTCTCCAGCTGCACAGGTTTCTTCCAGGTCGGACTGTGGGCGGAGCTTCCTCCTCGGCTCTGCACTTGCTTCCTCTGCTTCCTCAGTGTGTGTAACGAGGAGCAGAGAATATAGAGTCCAAAGCACGGCCTGCACAGTTGCGCCCCCTACATGGTGGGAGGATGCAGCACCATGTCGCACACCTCTAAGACTGCCCAATGCAGTCAGTCAGATGCCCCCCTCTTGTCAGTATGGTAGCAGCCCATCACTTTTAAATTAGTGAGGGCAGGAGGCTGAGCTTAGTAATTGGCACTCTGCCGCTCTAGTCTTTATCAACCTCCTGTCCTCAACTCATTACTTACCAGCTGCTTTTCTTTTCTTCAGGAGAGAGCGTTCGGCCGCTCCTCCCGAAGTCCTCCATGTTCCCTATGCTCCTCTCTCGCGGCGCGTGCAGCGTCACAGAGGGGGAGTGTACTAGCAGACGTGCGCTTATCGTGCTGCACGTCTACTAGGTAAAGTACTCTCCCCTGCCTTCCCCACGCATCCCCCCTGGCCCTGCCACAATATGCCGCCCCCCGTTTTTAGCTCGGTGGCGCCGCCTGAGGCCGCTGCCTCACCTCGCCTAATGGCAGGTGCGGCCCTGCCTGTCGTCACTGTCCATATATGTACAATTACATCAAGGTCTCCTCCTGGAGTGCGATCCCTGGCCACAGCGTGGCCGACGCTCTGGACAGGGATTCTGCTCCTATAGGGCATGCCTTACGTCACTGTCCATATATGGACAGTGACAGCAGGGGCTCCTCCGGAGTGGAATCCCTGGGGTGTGTGGCACCATCTACATGGGCACTGTGTGTGACACTATCTATATGGGCACTGGCGCTTTATATCAGCGCACTGGTACTAGGGGCAGCTAAGGGGGCATTAAACTGTATGGGGGCAGCTATTTGTCATTACACTGTGTGGGGGGTCCAATGGGAACATAATACTGAGTGGGCTGAACCGGTTATGTGTGGGCAGAGACTACTTAGATTAGATACTTGAAAGTTGGTAGGTATGTTTACTGGTGTGTGCTGGGGCAGAGCGAGTGTATCTACTCCAAATTTGCAGCATAAGGCAATGAGGTTGCTTTACCACATGCCAATGCTGCAATTTTGGGATTTGCTCCCTCTAGTGACCAGCACATGGAAATGTTATAAATTAGAATCTAATTTATAATATTTCCTGAATTGTGAAAAAATTAAAGCAATGTGTAATCACTTATATACTAACTGTTTAACTGAAAAAAATAAAAATAAATTCCTAGCGACACATTCCCTTTAATACTGGCGTTTCATACACCAGTCCTATTAAACAGTTTGCTGGAGTAAGATGCAACACATTTATTAACAGGCGAACGACTCTTAATAAATGTGTCGCATCTTTTAGCTGCAACGCGGCCTGTCATCAGTACTTTCTACGTGCTTCGGCCTGCTGTACAGTTAAAGTAAATTTTTTAAATGTATTTTATTGTCTGATTGGGGGGGCATACAGTCTGATTGGGGGGAGGTATGGGTCTGGCACGGACCTTTGCCTTGTTACGCCCCCCAGAGATAAATCTGGGCCGCATTATACATATAGATTTCTGCTATAATTTACATCAGTTACTGGCGTAAATTATAGTAAAATTGTTGGCCATTTCTGCTAAGCCCCGCTCATTTTTTGCCCCCTAAAATGTCAACATTTGCGCATTTTGTGAATTTTCTACCCTAGTAAACTGTTGTAGAAAGGTTAATATATTCCCCCCAAAGGCTACAGACCGTAATACAATATCTTAATGTAAGGATGTGTACACTTAATTGTGCTGCAACGCTTGTTGTCTCCATTCTATGTCAGTGTGGGAAGTAGATGTCCGGCCTTATGATTTTGTGATATGTGATAGACCCAGAATCCCAATCACCAAATCAAAGAATGCAAAATAAAGACACAAAACATTATAATTGGGTGTTAAATGGTCAAAACTTTTATTATATGATATGACCAAACCCAAAATGGCAAACCTCCGACTCACGAAGAGTCACCCTCCAGCACGCAGGAAAGGAAAAACCCCCTGTGGGGGAAACCTCTAGGGAAACCATGGCTGGAGGATTGCCCTTCCTCTGGGCTTAGAAGGTGCCAAAATAGAATTTGTTACAGAATTTGTACATTTTCTCAGATTTTCAAGGAAAAACAATACAATGAACGAACGACATAAAACACATAAATCGGCTGATCTGGTTGGCTAGGCGGATGTCTCTCTTCCTGGGCACCCATTAAAATGAATGGGTGATCCACGGATGAGACGGGTCCTCCAGATGCCTCCTTGTAGCATCTGTCTCCGCTCCGGCTAATAGAGGGGGATCTCCTGCTGGAAACCCCCCTCTATTACAGACAACCCGTATTAAGAGGATGGCATCACTGTGATGAAGAAGTGGTCTTGGGTGAAGGGTTACCCTGCTAGAACCTCCAAATTACATCAGGTCGGCATTGGTGGGGAAGTCAAGCTCAAGGTCCTCAGTCCCATCCAATATGGCGCTGAATGTGGCAGTAAAACCTTCTAATATGGAATCTTCTTTATGTCATAAACATTTGTATTTATGACATCAGCACCTTCATCATCATTACTACAGGAATTTATTACCACTGCCGCCTCATTCATTGTGACGTCACCCACAGTGGTCTGAAGTGTTAACCCTTTAATGACTGGCAGTGTATTTACCACAGAGGCCATAAAGCTGAATAGTACATATCAGCGGCCATAAAGGAAAAGGGATAATGCAGGGAGCATCTCCGCACAAGAACAATCCATGACAAAGGGTTGTCCAGGATAAGATAACTTGTCTGCTTTCTCCAAAAACCAGCATAAACACCTGTCCATAGGTTGTGTGTGGTATTACAGCTCATTACCATTCACTTCAATGGAGCAAACCTGCAATACCAGATACAACCTGTGGATAGGTGTGGTGCTGTTTTTGGAAGAAAGCAGCCATATTTTTCTAATCCTGCACAGCCCCTGTTAGAAATAGTTCAAAAAAAGTGGGGGGAGAAGGAGAAGAAGGGGAGAGGGAAAGAAGAAATTAAAAAAAGGGAAAAAGAGGAACTCTGAGGTAAAATAAATCAAACTAGACTGAAAGGAGTCTGCTGGAGGTGCCAGATGGAAAGACATATTTCTGCCATTGTTACCAGATGAAATGTATCTTGAAGGGGGGCTTCAGAGAGTGGGTTTTAGCACCATAATTGTAATGACCCGCAGAATCAAGTTATCATGCAATCCATGGCGCCCGATGAACACTGTAAAATAAAAACAGAAATTGCGGAATTACAGGTTTTTTTTAAATTCACCCCACAAAATGTAGGGGTTTTTTTTACATTTTTTTTAAATACATTATATGGTACATTAGGCCACAGGGTAAATTCCACGTAAACAGCGCCATTCATTGGTTAACTGTTTAACCCCTTAGTGACCACCAATACGCCTTTTCACGTGAGTCACTAAGGGGCCTTAGGCTAGGCTGACGCCTTTTCACGTGAGCCTAGTCTAAGTCCTGCACGGGTCCCCCGTGCAGGCTGGAGCCGGGGCTCAGCTGTCTGATGACAGCTGAGCTCTTGCTCCAACGCCCGCGATCGAAGTTTACTTCGATCGCGGCCGTTTAACCTGTTAAATGCTGCCGTCAATAGCGACCGCGGCATTTAACTTTGTTTACAGAGGGAGTGAGCTCCCTCTGTCACCCATCGGCGGCCCGCAAATGCAATCGCGGGTCTCCGATGGGGTGTCATGGCAGCCGGGGGCTTGATAAAAGCCCCCAGGTCTGCCCTGGACATATGCCTGTTAGGACGCGCCGGAGGCACGTCCTAATAGATTGCCTGTCAGATTTACACTAACAGGCAATAATGTTCTGGTATACGAAGTATACGAAAGCATTATAGCAGCAATCTGAAGATCGCACTGTAAAGTCCCCTAGTGGGACTAATAAAAGAAGTTATAAATGTGAAATAAAGATTATTAATAAAAATTACAGTAAAAAAATAAATCCATTTTTTTCCATAAAAAGTGGTTTTATTTAGTAAAAGTGTAAAAAATAAATAAAAGTACACATATATGGAATAGCCGCGACCGTAATGACTCCATTAATAAAGTTAATATGTAATTTAAACCGCAAGGTGAACACCGTAAAAAAAAAAAACGCAAAAAACAATGGCGAAATTGCAATTTTTTTCCATTGCCCCGCAAAAAAATCATAATAAAAATGAATCAATAGGTGCCATGCACTACCAAAACAGAACCAATCAAAACTACGTCTCGTCCCGCAGAAAACAAGCCCAAAAAATCACTACATTGATGGAAAAATAAAAAAATTACGGCTCTTGGAAACGATGCAAAAACAAATAATTTTAGTTCAAAAGTGTTTTTATTGTGCAAAAGTCGTAAAACATAAAAAAAACTCTACATATGTGGTATCGCCGTAATCGTACCGACCCATGGAATAAAGGTAATGTGTTATTTACGTCGCACAGTGAACGGCGTCAATTTAAAGCGCTTAGAACAATGGCGGAATTTCAGGTTTTTTTTATAATCCCCCCCCCAAAAAAGTTAATAAAAGTTAATAAAAAAATTATATGTACCCAAAAATGGTGCTATTAAAAAGTACAACTAATCCCGCAAAAAACAAGTCCTCATACAGCTATGTAGACGAAAAAATAAAAAAGTTATAGCTCTTTGAATGCGACTATAGAAAAACGAATAAAATAGCTTGGTCATTAGGGCCTAAAATGGGCTGGTCACTAATGGGTTAAATGATACCAGTTCAAGTGACCTGTATCGAAAAACACTATAAGACATTTTTTCCCAATTAAGGCTATGTTCACACGGGGTATTTTTCCGAGTTTTTTGACGCGGAAACCGCGTCGCAAAACTCGGCAGAAACGGCCCGAGAACGCCTCCCATTGATTTCAATGGGAGGCGTCGGCGTCTTTTTCCCGCGAGCAGTAAAACTGCCTCGCGGGAAAACAAAGCGACATGCCCTATCTTCGGGCGCTTCCGCCTCCGACCTCCCATTGACTTCAATGGGAGGCAGGAGAAAGCGTATTTCTCGCTGTTTTATGCCTTCGGCGCTCAATGGCCGCGGGCGAAAAACGGCGCGATAATTGCCGCGAAAATCGGCGTGCAGGGAGAGGAATATCTGCCTCAAAGTTCCAAACAGAATTTTGAGGCAGATATTCCTCCCCCAAAATACTCCGTGTGAACATAGCCTAACCTTTTAATTGGGCCTAGCATGTGTGATACTGTCCTCTAAGCCGTTGTATCTAAGCATATCCGTATATATCGGCGTACAAGACGACTTTCTACACCCTTAAAAAAATGTCAAAAGTGTGGGGTCGTCTTATATGCCGGATATTGTCGGATATTAGGGATGCACGTTGCAGCCGCACAGCTCAGTATAGTACACATGACTATGAGAGCGGGGCTGCGGCTGTGTAATTCAGCCACAGCCCCGCTCCTGAGTCCTGACATATGCGCGCGGGGTCAGCATCATGTGATGCGGCCGGCGCTGCACTAATGATCTGCGGCACTGAAGACAGAACATGGCGGGCGCGCTACAAAGCACCCCCATGTTGTCTTCAGTGCCTGAACTGCCGCTCATTAGTGCAGCGCCGGCCGCATCTCCTCATGCTGACCGCGCGCGCACTTCCTGTCAGGAGCGGGGCAATGGCTGTATTACACAGCCGCAGCCCCGCTCTATAACGCCGGAGATCAGAGAACCTCTCATCTCCGCCGTTATTCCCGTGAATGCTGCGATCACAGCTGACTGCAGCATTCAGGGGAAAGTGAGAAGGGGGGATGCCCCTGGATCGCGTCACAGGGAATTCCTGTGACGCGATCGAGGGCCATACCATATATGGGCAGACAGCCCAGGGTCTATTGACGGACCCCAGGGCTGTCTGACCATATCTCTTGTTGTTAGGATATACCCAAGTATGTCCTAACAACAGCCTGTGTACTATCAGTATACAGGATAATGTACTGGCACATATCTGATATATGTCAGTACATTAAAGTTTAAAAATAAAGTAAAAACAAAGTATGGTTACATTTTAAAAAAAAATACACCTTCACCTTTTTTACAATAAACATTAAAATAAGTCTCAATACATAAAATACACACATTCAGTAATGGCGCGGACAACAATGTTTTTGCATCATTTATGATGTGTACGCTGTAAAAAAATGAAATAAACACGGCTTTCATTCACTTATTAATGTGAGGCGCGAGGTGCGATGAATTTACCCTCCATGTTCCTCACATTAATAGTAATTAACCCCATCATGTACCTCGCCTATCTGCGCATGCGCGAGTTCAAAGAGACAGAGTCCTGGGTCCTGCCGCCGATGGCCATAGTGAAGCGCTCCTGCACGAAATGGTGAGTATATCTTAAATTCTATATTTTAAGGGTAAAAGTTGGGGGTCGTCTTATACGCCCAGTCGTCTTATACGCCGACATATACGGTATATGTGATACTGTCTGCTGAGCCGCTGTCTCCTATCAAGTAGCAGAGCTATCAGGTGTCATAGACTTAGGGTTCACACGCAAAGTAAAAAATGGCTGAAAATTACAGAGCTGGTTTCAGAGAACACAGCCTTTGATTTACAGCCGTTTTTGAAGCTGGAAACGTTTTTTTGAGGTGTTTTTTTCTAGATTTTTTTCCATTGACACAATGAAAAACATCTCCAAAAATGGCTCAAGAAGTGACATGCTCCTTCTTTTTACGTGCCGTTTTAAAATACAATAGGCAGATGTTTGTAGGCATCGGGCTAACGATTTTTCAGGCGTATTCGAAGGCGCTTACACCCCGAAATACGCCTGAAAACACAGCGTGTGAATATACCCTTATAGATACGCCTTCTCAGATATATATATTTTATTTTATTTTTTTTAGTGGTGTGGGCAAAACACATGTCTTGTGTCACAAGACAGTCTGATTAGTGGGGGAGATACAGGGTCTGGCTTAGGCCTTTTGTTACACACTCAATGTAAAATTGTACACTAGCTCGGAGCTGGCGTTGATTTCTGCTTTACATTACGCCCGTTACTGGCGTAAATGAAAGTAAAATTGTCGTCCCTTTCCGCAAAGCACCACACACTTTTCAAAAAGTGCCAAGCGCAGCATAAACTGCCCAAAAACTTTCCCGCACTTTTGGGACTTTTCTATGCCAGATAAGAGGCTTAGCAAGGTTAATAAATTCTCCTCTAAGGCTACAGACAGTAATACAATATCTTACTGCAAGGATCTGTATACTCAGTGTCTGACTGAGGTACCTTGGACCCACCAAAGGAAATAATTATTTTGGGTCTAAACTTCAAACTATATAGAAATAATATGAACACTCTTAATTGTGTACTAAAAACGTGTGTAGTAAAATAAAGACCAATATTCCCACCATATTGTGACAGATATCAGTCCTACACAGGCATTCTGCAGACCATATAAGTGAATACAGTGCAGTGAAATTCAGTGACTCACACGTGACATCTTCTCAGATTGGAGTCGTTCACATTCTCTTTTCTTCTTCATCCGGCCCAGAACGCCATGATGACTTCTTCCAGTCTTCTTCATCTCCAATGCCCAAGCGCGAACCACAAGATACGTTATGAAAGTGTTCATGTAACCTAGATACCACGTGTAATGACGGGGTAGGGAGACAGACAGGTGAGCCCTAATCTACCCGCCACTACCAGGGTAGCATCACGCTGGTTGCCCCTCTGAGCCAGGGCTTGGATCTGTAGGGAGAGGCCCTGCATTTGCTGAGCCAGGGTCTCAAGGGGGTCCATAGTTGTGTCAGGGACAAGGGTAGAAAAGGTATATGGGCCTGTGATTATGTAATGACGGGGTAGGGAGACAGACAGATGAGCCCTAATTTACCCGCCACTCAGTCCCTGCCTACTTGCACGGCCTGTCCTAGGCGACGGCATACAACTGTGCGACGGTCCCTATGCTCAATATGTGCACGACAGACAAACAGACAAGGGTACACAGAAGCTAAGGGAAATGGGGCAGTTGCCCACGGCAACACCGTGAGCAACAGGCGTAGTGAACGAGCCGAATCAAACCAGGAGTGTACGAGGTACCAAACGCAGAGCAGGAGCGTAGTCAGTAAAGCCAGGGTCAAAATGAAGCAAGGTCAATAATAATAGAAGGAGCAGCAGAGCCAGGAAACAGGAAAGAATAACAGGCAAAGACAAGCAGGAAATGAAGGTATAAATAGACCGAGGGCGGGAGCTAGAACCGTCTGGCCAGGCTGTGATAGGTTCTCCCACTCCTGAGCCTACCAGCCTGAGTGGTAGCAGATTGAGTCACTCTATCAGACCTAGGAGCAGGTGCAGACTGATTAACCACGGGCGTCGATACAAAAGCTGTGTCTGGCAGATCCTTTACAGTATCCCCCCTCTTATGAGGGGCCACTGGACCCTTTCTAGATGGACCTGGCTTATTGGGGAACCGAAGATAGAACCGCCTGAGCAATACCCCAGCGTGAACATCCCTGGCGGGTACCCAAGTCCTCTCCTCATGCCTGTATGCTCTCCAATGGACCAGGTACTGGAGGGATCCTTGGACCATCCACAATCTTGGCCACCTCGAATTCTACCCCTTCAGGGGTGAGAACAGGGACCGGAGGTTTCCTCGAGGTTGCCAAGGACGGGGAGCAGCGTTTCAGGAGGGAGGCATGAAACACGTCGTGTATTCGAAAAGACGGGGGTAACTCCAGTCGGAAGGAGACAGGGTTAAGGGCCTCAATGACCTTGTGCGGCCCTATATTCCGGGGAGCACATTTTTTGGACGGAAATTTAAGGCGCAAATTTTTTGAAGACAGCCACACCAGATCTCCGACCACAAACAAGGGGTTAGCAGAACGTCTTCTATCTGCCTGAGTCTTTTGTATGCTCTGGGACGCCTCAAGGTTCTTCTGAACCTAGGCCCAGACTGTGCACAGTTCCCGATGAACGACCTCTACCTCGGGATTGTTGGAACCACCAGGTGAAACAGAAGAGAACCGTGAATTAAACCCAAAATTACAGAAAAAGGGGGAGACCCCTGACGAGTTACTGACCCGGTTATTAAGAGAAAATTCGGCGAGGGAAATGAAGGAGACCCAATCATATTGACAGTCAGAGATAAAACACCTTAAATATTGTTCTAGAGACTGATTAGTCCTCTCGGTTTGGCCATTAGTTTCAGGATGGAAGGCCGAGGAGAAGGTCAGATCAATCTCCAACTTTTTACAGAAAGCTCTCTAAAACAATGAAACATATTGTACCCCTCTGTCAGAAACAATATTGACAGGAACCCCATGGAGACGCAGGATGTGTTTGACAAACAAGGTTGCTAACGTCTTAGCATTGGGTAGTTTCTTGAGGAGCACAAAGTGGCACATCTTACTGAAGCGGTCTACTACAACCCACACCACCGACTTGCCTTGAGATGGAGGCAGATCGGTGATAAAATCCATGGAGATATGGGTCCAAGGTCTCTGGGGAATGGGCAAAGAACATAGTAAGCCCGCTGGTCGGGACCAGGGAGTCTTGGACCTAGCACAAAATTACAAATTTCACAAGCGGCGATGTAGCCCTTAACGTCTTTAGGCAACCCAGCCCACCAATAGTTTCTGGCAATGAGGTGCTTGGTACCTAGGATGCCTGGATGACCAGATAGTGCAGAGTCATGATTTTCCCTGAGTACCCTTAGCCGGAATTGCAGGGGAACAAACAGCTTGTTCTCAGGAAGGTTCCCGGGAGCTGAACATTGATCAGCCGTAATTTCGGAGACTAAGTCGGAATCAACAGAGGAAATGATTATACCTGGGAGCAAAACACAAGCAGGATCTTCCTCCGAAGGAGGGCTGGCCATGAAGCTATGCGACAGTGCATCAGCTTTAATATTTTTAGACCCAGCCCTATAGGTGACCAAAAAGTTAAATCTAGTGAAAAACAACGCCCATCGAGCTTGTCTCGGGTTTAGTCTCCGGGCAGATTCTAGGAAAACCAGATTTTTGTGGTTGGTAAGGACCGTTACCTGGTGCCTAGCCCCCTCCAGGAAGTGGCGCCACTCTTCAAATGCCCATTTAATGGCTAAGCGTTCATGGTTGCCAACGTCATAGTTACTCTCAGTGGATGAGAACTTCCTGGAGAAATAGGCACAGGGACGGAGATGGGTGAGAGACTTAGTACCCTGGGACAACACAGCACCCACTCCCACTTCGGAGGCGTCAACCTCCATGATAAATGGCTCCATTTGGTTAGGCTGAATTAGCACTGGGGCCGAGATAAAGCACTTCTTTAGGACCTCAAAAGCCTGGACCGCCTCCGGAGGCCAGTGGAGGAGATCAGCACCTTTGCGAGTAAGATCCGTAAGAGGCTTAGCGATGACCGAGAAGTAAGCAATAAATCTCATGTAATAATTAGCAAACTCCAGGAAGCACTGTAACGCCTTCAGGGAGGCAGGTTGGACCCATTCAGCCACAGCCTGTACCTTGGCAGGGTCCATGCGGAATTCATGAGGAGTGAGGATTTGACCCAAATTTGGTATCTCCTGCACCCCAAACACACATTTTTCGGTTTTAGCAAAGAGTTTGTTTTCCCGAAGGGCCTGGAGCACCTTCCTGACATGCTCAATGTGGGAGGACCAGTCCTTGGAAAACACAATTATGTTATCAAGGTACACTACAAGAAATACCCCCAGGAAGTCTCTTAAAATCTCATTTATGAAATTATGGAAGACCGCGGGAGCATTACACAACCCAAAGGGCATGACGAGGTATTCGAAATGACCTTCGGGCGTGTTAAACGCAGTCTTCCACTCATCCCCCTCTCTGACGCGGATAAGGTTATAAGCCCCCCAAAGATCAAACTTAAAGAACCATTGGGCCCCCTGAACCTGATTGAAGAGATCAGGAATAAAAGGAAGGGAATACTGGTTCCTTACAGTGACCTTATTCAAGTTTCGGTAATCGATGCACGGCCTAAGACCACCATCCTTCTTCCCTACGAAGAAGAAGCCAGCACCTACCGGAGAAGTAGAGGGGTGAATGTAACCCTTGGCCAGGCATTCCTGGATATACTCTCTCATGGCTTCACGTTCGGGACAAGAGAGATTAAATATCCTACCCTTAGGGAGCTTAGCTCCTGGTACCAAATCGATTGCGCAATCATATTCTCTATGAGGAGGTAACACTTCGGAGGCCTTTTTAGAAAAAACATCAGTGAAGTCCTGAATAAACTCAGGTAGAGTGTTCACCTCCTCAGGGAGAGAAAAAAAATTAACAGAAAAACATGACGTCATGCATTCATTACCCCATTTGGTAAGATCCCCAGTATTCCAGTTAAACGTGGGATTATGCATCTGCAACCAGGGAAGGCCTAAAACCAAATCGGACGATAATCCCTGCATCACCAGTACAGAGCACTGCTCCAAATGCATGGAGCCAACAATGAGTTCAAAAACAGGGGTATGCTGCGTAAAATTACCATTAGCAAGTGGAGGGGAGTCGATACCCACTACCGGGACAGGTTTAGGCAAATCAATCAATGGCATAGCTAGAGACATAGCAAATTCCACAGACATAATATTAGCAGAAGACCCTGAATCCACGAAGGCACTGCCGGTAGCAGACCTACCCTCAAAAGAGACCTGAAAGGGAAGCAATATCTTATTAGGTTTCATATTTACGGGAAATACCTGTGCGCCCAAGTGACTTCCCCGATGGTCACTTAGGTGCGGAAGATCTTCCGGCTGCTTATTCTGATGCCTAGGACAGTTGTTCACTTGATGCTTGTCATCCCCACAGTAGAAGCAGAGACCATTCTTCCTGCGGAGCTCTCTACGTTGTTGGGGAGACACGGAGGCCCCGAGTTGCATTGGTTCATCAGAGTTTTCCCGTGGAAGAACGAAGCAACGGAACCTCGGGAGCCATAATGGAGGAGCCAAAGGAGAAAGCACAAAAACGTTCAAGTCATCGTTCCCTGAGACGTTCGTCAAGAGTCGTACCGCTAAAGCCATAACCTGATCTAGGGAGTCAGAAGAGGGATAGCTAACTAGCAGGTCTTTCAGGGCGTTCGACAGACCCAATCTAAACTGGCACCTCAAGGCAGGATCATTCCACCGAGAAGCTACACACCACTTCCTAAAATCAGAACAGTACTCCTCAACGGGTCTCTTACCCTGACGTAAGGTCACCAGCTGACTCTCGGCAAATGCAGTCTTGTCAGTCTCGTCATATATGAGCCCGAGAGCAGAAAAAAAAAGATCAACAGAGGAAAGTTCAGGGGCGTCAGGAGCCATTCACCTTTAGCCCTTATGTGTATATAGTGAATCTTTTAGAAGGTTAATCTTTACCCGCTAAGATGGAAGGGTTGGTTCCAATGCCTAGTTATGGTGGTGTCTGAGGAAATCAAGGTCCTTTTAGAAGTCCCGATACTGACCATGAAAACCAGCTCCAATCGACGATACAGCGTATCACAAGGAGCAATCATCGGTAATGTATGGGGGAAAACAATCATTACTACACCAGACCCCGCACCGATCTGCCAGTCCAGCTGCCACCAGGCACTGGACAACACGGCCGGAAACAGATGGCTCCGATCACTGCATAGCAGCCGTTCGGCAGAACTGCAGTTCGGCCTCTATTCTTTGACCGGAGCCATCTGCTTCCGGCAGTGTTGTCCGGTGCCCGGAGGCAGCTGGAGTGGCAGATCGGTGCGGGGTCCAGGTGTCGGACATGCACCGATCATATACTGATGTCCATTAACGTCACATACAGAGATGGAATACGGCACATACATCCCCATAGAGAATGCAAACGGGAGCTGTTCCATTCACTATAGCGTACGCCGTCTGTGTGGGAACGGCGCATGCGCCACTCCCACACAGACCAAAAGGAAGGTCTTTGGTAGAGTGACATCCGGCGCCATTTTCATGTGGACCGGAAGCCACGGCCGGACAGTAAGATGACGAGTTCCGGTCGCGGCTTCCGGCCATATGTTGAAGGCAGCGCAGAGCAAAGACTAGGAGCGGCAGGGCGGAGGTGGCAGCGGCGGCAGGAGCAGGTAAGTTATGTTTGTGTATGTGATGTGTGTGTATGTTAGTGTTATACTGTCTGCTGAGCACTGTATCTAATCCTCCTACACTGTGCATTCGCTCAGAAAATGGCGGCACACAGTGTAGGAGGTTTGAACATTCAACCCCCTCCTTTCTCCTGGCACTAGCCAGGATAATGGAGGGGGGATTCTGTGAGCACACTAGAGCGAGTGTGTCTACTACAAATTTGCAGCATAAGGCAATGAGGTTGCTTTACCACATGCCAATGCTGCAATTTTGGGAATTGCTCCCTCTAGTGACCAGCACATGGAAATGTTATAAATTAGAATCTAATTTATAATATTTCCTGACTTGTGAAAAAATGTAAAAAATTAAAACAATGTGTAATCATTTATATACTAACTGTTTAAATGAAAAAAAAATATATATAATTATAGCGACACATTCCCTTTAATACTGGCGTTTCATACACCAGTCCTATTAAACAGTTTGCTGGAGTAAGATGCAACAAATTTATTAACAGGTGAACAACTCTTAATAAATGTGTTGCATCTTTTAGCTGCAATGCGGCCTGTTATCAGTACTTTCTACGTGCTGCGGCCTGCTGTAAGAGCCTGAGGGAATCCGGGAGGGAGAATCGGAGTGGTGAGGTAAGTACATTTTTAAAATGTATTTTATTGTCTGATTGGGAGGCAAACAGTCTGATTGGGTGGGAGGTATGGGTCTGGCATGGACCTTTGCCTTGATATGCCCCCCAGAGATAAATCTGGGCCACACTATACATATAGATTTCTTCTATAATTTATATCAGTTACTGGCGTAAATTGTAGTAAAATTGTTGGCCATTTCTGCTAAGCCCTGCCCATTTTTTGCCCCCAAAAATTTAGACATTTGCGCATTTTGTGAATTTTCTACGCTAGTAAACTGTTGTAGAAAGGTTAATATATTCCCCCCAAGGCTACAGACCATAATACAATATATTAATGTAAGGATGTGTGCAGCAACACTTGTTGTCTCCATTCTATGTCAGTGTGGGAAGTAGATGTCCGGCCTTATGATTTTTGTAATATATGATAGACCCAAAATTCAAATCACCAAACCAAAGAAAACACAGGCCGGACGGACCCTGCCACAGTGGAGGGTAGGCCAGACATGACGGGGATAGGAGGGAGGATCGTGTCACAGCCAAAGGTGAGGGTTAGTGGAGGGGTTGGGTCTAGGAGAGGGAGGGGATCCGGTGAGGGTTAGCCGGAAGTGCGCTGAATTCCCGGTCTTTTGGTCGGGAGCAGCGCACGGAGTAAGACATCCATCCACGCATCTCCCATCAAGCGGCCATCTTACCTCATGTCAGCGCAGCAGTTCATTGAGCAGATGCGGGCGGCGGCTGCTGCATTCAGCCCCGCCTGGTTGGAGGAACAAGCTGCAGCGGTGGCCAACGCACCGGTACCTTCGGCTGTCTCTCCCCTGTGCCAGGCCTGGCGCTCGTGTCCTCCAGAAAGGCTGAGCCCCAATGTGGCTCCTCGGACTCGGCGCCGCAGAGGGAGCCCTGTGAGGGACCCTCCACCTCGGGCGTCTTGCAGCACTGATACTGCAGCCGGTTCCAGGGTCGGGAGGAATCCCACTTCGCGGCGGAGTCCATCGGAGGTGGGGGGGTGTGCGGCCTCTACTTCCGGTCACCCCTCCACTCGCCAGTTCTACGCCGGGTTCCATGGTTCGGACGGCTGCCCCTGGTGATGTGCCAGCTGGGGGTGGAGCCCCA
Organism: Rhinoderma darwinii; assembly: GCF_050947455.1. NCBI lineage: Eukaryota > Metazoa > Chordata > Amphibia > Anura > Rhinodermatidae > Rhinoderma > Rhinoderma darwinii. The sequence continues at coordinate 40,706 of NW_027464300.1, read as the reverse complement.
CGGCGACCCGGAGGAAGCAAGGGACCTGCATTGGGCCGCAGGCCTAGGTCGTCCGTTTCGAGGGTGACTTCCGGGCGGCGAGCTGCCAGAGAGAGAGCTTGGGAGCCCGCCCCTCCCCCACCTCGGTTCCGGCCGTTGAGCACACCTGTGCATGCTGCCATGGATGGGGGACCAGATCTGCCGAAGACCTTAAGGATGGGGAGCTTCGTGGACAGGACGGTCCAGCTGATGGGTCCACAGCGCCTGTGCAGCTCGGTGAGTCGTTTTCACCGTCTTTACCTTTTCCTGCTATACTTATGTCTCCTGTTTCAGGGGAGGGTTCCGCGGTTGGGGAGCGGGTATGTGATGTGGGGCCTGGGTTTGTGAATGTTGGGGGTGGGGGGTATAGACTGCGAGAGTTGGTCGGTTGCGTCAAGGAATTGTTAGGTCTCGCGGTCTCCTGTGGTGGCGTGGGTGGGGGCTGGTGGGGTAGGGTTTAATGCCCCGGCGGCGGTCGCTGCGAGTGTAGGAGCAAATACGGAATCGGTGGCTGTGTCTGTTCAGACCGACTCGGCGGCGGCGGTTGATGGTGTTCGGTTGGACGATAAAGCCAGGGGGAGGTTTATGTGTGTTTTGAAGGACCTTTGGCGGCAAACTTGAAGCAGGAAGTTCGGGAAAAAATTTGGAACGACGAGTACGTGGAAATTTTTTCATTGTTGCCCCTGGAAAAATGTAATCTGTAGAAGGGGTAGTGAGATGAGAGTAAGGAGGAGGAAAAGCATCGTTACCACCTTATCCCTAAAACATTTGTTAACTGGTTGCAAGCGTTCGCCATTTTGGCCAGTGTTATTGGTGAAAAGGCTCTGGAACATTGCTCCCCCCTGTTTTGCTATATGGATGTCATCGGGGAAGCCCATAGGGTATATGGGGGGTAGCTTGGCTACGTTATGATGAGCAGTTTAGACAACGGAAGGCGGTTCGGCTCAATATTAGATGGGACCACAAGGATATTGCCCTGTGGTTACGGGTAACGGCTCCGGTTCGACCGGGCCAGTCCTTTCCCGGGAGCGGGGGGGGGCAGCAGTCTGGTCAATGCAGCTCAGGGGGCAATGCAAACCTCGGGCTGTGCTGGCAATACAATGAGGGACAGTCTAAATTCGGTGCAGGTTGCAAGTTCAAGCACCTTTGTTCTCAATGCAATGGGGTATCCCATGGGGCATCTAAATGCTTGTGCAAGGGAAAACGAGGTGGGGGAGGGGGTTTTAACGCCAGTCATGGGGGTGACGCCAGTGAAGCTGGAAAGGATGGTCAGGTTTCTAAATAGTTATCCGGACAGGGCCAGCGCGCAGTTGTTGTTTGATGGTTTTAATGTGGGTTTTTGTATCCCCCGCCCCTCCTCACAGGGTCCCCTTTTCCATAAAAAATCTGAAGTCAGCTTACCAGCATCCTGACATGGTTAGGGAGAAGTTGGCAAAAGAGGTGGATTTGGGGTGCATGGCGGGGCCCTTTAGTTCTCTCCCCATCCCGGGTTTGGTCGTCTCCCCGCTGGGTGTTGTCCCGAAGAAGGAGGCGAACAAATACCGTTTGATTCACCATTTGTCTTATTCTAAGGGCTTGTCGGTTAATGACGTGATAGATCGGGATCTTTGCTCGGTCGTGCATACGTCATTCGACGCGGCGGTGCAGTGGGTGTGTTTCCATGGTAGGGGGGCGTTAATGGCCAAGACGGATGTCGATGCGGCTTTTCGGCTGTGCGTACTTTGAGGCGTTTAGCTAATTTTTGGAATGGGTGGTCAAATCTGTGGCGGGTGTGGATTCGATCATTCATTATTTAGATGATTTCTTGTGCGCAACGATCTTGGGGCCCGCTCGTTCCGTGAGTTGGTTTGGGACATAAAACACGATCTGTTGCACCTGTGGTCGTTGTACCCGAACTTGATCACGGTGTGGTCGGATATTGTGCCTAGAAAATCCTGCCGTTTGGCATGGTCGGTGGAGCGGATCAACAAAGCCAGCATAAAAGTTAACAGGGCGGTGTCTGCATTTGTTGCACGGAATGGTGGCATATGTGTTCGGCACTGGGACTTGGAAGCTGGAGTTGGAGCGTATTGGAGTGCAGATGGTGTTTACCTGAATGATGTGAGAACAGATTTGTGGTGCTTGGGCTTGCAGGATGGCATTGAGAGGGCTATTTTGTTGTGGCGGGACTCTCAGGCTTGAGGGGGTCAAGGCCTGTTCGCTGTGGCTGGGGAGTCCTTGGAGTTAGACAAATAATTATTGGGGGGGTGCATCGTGGGTATGGATCCCCTCGGGTTTTAAAGATGAAAGGACACTATCTGGCGGTTGCATAGTGTGATTTCCTTAGGGTGTTATCCCTTGGGAGAGGTGGCAGTTACCTTACGGCATCTGCCAGGAATATTGGTGCCTCTGAGCCGGGTTTTTACGGCTGGGGGTAAAATGGTGGGGCAGATAGCCGGTAACATAAAAAGTTAATGATAGCTCCAAGGACTTCTCCTAGTCTATGTGTTAATGTTTGTTTGTCAGTGGTGTCTGACGTGTTTGGGTTATAATTTATGGTTCGTGCATTATTGATTTATTATTGTTTTTGTTAATAAATAATATGGATATTATTTATTTATGGTTAATTGATTTAACTAACTTTTATATTTATTTCTTAATAAAATGGCTGCTGTGGCCACTTTATCCAAACCCTCGGTGTCAAGTCTTCTTGAGAGAAAGGTGTGGGTTATGAATGGGGAACAGATATATAGGTAACTGTAATTTGTATGCACATACATCACTCGACTTAACCCAAGTCATGCAAAATAAAGACACAAAACATTATAATTGGGTGTTAAATGGTCAATACTTTTATTATATTATATAACCAAGCCCAAAATGGCAAACCTCCGACTCACGAAGAGTCACCCTCCAGCACGCAGGAAAGGAAAAAACCCCTGTGGGGGAAACCTCTAGGGAAACCATGGCTGGAGGATTGCCCTTCCTCTGGGCTTAGAAGGTGCCAAAATATCATTTGTAACAGAATTTGTACATTTTCTCAGATTTTCAAGGAAAGACATTACAATGAACGAACGACATAAAACACATAAATCGGCTGATCTGGTTGGCTAGGCGGATGTCTCTCTTCCTGGGTACCCATTAAAATGAATGGGCGATGCTCGGTTGAGACGGGTCCTCCAGATGCCTCCTTGTAGCACCTGTCTCCGCTCTGGCTAATAGGGGGGGATCTCCTGCTGGAAAACCTCCTCTATTACAGACAACCCATATGAAGAGGATGGATTCACTGTGATGAAGAAGTGGTCTTGGGTGTAGGGTTTCCCTGCTAGAACCTACAAGTTACATCAGGTCGGCATTGGTGGGGAAGTCAAGCTCAAGGTCCTCAGTCCCATCCAATATGGCACTAAATGTGGCAGTAAAACCTTCTAATATGGAATCTTCTTTATGTCATAAACATTTGTGTTTATGACATCAGCGCATTCATCATCATTGCTACAGGAGTTTCTTACCACTGCCGCCTCGTTCATTGTGACATCACCCACAGTGGTCTGAAGTGTTAACCCTTTAATGACTGGCAGTGTACTTACCACAGAGGCCATAAAGCTGAATAGTACATATCAGCGGCCATAAAGGAAAAGGGATAATGCAGGGAGCATCTCCACACAAGAACAATCCATGACAAAGAGTTCTCCAGGATAAGATAACTTGTCTGCTTTCTCCAAAAACCAGCACCACACCTGTCCATAGGTTGTGTGTGGTATTACAGCTCATTACCATTCACTTCAATGGAGCAAACCTGCAATACCAAATACAACCTGTGGATAGGTGTGGTGCTGTTTTTGGAAGAAAGCAGCCATATTTTTCTAATCCTGCACAGCCCCTGTTAGAAATAGTTCAAAAAAAGGGGGAGAGAAGAAATTAAAAAAAGGGAAAAAGAGGAACTCTGAGGTAAAAGAAATCAAACTAGACTGAAAGGAGTCTGCTGGAGGTGCCAGATGGAAAGACATAATTCTGCCATGGGGACCAGATTAGTTGAAAAACTATGCAGTTCATCTTCGAATGCAGCGTCACAAAAACAAATTATTTTGTAAAAAAATTAAAAAGTGTTTTTATTGTGCAAAACTAGAAAAACTTTTACATACATGTTGGTTCAGGAGTCCTGGTGGTCCTCCATGGGCTTTACCCATGGAGTGTTTGGAGACATGTTGGAGCTGTGGGGGAATGGTAGGTACGCTTACTGACATCTGATGGGATTGTAGGCACATCGCACCATTTTGGTTGGCAATAAATTCTCTCTACGAACATGCCTTCTCCGCTCCATTCTCTCCAGATCTATTTCTTTCCAGAAGAAGGTTCTCCTCCATTTATTCAGACTAGGTTGTGCCTAGACATTGGAAGTCTACAATTCCCCGGTACAAATCTAAATGTTTGGCCACATTCACTGATATTCAGAATCCAGCAACTCTGCCGATTGTTGAAGTCAAATCTCAGGCATTTTCTGAGTAGTTGACCGCTAACTCCCTCCACTCTGCTACCTCGCTGTAGTGCCCGACCATTCAATTTTTTTCTTCTCTCTCTGTAATTGTCGTCTGTCTATTGCTTGTTGTTTTAACCTTTCTCATTGATAAAAGTACAGATTTGGTAAAGACGACGCTTACATTGTTTCCTAATTGTCTTTTGGTGAGCTGCATTTTTTTTTAACATTTTGTACTTCTTTATGGTTTTAATAAAGATTGAGCAGAGTTACTGCAGTTAAGCGGTGATAAATATTCTTCTACGTCCTGCTCCTGAGATGACCTCAGGGAGAACAGAAGCCTCCCATAAAGCAGAAGGAGACCGGGGTGGTGGACATTGTTAGGTAAAGGTTAAACAGACTTACCATCAGGGGTGCTCAGGGATATGCCGCTAATCCCCAAGTCAAGACTAGCTAGGAGGTCAAGGCTTCCTGAGCCCTGCTCACACCATAGTCAGGAGCCCCCAGCTTGACAGTGTCTGATTTGGGACAGGTAGTGGCTCAATTACTGGCTGGTGTTAGAGAGGCTTTGCTGCAGCGTGAGGTCCCACCACCTGTGGTCCCCCTTGCTCCTTCTCCTGTTGCGGCATGGTACGGTTCGGTATCTGGGGCTGCGGCGCTAGGTTCTAAAGTCACTGGGAGTGCTGGTGGGTCTGGCGCTCCTGTTGCGGTTCAACTGCATGGGGTTCGGTTAGCCAAATGTTTGTTTTGAGAGCTCCCTTAAGACGGAGATTAGAGATCGTATTTGGCGTGATGAATATGTTGAGATTTTCTCTCTTTTGCCGTTAGAGAAATTAAATTTGAATAGAGGAAAGTCTGACGAGAGTAAGGCTGGATTCACACGAGCACATTACGTCTGTAATGGACGGAACAAATTTTGGCCGCAAGTCCCGAACCGAACACACTGCTGGGAGCCAAAATAAGTGTCAGACAATATTAGCATCGTACAATACAATACAATACAATACTGCTGTAGTATAGCGCCCTAATAATACAGTGTACTTAAAGGAATAGTGTCACCAATTTTTTTTTTTCATGTCAGTTTTATGTTAGTGTTTTATTAAAAACGTTTTTATTTATTTGTGTGTTTGTGTGTTACTTTTTTCTATTTTTTCACTTTTTCTTCCCTATGGGGGCTGCCATTTTTTGTTCCATTTCTGTCTGTGTCGATTAACGACACATACAGACATGGAATACGGCAGCCACAGTCCCATAGGGACTGCGAACGGCTCCCGTCCCATTGACTTCCGTGTACGGCGTCTGTGTGGGAACTGCGCATGCGCCGCTCCCACACAGTCCAATTCGAAATTGGCGCCGTCCGGCGCCATTTTCCTGTGGACCGGAAGTCGCGGCCGGACAGTAATATTACTACTTTCGGTCGCGGCTTCCGGATTTGTGCACTTGGACCAGCGGCAGCAAACGGAGCGGACGGGCCGGAGGGAGCCGCGGCGGCAGGAGCAGGTAAGAGATTTCAATGTATGTTCGTGTTTGTGTGTGTTTACTACTGTATGTAAACCTACTACGCTGTGTGTTAGCTCAAAAAATGGCGACACACAGTGTAGGAGGTTACACCGTTCAAACCCCTCGTTTATCCCGGCACTAGCCAGGATAAAGGAGGGGGGGATGCTGAGAGCTCACTAGAGCGAGAGCTTTTAACCCAATGTTGCAATGCTGCAATTTTGGGAAATAGCTCCATCTAGTGACCAAAAATGGGTAGTATTATAAATTAGAAATAATTTATAATATTTCCTGACTCGTGAAAAAAATAAAAAAAATTTGAACAATGTTTAATCACCCACACACTAAATGTTTAATAAAAAAAAAACAAACATGTTTTTCGGGCAACACCATGCCTTTAACACTAAATGAAATTTACTACATATTTCAAGGAGTTTTCCAGGAACATTTAAATGGGTTTATATGGCCACAAAACATAAAAAAAAAAAAAACCTTTACAATATACTGATGTTCTCCCTTCCAGGCTGTATCACGTGCTTGTATTGTCAGGTCAGTTTGATCGCTGTTGTATCTGATCCCATCAGAGGAAAGCAGGAAAAACCTTCCCATATCTCTCCCTTATGGAAAAGTTTTCCCTTCATTCCACTAATGGAAACCATATAAAAAAATACACAATGCTCACATTGCCTAATAGGACAGAATACATACAGGAGAAAATAAGAAAACAGTGTCTAAGCTTTACAATATAGTACTGGGGGGGATTGTGTACAAAAAGGAAAAATAAGTTGTACGGCCACCAAGACGAGCTGGAGATCCTTCAGCTTCAATTAGAGTCTGTTCACATGTGGATTTTCACCACATTTTATTAAATTGGCATTAGAATTTTAGTGATCTGAATAGTAATCTGAAAATTGTTAACTGTTTTCCTGCCATTTTTTTTTTCACTTTTCAAAGGTTTAATTTATAATTTTGCAAAAAAAAAACGGACAAAAAAACTACAAAGCATGAAAAGCAAATAATAACACATTGAATTCTATTTAACCAACAAGCCCAACCAGTCACACAGAGGCGTCCATTTCCTCATCTAAGGCTTCATTCACATCTGAATCAGGACTCCGTTCATGGGTTCCGTCGAACCTTTCCGTCAGAGGAACCCATGAACAGAATCCAAACTGAAACAAACAGAAACCATAGGTTTCCGTTTGCATCACCATGGATTTCAATGGTGACGGATCCGGTGCAAATGGTTTCCGTTTATCACCGTTGTGTGAGGGTTCCATCGTTTTGATGGAATGAATAACACAGTTGACTACGGTATTTATTCCGTCAAAATAACAGAACCCTTGCACAACGGTGACAAATGGAAACCATTTGCACCGAATCCGTCACAATTAAAATCAATGGTGATGCAAACGGAAACCTATGATTTCAGTTTGGAGTCCGTTCATGGGTTCCCCTGGCGAAAAGGTCCGACGGAACCCATGAACGGAGTCCCAACGCCGATGTGAACGAAGCCTTAGTTATAAGGATAGATAATGATTTCCTTCACATTTGAGCTACATGTTACATAGCCGTTTCTTTCAGCTTAACCCATCAGGACCAAATCTTTTCTAATTTGTAGGGACATTTCCTACTCATATATAAAATGTTATACAGGAGGACATATTTATTGACAAGTTGTAACTAATGAGAAAGGGCAGGGGGGAAGGGTCTGTGGATGTCCAGGTCATATTTCCCTGTGTTTTTTAAATGTTGTAAGAATCCTCGAAGGAAACACCACTTTGGTACATATCGTATAATCTGTCCCTGAAAAATCTGAGAGCTCAAACTATGCATGAAAAGATTTAGGCCTCGGTCACACAGTGCAGAACATGCACTTCTATTAAATACAGGATTGCTGGCAACATGTTGCCAACTGCAGTTTCGCCATAGCAGTTTCATCTGGGGCCAGTGTGAGGAATGGGGGGAACCACTTTGTCTATTTTGCTGCAGGTGGACAGAGACTTTTTCTAGGACTATTTCTGTTATTTGCCCCTTGTCCTGAGCTCAGGAGGTTCTTAATTCAAATGAGACAAGCAGCCGATCAAACTGGGAATCCAGTGAACCAGTCCAAACCAGTGTAGAAGTGTCTGAAAATAATCCTCTCCACTGTCACCTTCAGACTGTCCGACCATAATGGTGAGGCTATGCGTAGCAGCAGCCGCAGGTGGGCATGGATTATAAATTTATAGTTGATGATACTTTTGATTGTTGTGTTTTTATTTACAAGTTTAGCACCAAGCGCGCCGCCTATGTAAACATGTATGCCGCCTATGTAAACGTGTATGTGTATATCATTTCAGTGCTTTGCTGCCATCTAGTGAACAAACTGCATAGATAGTTTGTGTAGTGCTGTTGTGTTATGTGTGCAGGACCTGTGATCACATGACCAGAGAGGCAAATTCTCAAATTCGTGCAGGTGCTGCACAGCTACTCAAGTAGGGGAGAAGCTGAATCTTTATTTAACAGGAGTTTAGCACCATATTTAAATATGCAATATTTAAAAAACAAATCGACATAAAAGTCGTCAAACTGCATATTATGAGAGGAAAATGACTGTTATGCTATGTCGTTGATATATACATTGTGTAGTAAGTGTTATTCCTCTTAAGTAAACATATAACAGATCATTCCTCCAATTAAGACCCTTCGGGAATCTTGTATGAAGCTGCAGATCGCAGAACGCCTCCCTATTCAGGAAGTGTCTTCTCCAATATCCACCCGTCTTTGGTTTCTTCACTACTTCAAGGCCATAAAAACATTGGGGGGAATTTATTAAGATGGCATTTCATATGCCAGTCTTAATATAAAGAAAGTTGGAGTAAGATGCAATACATTTATTAAATGTGTCACATCTTTCGGCCGTTCTTGCGCCACAATCGTTATGTAGCGACCGCGACCATGCTCCATCCATTCCCCCTACCCAGCGGACATAATGTAAAATAAAAAATAAGTATAATCTTTTCTCCGCTTCTCCTCTTCCCCCTTGATCCCCTAAGGCTCCCTGCTGCCCATACAATACACTGACACCGAGCAGCGTCAGGTTCTTTATATGCGACACAGCACTCAACGTCATCATTGCACTGTATGAGCCGCAGGCTGCGGAGAGAACATGAGGGGACCAGAAGAGGAATGGTGAGGTGAGCATTCATTTTTTATTTAATTGTCCGATAGAGGGGACGGAGAGGAGCCTGGCATGGGCCTCTACCTTGCTACGCTCCACATAGTGACATTTTTGCCAATTATTAGCAGGTGTAGATTTCGACTATAGTTTACGCCAGGTGTAAATTATTATAAATTTGTTGAGCTGCTGTCACCCTGCCCCCTTTTGGGAAGCCCCCTTTTAGAAAACTGGCGTAGAAAGGTTAATACATTTCCCCATAAGCTTTAAAAATTACCATTATGTGTTTCTAAGAAGTGTTTTTCTGCACCAGAGAGGCATTAGTGGTTTTTTTGTTTTTGTATCTGAAATGTGTTCTACAATGCGCGTTTTGAAGTTTCTAATCGTGCGCCCTACAGATGTGGCCGGCTTTATCTTGACTTTCAACGCCTTAAAGAGGCTCTGTCACCACATTATAAGCGGCCTATATTGTACATGATATGATCGGCGCTGTAATGTAGATTACAACAGTGTTTTTTATTTAGAAAAACAATCATTTTTGACGGAGTTATTACCTATTTTAGCTTTATGCTAATGACTTTCTCAATGGACAACTGGGCGTGTTTTACTATATGACCAAGTGGGCGTTGTACAGAGGAGTGTATGACGCTGACCAATCAGTGACAAATCAGCGTCATACACTTCTCTCCATTCATTTACTCTGCAGATAGCGATATATCTATATCGCTATGTGCAGTCACATAAACACACTATAACGCTACTCATGTGTCATGACCATGAATATACATTACCTCCAGCCAGGACGTGACGTGTATTCATTCGCCTGACCACTTCTCTGCACGTCTCTGTGATTTACAGCACAGCACAGAGAGATCTCGCTGTGAATGACAGTTTACAGCGTAATCTCGCGAGACTACCCCTGCTATGCTGTAAATCACAGAGACGCTACAGAAGTGGTCAGGAGAATGAATACACGTATGTATATTAATTGTCATGACACATGAGTAACGTTATAGTGTGTTTATGTGACTGCAAATAGCGATATAGATACAGTATATCGCTATCTGCAGTGTAAATGAATGTAGAGAAGTGTATGACGCTGATTGGTCGCTGATTGGTCAGCGTTATACACTCCTCTTTACAATTAAACAAGAGAAGTCTCACAGGACACAACAATGTAAGGTGGGATATAAATCTCAACCACCTGCAATTTTTCGGAGATACGGACTCCAAACAATATTATATAAACTAGAGAAACAAAGAATCCAAAGTATCCAAGTATTTAGAAAAGTACAAAATCTTTATTTGAACAACACATGAGAATCTAAAATACAATGTTTTAATTGGATCATAAATGGACGTGCATTAAAAAAATTATTAGAAACAGGTAATGCATGAAAAAATATAAGTTCCAATACAAGTAATATATAATATAGTGAAATCACTTTTAAGGAACAAACTCATATAAATGAACGTCGGTAAGAAAAAACAACAGAAGGAAAGTGACAGTAAGATGTAAGTAATAACACTTCCTATCAAAAGGACGTAGAGAGTGTCCTAGTTTCTAGTTACAACTTGAAACAGTAATCGTTCAAAGCTTACCCATTATCAGTGGTGTAGTGGTATGACCCAGTAAGTAAGGAGGTGCCCCAACGCGCGTTTCGCGTATCGCTTCTTCAGGGGAAGAGGTAATGTATACCACTACACCACTGATAATGGGTAAGTTTTGAACGATTACTGTTTCAAGATGTAACTAGAAACTAGGACACTCTCTACGTCCTTTTGATAGGAAGTGTTATTACTTACATCTTACTGTCACTTTCCTTCTGTTGTTTTTTCTTACCGACATTCATTTATATGAGTTTGTTCCTTAAAAGTGATTTCACTATATTATATATTACTTGTATTGGAACTTATATTTTTTCATGCATTACCTGTTTCTAATAATTTTTTTAATGTACGTCCATTTATGATCCAGTTAAAACATTGTATTTTAGATTCTCATGTGTTGTTCAAATAAAGATTTTGTACTTTTCTAAATACTTGGATACTTTGGATTCTTTGTTTCTCTAGTTTATATACTCCTCTTTACAATGCCCACTTGGCCATATAGTAAAACACGCCCAGTTGTCCATTGAGAAACTCATTAGCATAAAGCTAATATAGGTCATAACTCCGTCAAAAATGATCGTTTTTCTAATTAAAAAACACTGATGTAATCTACATCACAGCACCGATCACATTATGTAGAAGATAGGGCACTTATAATGTGGTGACAGAGCCTCTTTAAATACACAGTGGCTGTGTTTTTTCAATGACTTTTTAATGACTTTTGTTGTGTGATATCACGCTGCTGCAAGTTATCCGAGTCAAGATAAAGATGGCTACATCCGTACATACACGCGATCACATTGTTTGCATTTAATGGCATACATTACATGATGCTTAGTACAATTTTTATAAACGCATCAATATCGTAAGTACTTTTTAAAAAATATTTTTTGGGGGGGAAAGTCAAGTTTTGTTGTTAGCGACACTGTAGAAAAGACTTGTGACAACATGTAACTAATCTCATCCTCTAGGTGACCCAAGGGCTGCCTTTACCCACAATTTGTGTCAGGACTGGATCCGGATTTAACATGGGTTCGTTTTTTCTGAATAATGTTTTGATATTTCTCCAAACTTTTGGCTCTATGCCGTTGAAGAAACTGGTAATTGATCTCTCGTGCTTCAGTATTTATTATTAAACAAGATGGATTCTTGTGTCCTTTGTTTTGATGCCCTTCTTAACATCCATTGTTAATATCCTGTAAGATGTAATCCACGGTCAATATTTATACATTGGTTGTGAAATGTCTTATCATTTGAGCAGGCTACCCTAGTTCTTATAAGGTCCCCCCTGTAGGTATTGCCTAGATTGTGTGAGCTGGGGGACAGCTCCTAGCATTAAGGATGGTAGTGCCCGAAGAGGGTTCACAAAATGATTCCTTTTCTGTATTACAATTCCATCCATGGATGCCGAGCCTGTAACATTGTAAATTAAATGTATTGGTTTTATTGTATTCCATAAATGGTGGTACAGACGCCACATCACGACCCCTAAACAAAAAAAGATCGTCGATGTAGCGTCCATCCCACACAATCCACTCGTAAAAGGGATTATTGGCTGACAAAATGTTGTTCTCCCACCATGTCATAAACAAATTGTCCATGGAGAGGGAGAATTTTGACCCCATCAGGGCGTCTTCTATCTGCAATAAAATAAAACTATCAAGGCAGAAGTAATTATGTGAGTGCTGATACTCCACTGACATTAAAATAAATTCTTGTAGACATTTGGAATACCTGGTATATTTCCTCAAATGGAATTCCATTGCCTTGATCGCCGGAATATGTGGTACGCAGGCAGGCCCGCCATCAGAAATGTCTGGGTCTCATACAGTCAGTGGAATTCCATTTCAGGAAATACATCTGGGTCTCCCATTATTAGGGGATTTGGAGAGGTGGCAACGGAAAGTCGTGGGATGGGAGCAGGACGCAAAGTGCAATTGACTCTGTGAGCGGGCGGAGGAGTAGGCTAAGAGAACGGAAGGTGGCCGAAGCGGGAGTTGGGCCAGAGTGGATATGACGCTTGACCGGGGTCTGGGGAGGGGAGAGAGGCCGGTGGGGAGGGGAGAGAGGCCGGTGGGAAGGGGAGAGAGACCGGTGGGAAGGTGGGAGAGAAGGGGCAACATAAAAAATAATTAAACTGAATCTACTGCTTTAAAACAGAGTCACTCACCAAGTTGCAGAGCTGGCTGCTGCTTCTGGCCCCTGCATGGGTCCCATTCCTTTCTACAAACCAATTACCGCTGATCATAACCTTGATGAGCGGCGGCTGCCCACTTTATTTTACTTTTGTGGCCAGGCCCCTGACAGTAGTACCAGCGGTACTACCCTGATGGCAGGCCTGTTTGCTGGGGTACTAGCCAACTACGTCACAGATAACCCAAGTTTCAAGACCATGAAAAGTTATGGATTTTTGGCATCCCATGGAATATGGGAACAATAGGGAATTCTATCAGTAAGTATTCTGTCTGTTTCTTGGCTAATACTCCTAATCCAATTCCTTCTTCTAGCAGATTTTTTAAAGATTCTTTACATGCGGTGCTTGGTTTCGCCACAAGTTTGCGATATGTCGATTCATTGTCTAAAATGGTTTGAACGTGTCTGGGATATAAACAGGAATCTAGAACAACTCCTGCTCCATGCACTCCTAAGATTTGGAGGACACAGTTATACGCTGGATATATGGTGAGCACCTCTGTGTTTTCACCTTTAGCCCTTATGTGTATATAGTGAACCTTTTAGAAGGTTAATCTTTACCCGCTAAGGTGGAAGGGTTGGTTCCAATGCCTAGTTATGGTGGTGTCTGAGGAAATAAAAGTCCTTTTAAACATCCCGATACTGACCATTAAAACCAGCGCCAATCGACGATACAGCGTGTCACAAGGAGCAATCATCAGTAATGTATGGGGGAAAACAATCGTTACTACACCAGACCCCGCACCGATCTGCCAGTCCAGCTGCCTCCGGGCACTGGACAACACTGCCGGAAGCAGATGGCTCTGACCACTGCATAGCGGCCGTTCGGCAGAACTGCAGCTCGGCCTCTATACTTTGACCGGAGCCATCTGCTTCCGGCAGTGTTGTCCGGTGCCCGGAGGCAGCTGGAGTGGTGGATTGGTTCGGGGTCCAGGTGTCGGACACGCACCGATCATATACTGATGACCTATCCAGTGGATAGGTCATCAGTTGTCAGAACGTGGAAAACCCCTTTAAAGGGAAGGTGTCACTAAATTTTTTTTGTTTCTAAAGCACTTCTTAAAGGGGATGTGTCGCTAGAATTTTTTTTTATTTTTTTTTAGTTAAACAGTTAGTGTATAAATGATTAAACATTGTTCTAATTTTTTTTATTTTTTCACGAGTCAGGAAATATTATAAATTAGATTCTAATTTATAACATTTCCCAGTGCTGGTCACTAGATGGAGCAATTCCCAAAATTGCAGCATTGGTATGTGGTAAAGCAACCACATTGCTTTATGCTGCAAAATTTGAGAATACACACTCACTCTAGTGAGCTCACAGAATCCCCCCTCCCTTATTCTGGCTAGTAGAGATGAGCGAACCGGGACAACCGAACCCGGTTTTGGTCCGAACATTGTGAAAAGTTCGGTTCGCAGCGAATCCGAACTTCACCGGGTTCGGCTGAACCTGTTTTGACCGAACCCGGCTACATTTTGGCACCTGCCACATGTTAGATGTAAAATGGGGGATTTCAAAATATCACCTGACATCAGGCTACCCCATAATGCCTTGCAAACGGCTCTCCCAGTCAATCGGGAGGCAGCATAGGGGCGGGCTCAAGCCTGCAATAAAAGTCTATGCACGGAGCTCAGCGGCCATTTTAGAGACAGGAGCTGTAGGGATAGCATCTCTGTGCAGTAAGGGAAAGCTTTAGGAATCCAGCAATCGAAGGGGCTCATCCACTACAGCGGGAGTCTACTCTACTCAACAATCAACATCCAAATTGCAATACAAATTCTCCATTTGCCAAGCCAGTGTGTGAATAACCTTTTATAAGGGGCTCATCCCCGTAGCATGGGTTAACATCCAACTTGCAATCCAGGCAGGCAGCTGTAGTACTACAACGCCCAGCATTCCCTGAGTGCACAGTGGCTGATAGAAATTCTCATTCATTGCCATTTGCCAAGCCAGTGTGTGAATAAGCTTTTAGAAGGGGCTCATCCCCGTTGCATGGGTTAACATAACAATCCAACTTGCAATACAGGCAGCCTTTGTAGTACTACAACGCCCAGCATTCCCTGAGTGCACAGTTGCTGAGAGAAATTCTCATTCATTGCCATTTGCCAAACCAATGTGTGAATAAGCTTTTAGAAGGGGCTCATCCCCGTTGCATGGGTTAACATAACAATCCAACTTGCAATACAGGCAGCCTTTGTAGTACTATAACGCCCAGCATTCCCTGAGTGCACCGTGGCTGATAGAAATTCTCATTCATTGCCATTTGCCAAGCCAGTGTGTGAATAAGCTTTTAGAAGAGCTCATCCCCGTTGCATGGGTTAACATAACAATCCAACTTGCAATACAGGCAGCCTTTGTAGTACTACAACGCCCAGCATTCCCTGAGTGCACCGTCCGTGGCTGATAGAAATTCTTATTCATTGCCATTTGCCAAGCCAGTGTGTGAATAAGCTTTTAGAAGGGGCTCATCCCCGTTGCATTGGTTAACATAACAATCCAACTTGCAATACAGGCAGCCTTTGTAGTACTACAACTGCCAGCATTCCCTGAGTGCACAGTGGCTGATAGAAATTCTCATTCATTGCCATTTGCCAAGCCAGTGTGTGAATAAGCTTTTATAAGGGGCTCATCCCCGTTGCATGGGTTAACATAACAATACAACTTGCAATACAAGCAGCCTTTGTAGTACTACAACGCCCAGCATTCCCTGAGTTCACCTTCCGTGGCTGATAGAAATTCTCATTCATTGCCATTTGCCAAGCCAGTGTGTGAATAAGCTTTTAGAAGGGGCTCATCCCCGTTGCATGGGTTAACGTAACAATCCAACTTGCAATACAGGCAGCCTTTGTAGTACTACAATGCCCAGCATTCCCTGAGTGCACAGTGGCTAATAGAAATTCTCAATCATTGCCATTTGCCAAGCCAGTGTGTGAATAAGCTTTTAGAAGGGGCTCATCCCCGTTGCATGGGTTAACATAACAATCCAACTTGCAATACAGGCAGCCTTTGTAGTACTACAACGCCCAGCATTCCCTGAGTGCACCGTCCGTGGCTGATAGATATTCTCATTCATTGCCATTTGCCAAGCCAGTGTGTGAATAAGCTTTTAGAAGGGGCTCATCCCCGTTGCATGGGTTAACATAACAATCCAACTTGCAATACAGGCAGCCTTTGTAGTACTACAATGACCAGCATTCCCTGAGTGCACCGTGGCTGATAGAAATACTCATTCATTGCCGTTTGCCAAGCCAGTGTGTGAATAAGCTTTTAGAAGGGGCTCATCCCCGTTACATGGGTTAACATCCAACTTGCAATACAGGCAGCCTTTGTAGTACTACAATGACCAGCATTCCCTGAGTGCACCGTGGCTGATAGAAATTCTCATTCATTGCCGTTTGCCAAGCCAGTGTGTGAATAAGCTTTTAGAAGGGGCTCATCCCCGTTACATGGGTTAACATCCAACTTGCAATACAGGCAGCCTTTGTAGTACTACAACGCCCAGCATTCCCTGACTGACCGGTACCTTATGAGTCACTGATTTTTCGCCAGTCCGAATAACAATTTAAAAGGGCCTCATTTCTGTCTAAGGGTTTAATTCAACGTGCTAATTAAGTACAGCCGGTGCCTTTGGTGCTATTATACAAGTCACAGCATACACTGACTGCCACCTATTCACAGTCACCCATTTTCAGCCATATTTTATAAGTGCCTCATTCCTCTAGTAGGGGTAGGGGTTTTGATTAAACTTGCTGCACTCCAGCACAGCAGTGAAATGTCTGGTAAAAAAAAAGTTGTGAAAGGACGGAGTAGAGGAAAAAACACCCATGCCATGTCATCTTCCAGTTCAAATGTTGGATCTGTTGGTGCCAGACCCAGTACCAGCATTTGTGGCACAAGACGTGCCCAGTTCTACTAGTAGCAGCAGCCATGTGCCTGCTGGTAGTAGTAGCAGTATCAGTAAGCCAGACTTGTCCATCTCCTCCGGTGGGTGGGTTACTTTAGACAATACGGCCATTGTGGACTGGTTGGCTGGCTTGCGGTCATCTCAGCAGGAAGACTCTGATGATCTGGCTTCAAGTCAGGTTTAGTTGGATTACAGATGCTCTACAGTTCCTTGGCACAGTGACAGTAGCAATATGGCTATTTCTAGCGTTTGCATTCCATCATCTATGTCTTCATTCCCCCTTCCTAGCGGGAAGCCATCTTTCCTGAGAGTCCTAAGAGACATCTCCTCGGGTGCGAAGGAAGGTACTGAACAACATAGTGATAATGATTTGTTTTTCGCGAGTCAACCAACGGAGTGTGTTGCGGTGGTGGTGGAGGTGGAAGCGGTGTCCGAGACGCATAGCTGTGGTAGTGGGGGCGTTGGTGGTAGCCGTGGTGGCAGACGCAGTAATGAGGGGGGGGGCATGGAGCCCGCCATGATGTCACATCACATTCACAACACAGTGACAGAAGTGGCAGGGATGATGAGGAGGGCTATGATGATGTTGTTTTAGACAGGACGTGGGGACCAGGTGACGAGGTGATGACGGCGTCAGAGGAGGAGGGTAGTAGTGGCGGCACTGGCAGTGATAAACAGCCAAGCCGAGGTAGGGGCAGAAGTCAATCTGCAAAACGTTGCAGCGGTAGGATCAGCTCAGGAGCCGGTGACGGCGACACTGATGCTACTGGTGTAGGCTCCCGAAAAAAGCCTGCCAGACAAGGGGCAAGCTCGGGTGGTGGTGGACGTGGTACTACCTCTTTACGGTACTCTGCCGTGTGGCAATTTTTCTGTACCTTCCCGGAGGACGAAAACAGTGCCGTATCTGAAAGCAGAAAATAAGGCGTGGGCAGGGCAGCAATGTAGGAACTACCGCTCTACGTAAACACATGGAGCGGCATCACAAGGCCATGTGGGACAATCGACATGCCCCACCATCATGTACATCTAATGAAGACACCTCTGCCGCTGCTGCTGCTGCTCCGAGTCCCTGTCATCTAAGTAGTAGCCAGGCCTTATCCACCATGTCGTTGTCATCATCATCATCACTGTCATCTAGTGCTCCTCCTACGTCCCGTCAGTTATCCATTACAGAATCGTTGTCCAATAAGCAACAATATATACCCAGTCATCCACTTGTCGTGCGGCTTAATTCACACCTGGCTAAGTTGTTGGTGGTGCAGTCGCTGCCGTACCACCTGGTCGACTCCGCCGGCTTCAAGCAATTGATGGCGTGCGCTCAGCCTAGGTGGCGAATACCTAGCCGCCATTCCTTCTCCAAAACAGCTGTCCCTGCCTTGCACAAGTACGTGGAGGAAAAGGTGGGCCAGTCCTTGCAATTATCCGTGTGCAGCAGGGTACATGCCACCGTCGACACGTGGAGCAGCAACTATGGGCAGGGACAGTACATGTCTTTCATGGCCCACTGGGTCAATATTTTGCAGTCCGATGCACCACCGCAGCAATGCCAGGCATTACCACCTCCACGCTTGTATCTTTCTGGTTCAACTCCGGACACCAGGCGCCTACGATCCTCCTCCTCCTACTCCTCCTCCTCCTCCTTGCCCTCCTCAATGGAGGTCTTCCCGTCCCCGTCAGGACACAGCGTATCTTCCACTCCTCCTCCCTCCTCTTTTCATAGGTGCAAGGTGAAGCGCCACAACGCTATCTTACACCTGCTGAGCCTGGGCGAGAAAAGCCACACAGGGCAGGAGCTGCTGCTGTGCATCAAGGAGGAAATCGCACGCTGGCTGTCTCCTCTGAAACTCACACTGGGCAATGTTGTCTCTGATAACGGGAAGAACGTTGTGGCTGCACTGCGTCTAGGTCACCTGACACATGCTCCTTGCATGGCACATCAATCTGGTCATAACATGCTTCTTAAAGTCATATGTTGGTTTGAAGGGTGTGCTGGCCACGTCCAGGAGGGTTTGCGTTCGCTTTAGACGTTCGTATACATTTAAGCACACCCTCCTGGACTTGCAGCGTCAAAACAATCTCCCAGAACACAGCCTGATTTGCGACGTTCCAACACGCTGGAATTCCACCCTGCACATGTTGGACCGTCTGTACGAACAACGGAAAGCCGTGAATGATTTCCTGATGCACTAGACGGGCAGCGTTTGGAGCCAGTGTAATTTCGAACTCAGGCACTGGCAGCTGGTTAGAGACGCATGTCGCGTTTTGAGGCCCTTTGAAGAGGCCACACGATTTGTGAGCCGTGACGCTAGCGGAATGAACGATGTTATGCCGCTGATATTCATTATGGAGCAAACGCTCACAGCGATGATTCAGCAAAGGATGGAGGAAGGATCACATCTGGCTATGGATGTTGAGGAGGAGGAGGAGAAGGGCTTTGTCCTGTGACTGTCCAGTCTCTTTTTTTAATGTGCTGCTACTACTACTACTACCACCACCCGTGCTGTCTGTGTTGGCTACCTCTACTACCACCAATACACCTCCACTGCCACCCGTCTGCTACAAGCAGGCCTCAGGCCTGCCCCACCACAGGGCTTTGTCCTGTGACCAGGGCCGCCATCAGGAATTTCAGGGCCCCCTACAGCTAAATTTTCTGGGCCCCCCTACCGTGGCACCGCCTGTTAACGGTACTCCGTCCAGCACTATATTATGGTACCCAGGGCCGCCATCAGGGGGGTATTATGGGTACTGATGTGAGAGGCCCGGCCAAACCTAATTGAAAGGGGGGCCCGGCAACTGCCGCGACTTTACTTTGGTAGAAAAAAAAACAGGCCCCTGCAATGGGGCTTGTTTTTTTCACCAAAAGAATGTCGTGAGCTGCGGGCCCCCCTTTCAATTAGATTTGGCCGTGCCTCTCACATCAGTACCCATAATACCCCCCCTGATGGCGGCCCTGGGTAGCATTGGGGTCGTCAAACACTGCCGCCCGTGCGACCGATCGCGCACACCCGCAAACTCCCGCGCATGCGCACCCGCCTGGAACTGCGCACCGAATTTTGAGGCAGATTTTGACCTGCCCACACTATCTTGCCGCGTTTTTTGCCCGCGGCGATTGATGATAGACAAAAAACGCAGCGAAAAATGCATTTTCTGCCTCCCATTGATTTCGATGGGAGGTCAGAGGCAGAACCGCGGCAAGAAAGGACGTGCTGATTTTTCTTTTTTCCGCGACTGGCTCCCATTGATTTCAGATTAAATCAATGGGAGGCGGTTTTGGAAGTTTTTTGGTGCTGATTCTGACGCAGTGTCCGAGTCAATATCAAGGCCCAAAAACTCTGTGAACTGGGCCTTATTGTTAGGGCTTATTCAGACGAACGTGCAATACATCCGTGCAACGTGCGTGATTTTCACGCGCCTCGCACGGACCTATATTACTCTATGGGGCCGTTGAGACTGTCAGTGATTTTCACGCAGCGTGTGTCCGTGTGTCCGCTGCGTAAAACTCACGACATGTCCTATATTTGTGCATTGTTCGCGCATAACGCACCCATTGACGTCAATGGGTGCGTGAAAATCACGCCCAGCACTTCCGCAGCAGTATAAACTATGAATGAAAACAGAAAAGCACCACATGCTACAAACAGAGTGTCATAATGATGGCGGCTGCGCGAAAATCACCTAGCCACGCATCATACGCTGCTGACACACGGAGCTGTTATGGACCTTTTGTATGCGCACGCAAAAACGCACGCTTGTGTAAATCCGGCCTTAGGGTAGGAACACACTAGGCATGAACACTGCGGATTTTATGCAACACATTTTATTGTGGATAATCCGCAGCGTATTACAGTCGCAGCCGAGGGGATGAGATTAGAACAAATCTCATTCACACGCTGCAAAAATAATGGACCTGCAGTGTGGCTTTTGGCTTTTTAAGCCTCAGCATGTCAATGTATTCTGTGGAATCGCTGCTCCTCTGTTACGGCAATGCTGCGGTTCTGCCGCAAAAATCACAAATGAGAAAAAAAAAAAAGGCACTTTTTTAAATTTATAAAAAAGTTTAGACTTGCCCCGGCCGTAGTCCTGGTGACGCGATCCTCTATTCCGGGCTGCGCTAATAATAGAGGATCGCGTCACTTGGACTACGGCCGGGGCAAGTCTAAACTTTTTTATAAATGTAAAAAAGTACCTTTTTTTTCTCATTTGTGATTTTTGCGGCAGAACCGCAGCATTTCCGCAACAGAGGAGCAGCGATTCCACAGAATACATTGACATGCTGCAGCTTAAAAAGCCAAAAGCCACACTGCAGGTCCATTATTTTTGCAGCGTGTGAATGAGATTTGTTCAAATCTCATCCACTCGGCTGCGACTGTAATACGCTGCGGATTATCCACAATAAAATGTGTTGCATAAAATCCGCAGTGTTCATGCCTAGTGTGTTCCTACCCTAAGGCCGGATTTACACGAGCGTGTGCTTTTTGCGTGCGCAAAAACGTGGCGTTCTGCGCATGCAAAAGGTCCATAACAGCTCCGTGTGGCAGCAGCGTATGATGCGCGGCTGCGTGATTTTCGCGCAGCCACCGTCATTATGACACTCTGTTTGTATGTTTGTAGCACGTGGTGCTTTTCGGTTTTCATTCATAGTTTATACTGCTGCGGAAGTGCTGGGCGGGATTTTCACGCACCCATTGACTTCAATGGGTGCGTGATGCGCGAACAATGCACAAATATAGGACATGTCGTGAGTTTTACGCAGCGGACACACGGACACACGCTGCATGAAACTCACGGATAGTCTGCACGGCCCCATAGAGTAACATAGGTCCGTGCGAGGCGCGTGAAAATCACACACGTTGCACGGATGTATTACACGTTCGTCTGAATAAGCCCTAACAATAAGGACCAGTTCACAGAGTTTTTGGGCCTTGATATTGACTCGGACACTGCGTCAGAATCAGCACCAAAAAACTTCCAAAACCGCCTCCCATTGATTTAATCTGAAATCAATGAGAGTAAGTCGCGGAAAAAAGAAAAAGCAGCACGTCCTTTCTTGCCGCGGTTCCGCCTCTGACCTCCCATCGAAATCAATGGGAGGCAGAAAATGCATTTTTCCCTGCGTTTTTTGTCTGCTGTCCTCAATCGCAGCGGGCAAAAAACGCAGCAAAAAACGCAGCAAGATAGTGTGGGCAGGTCAAAATCTGCCTCCAAATCTGCCTCAAAATTCTTTAAGGAATATTGAGGCAGATTTTTTCGGCCTGCAAAATACTCTGTGTGAACAGGGCCATACTTAAACAGCACTTTGACACACTTTACTCACCATGTCAGAAGAGCTGCTCCCACTCCAGTCCTCTTCAGGCGATGTCTTCGGTCCAGACGTCGTCCTTCACCTCCAGGCTCCAGAAAATGACGGGGATCGTAGAACTGCCGCCGCGCAAGAACTAGACTCCTCCCCCTCTCCTTACGCAGCTACGCTCTGGAGAAGGAGGAGGAGGCGGAGTCGGACGAGGAGGCGGATGAGGAGGAGGACGAGGAGGCGGAGTCGGAGGCGGAGTCGGACGAGGAGGCGGAGGAGGACAAGGAGGACGAGGAGGCGGAGGAGGACAAGGAGGAGGCGTAGTCGGAGGCGGGCCAGCAGGTAAGTAACCGTGCGCCGCTGTCCCTGTGTGGCTGTCCTTCCCCGTCGATGTACTTGTGTTGCTCCCTCTCGGCGGCGCGCCTGGTCGTTCGCACGTGGGCGCGCGCTTGCGATCGTGCGCGCTTGCGGTCGTGCGCGCTCGTACGCGCGCAAGCGGTGGTGTTTCGCGGCGCGGCGGCGGTGATGAGAGGGGGCCCGCAGCTCGGGGGCCCGCAGCAGCTCACGACATTGTTTTGGTGAAAAGAACAGGCCCCATTGCAGGGGCTTGTTTTTTTCTACCAAAAGCAAGTCGCGGCAGTTGCTGGGCCCCCCTTTCAATTAAGTTTGGCCGGGCCCCCTACAGTACTACCCCTAATACCCCCCTGATGGCGGCCCTGCCTGTGACTGTCGTCCAGTGTCTTTTAATGTGCTGCTACTACTCACCCTTGTCAATAAAAAGGGTAAATTTTTGGAGGGCTTGTGAAAAGTCATTGCTTGTTGCTTTTACATCCATGTATGGAAGAACCCCGGCAGGGATCTGCCAAAAAAAAGGGTCAATTTTTGGAGGGCTTGTGAAAAGTCATTGCTTGTTGCTTTTACATCCATCTATGGAAGAACCCCGGCAGGCATCTGCCAAAAAAAGCGTCAATTTTTGGAGGGCTTGTGAAAAGCCATTGCTTGTTGCTTTTACATCCATGTATGGAAGAACCCCGGCAGGCATCTGCCAAAAAAAAGGGTCAATTTTTGGAGGGCTTGTGAAAAGCCATTGCTTGTTGCTTTTACATCCATCTATGGAAGAACCCCGGCAGGCATCTGCCAAAAAAAAGGGTCAATTTTTGGAGGGCTTGTGAAAAGCCATTGCTTGTTGCTTTTACATCCATGTATGGAAGAACCCCGGCAGGCATCTGCCAATAAAAAGAGTAAATTTTTGGAGGGCTTGTGAAAAGCCATTGCTTGTTGCTTTTACATCCATGTATGGATGAACCCCGGCAGGCATCTGCCAATAAAAAGGGTCAATTTTTGGAGGGCTTGTGAAAAGCCATTGCTTGTTGCTTTTACATCCATGTATGGAAGAACCCCGGCAGGCATCTGCCAATAAAAAGGGTCAATTTTTGGAGGGCTTGTGAAAAGCCATTGCTTGTTGCTTTTACATCCATGTATGGAAGAACCCCGGCAGGCATCTGCCAAAAAAAAGGGTCAATTTTTGGAGGGCTTGTGAAAAGCCATTGCTTGTTGCTTTTACATCCATCTATGGAAGAACCCCGGCAGGCATCTGCCAAAAAAAAGGGTCAATTTTTGGAGGGCTTGTGAAAAGCCATTGCTTGTTGCTTTTACATCCATGTATGGAAGAACCCCGGCAGGCATCTGCCAATAAAAAGAGTAAATTTTTGGAGGGCTTGTCAAAAGCCATTGCTTGTTGCTTTTACATCCATGTATGAAAGAACCCCGGCAGGCATCTGCCAAAAAAAAGGGTCAATTTTTGGAGGGCTTGTGAAAAGCCATTGCTTGTTGCTTTTACATCCATCTATGGAAGAACCCCGGCAGGTATCTGCCAAAAAAAGGGTCAATTTTTGGAGGGCTTGTGAAAAGCCATTGCTTGTTGCTTTTACATCCATCTATGGAAGAACCCCGGCAGGCATCTGCCAAAAAAAAGGGTCAATTTTTGGAGGGCTTGTGAAAAGCCATTGCTTGTTGCTTTTACATCCATGTATGGAAGAACCCCGGCAGGCATCTGCCTATAAAAAGAGTAAATTTTTGGAGGGCTTGTGAAAAGCCATTGCTTGTTGCTTTTACATCCATGTATGGATGAACCCCGGCAGGCATCTGCCAATAAAAAGGGTCAATTTTTGGAGGGCTTGTGAAAAGCCATTGCTTGTTGCTTTTACATCCATGTATGGAAGAACCCCGGCAGGCATCTGCCAATAAAAAGGGTCAATTTTTGGAGGGCTTGTGAAAAGCCATTGCTTGTTGCTTTTACATCCATGTATGGAAGAACCCCGGCAGGCATCTGCCAATAAAAAGGGTCAATTTTTGGAGGGCTTGTGAAAAGCCATTGCTTGTTGCTTTTACATCCATGTATGGAAGAACCCCGGCAGGCATCTGCCAATAAAAAGGGTCAATTTTTGGAGGGCTTGTCAAAAGCCATTGCTTGTTGCTTTTACATCCATGTATGAAAGAACCCCGGCAGGCATCTGCCAAAAAAAAGGGTCAATTTTTGGAGGGCTTGTGAAAAGCCATTGCTTGTTGCTTTTACATCCATCTATGGAAGAACCCCGGCAGGTATCTGCCAAAAAAAGGGTCAATTTTTGGAGGGCTTGTGAAAAGCCATTGCTTGTTGCTTTTACATCCATGTATGGAAGAACCCCGGCAGGCATCTGCCAATAAAAAGGGTCAATTTTTGGAGGGCTTGTGAAAAGCCATTGCTTGTTGCTTTTACATCCATCTATGGAAGAACCCCGGCAGGCATCTGCCAAAAATAAGGGTCAATTTTTGGAGGGCTTGTGAAAAGCCATTGCTTGTTGCTTTTACATCCATGTATGGAAGAACCCCGGCAGGCATCTGCCAAAAAAAGCGTCAATTTTTGGAGGGCTTGTGAAAAGCCATTGCTTGTTGCTTTTACATCCATGTATGGAAGAACCCCGGCAGGCATCTGCCCAAAAAAAGGGTCAATTTTTGGAGGGCTTGTGAAAAGCCATTGCTTGTTGCTTTTACATCCATGTATGGAAGAACCCCGGCAGGCATCTGCCAATAAAAAGGGTCAATTTTTGGAGGGCTTGTGAAAAGCCATTGCTTGTTGCTTTTACATCCATGTATGGAAGAACCCCGGCAGGCATCTGCCAATAAAAAGAGTAAATTTTTGGAGGGCTTGTGAAAAGCCATTGCTTGTTGCTTTTACATCCATTTATGGAAGAACCCCGGCAGGCATCTGCCAATAAAAAGGGTCAATTTTTGGAGGGCTTGTCAAAAGCCATTGCTTGTTGCTTTTACATCCATGTATGAAAGAACCCCGGCAGGCATCTGCCAATAAAAAGGGTAAATTTTTGGAGGGCTTGTGAAAAGTCATTGCTTGTTGCTTTTACATCCATGTATGGAAGAACCCCGGCAGGCATCTGCCAAAAAAAAGGGTCAATTTTTGGAGGGCTTGTGAAAAGTCATTGCTTGTTGCTTTTACATCCATGTATGGAAGAACCCCGGCAGGCATCTGCCAAAAAAAAGGGTCAATTTTTGGAGGGCTTGTGAAAAGTCATTGCTTGTTGCTTTTACATCCATGTATGGAAGAACCCCGGCAGGCATCTGCCAAAAAAAAGGGTCAATTTTTGGAGGGCTTGTCAAAAGCCATTGCTTGTTGCTTTTACATCCATGTATGGATGAACCCCGGCAGGCATCTGCCAAAAAAAGCGTAAATTTTTGGAGTTCTTGTGAAAAGCCATTGCTTGTTGCTTTTACATCCATGTATGGAAGAACCCCGGCAGGCATCTGCCAAAAAAAGGGTCAATTTTTGGAGGGCTTGTGAAAAGTCATTGCTTGTTGCTTTTACATCCATGTATGGAAGAACCCCGGCAGGCATCTGCCAAAAAAAGCGTAAATTTTTGGAGGGCTTGTGAAAAGCCATTGCTTGTTGCTTTTACACCCATGTATGGAAGAACCCCGGCAGGCCTCTGCCAAAAAAAGCGTCAATTTTTGGAGGGCTTGTGAAAAGCCATTGCTTGTTGCTTTTACATCCATGTATGGAAGAACCCCGGCAGGCATCTGCCAATAAAAAGGGTTAATTTTTGGAGAGCTTGTGAAAAGCCTTTGCTTGTTGCTTTTACATCCATGTATGGAAGAACCCCGGCAGGCATCTGCCAATAAAAAGGGTCAATTTTTGGAGGGCTTGTGAAAAGCCATTGCTTGTTGCTTTTACATCCATGTATGGAAGAACCCCGGCAGGCATCTGCCAATAAAAAGGGTCAATTTTTGGAGGGCTTGTGAAAAGCCATTACTTGTTGCTTTTACATCCATGTATGGAAGAACCCCGGCAGGTATCTGCCAATAAAAAGGGTCAATTTTTGGAGGGCTTGTGAAAAGCCATTGCTTGTTGCTTTTACATCCATGTATGAAAGAACCCCGGCAGGCATCTGCCAAAAGAAAGGGTCAATTTTTGGAGGGCTTGTGAAAAGCCATTGCTTGTTGCTTTTACATCCATGTATGGAAGAACCCTGGCAGGTATCTGCCAAAAAAAGGGTCAATTTTTGGAGGGCTTGTGAAAAGCCATTGCTTGTTGCTTTTACATCCATGTATGGAAGAACCCCGGCAGGCATCTGCCAATAAAAAGGGTCAATTTTTGGAGGGCTTGTGAAAAGCCATTGCTTGTTGCTTTTACGTCCATGTATGGAAGAACCCCGGCAGGCATCTGCCAAAAAAAAGGGTCAATTTTTGGAGGGCTTGTGAAAAGTCATTGCTTGTTGCTTTTACATCCATGTATGGAAGAACCCCGGCAGGCATCTGCCAAAAAAAGCGTAAATTTTTGGAGGGCTTGTCAAAAGCCATTGCTTGTTGCTTTTACATCCATGTATGGAAGAACCCCGGCAGGCATCTGCCAAAAAAAAAGGGTCAATTTTTGGAGGGCTTGTGAAAAGTCATTGCTTGTTGCTTTTACATCCATCTATGGAAGAACCCCGGCAGGCATCTGCCAAAAAAAGCGTCAATTTTTGGAGGGCTTGTGAAAAGCCTTTGCTTGTTGCTTTTACATCCATGTATGGAAGAACCCCGGCAGGCATCTGCCAATAAAAAGGGTAAATTTTTGGAGGGCTTGGGAAAAGCCATTGCTTGTTGCTTTTACATCCATGTATGGAAGAACCCCGGCAGGCATCTGCCAAAAATAAGGGTCAATTTTTGGAGGGCTTGTGAAAAGCCATTGCTTGTTGCTTTTACATCCATGTATGGAAGAACCCCGGCAGGCATCTGCCAAAAAAAAGGGTCAATTTTTGGAGGGCTTGTGAAAAGTCATTGCTTGTTGCTTCTACATCCATCTATGGAAGAACCCCGGCAGGCATCTGCCAAAAAAAGCGTCAATTTTTGGAGGGCTTGTGAAAAGTCATTGCTTGTTGCTTTTACATCCATGTATGGAAGAACCCCGACAGGCATCTGCCAAAAAAAAGGGTCAATTTTTGGAAAGCTTGTGAAAAGTCATTGCTTGTTGCTTTTACATCCATCTATGGAAGAACCCCGGCAGGCATCTGCCAATAAAAAGGGTCAATTTTTGGAGGGCTTGTGAAAAGCCATTGCTTGTTGCTTTTACGTCCATGTATGGAAGAACCCCGGAAGGCATCTGCCAAAAAAAGGGTCAATTTTTGGAGGGCTTGTGAAAAGTCATTGCTTGTTGCTTTTACATCCATGTATGGAAGAACCCCGGCAGGCATCTGCCAATAAAAAGGGTCAATTTTTGGAGGGCTTGTGAAAAGGCATTGCTTGTTGCTTTTACATCCATGTATGGAAGAACCCCGGCAGGCATCTGCCAAAAAAAAGGGTCAATTTTTGGAGGGCTTGTGAAAAGCCATTGCTTGTTGCTTTTACATCCATGTATGGAAGAACCCCGGCAGGCATCTGCCAATAAAAAGGGTACATTTTTGGAGGGCTTGTGAAAAGCTATTGCTTGTTGCTTTTACATCCATGTATGGAAGAACCCCGGCAGGCATCTGCCAAAAAAAGCGTCAATTTTTGGAGGGCTTGTGAAAAGCCATTGCTTGTTGCTTTTACATCCATGTATGGAAGAACCCCGGCAGGCATCTGCCAAAAAAAGCGTCAATTTTTGGAGGGCTTGTGAAAAGTCATTGCTTGTTGCTTTTACATCCATGTATGGAAGAACCCCGGCAGGCATCTGCCAAAAAAAGCGTCAATTTTTGCAGGGCTTGTGAAAAGCCATTGCTTGTTGCTTTTACATCCATGTATGGAAGAACCCCGGCAGGCATCTGCCAAAAAAAGCGTCAATTTTTGGAGGGCTTGTGAAAAGCCATTGCTTGTTGCTTTTACATCCATGTATGGAAGAACCCCGGCAGGCATCTGCCAATAAAAAGGGTCAATTTTTGGAGGGCTTGTGAAAAGTCATTGCTTGTTGCTTCTACATCCATCTATGGAAGAACCCCGGCAGGCATCTGCCAAAAAAAGCGTCAATTTTTGGAAGGCTTGTGAAAAGTCATTGCTTGTTGCTTTTACATCCATGTATGGAAGAACCCCGACAGGCATCTGCCAAAAAAAAGGGTCAATTTTTGGAAAGCTTGTGAAAAGTCATTGCTTGTTGCTTTTACATCCATCTATGGAAGAACCCCGGCAGGCATCTGCCAATAAAAAGGGTCAATTTTTGGAGGGCTTGTGAAAAGCCATTGCTTGTTGCTTTTACGTCCATGTATGGAAGAACCCCGGCAGGCATCTGCCAATAAAAAGGGTAAATTTTTGGAGGGCTTGTGAAAAGTCATTGCTTGTTGCTTTTACATCCATGTATGGAAGAACCCCGGCAGGCATCTGCCAATAAAAAGGGTCAATTTTTGGAGGGCTTGTGAAAAGCCATTGCTTGTTGCTTTTACATCCATGTATGGAAGAACCCCGGCAGGCATCTGCCAATAAAAAGAGTAAATTTTTGGAGGGCTTGTCAAAAGCCATTACTTGTTGCTTTTACATCCATGTATGGAAGAACCCCGGCAGGCATCTGCCAAAAAAAAGGGTCAATTTTTGGAGGGCTTGTGAAAAGCCATTGCTTGTTGCTTTTACATCCATCTATGGAAGAACCCCGGCAGGTATCTGCCAAAAAAAGGGTCAATTTTTGGAGGGCTTGTGAAAAGCCATTGCTTGTTGCTTTTACATCCATGTATGGAAGAACCCCGGCAGGCATCTGCCAATAAAAAGGGTCAATTTTTGGAGGGCTTGTGAAAAGCCATTGCTTGTTGCTTTTATGTCCTTGTATGGAAGAACCCCGGCAGGCATCTGCCAAAAAAAGCGTCAATTTTTGGAAGGCTTGTGAAAAGCCATTGCTTGTTGCTTTTACATCCATGTATGGAAGAACCCCGGCAGGCATCTGCCAAAAAAAAGCGTCAATTTTTGGAGGGCTTGTGAAAAGCCATTGCTTGTTGCTTTTACATCCATGTATGGAAGAACCCCGGCAGGCATCTGCCCAAAAAAAGGGTCAATTTTTGGAGGGCTTGTGAAAAGTCATTGCTTGTTGCTTTTACATCCATGTATGGAAGAACCCCGGCAGGCATCTGCCAATAAAAAGGGTCAATTTTTGGAGGGCTTGTGAAAAGCCATTGCTTGTTGCTTTTACGTCCATGTATGGAAGAACCCCGGCAGGCATCTGCCAAAAAAAGGATCAATTTTTGGAGGGCTTGTGAAAAGTCATTGCTTGTTGCTTTTACATCCATGTATGGAAGAACCCCGGCAGGCATCTGCCAAAAAAAGGGTCAATTTTTGGAGGGCTTGTGAAAAGTCATTGCTTGTTGCTTTTACATCCATGTATGGAAGAACCCCGGCAGGCATCTGCCAAAAAAAGCGTAAATTTTTGGAGGGCTTGTGAAAAGCCATTGCTTGTTGCTTTTACATCCATGTATGGAAGAACCCCGGCAGGCATCTGCCAAAAAAAAGGGTCAATTTTTGGAGGGCTTGTGAAAAGCCATTGCTTGTTGCTTTTACATCCATGTATGGAAGAACCCCGGCAGGCATCTGCCAATAAAAAGGGTAAATTTTTGGAGGGCTTGTGAAAAGCCATTGCTTGTTGCTTTTACATCCATGTATGGAAGAACCCCGGCAGGCATCTGGCAAAAAAAGCGTCAATTTTTGGAGGGCTTGTGAAAAGCCATTGCTTGTTGCTTTTACATCCATGTATGGAAGAACCCCGGCAGGCATCTGCAAAAAAAAAAGCGTCAATTTTTGGAGGGCTTGTGAAAAGTCATTGCTTGTTGCTTTTACATCAATGTATGGAAGAACCCCGGCAGGCATCTGCCAAAAAAAGCGTCAATTTTTGGAGGGCTTGTGAAAAGCCATTGCTTGTTGCTTTTACATCCATGTATGGAAGAACCCCGGCAGGCATCTGCCAAAAAAAGCGTCAATTTTTGGAGGGCTTGTGAAAAGCCATTGCTTGTTGCTTTTACATCCATGTATGGAAGAACCCCGGCAGGCATCTGCCAAAAAAAAGCGTCAATTTTTGGAGGGCTTGTGAAAAGTCATTGCTTGTTGCTTCTACATCCATCTATGGAAGAACCCCGGCAGGCATCTGCCAATAAAAAGCGTCAATTTTTGGAGGGCTTGTTAAAAGCCATTGCTTGTTGCTTTTACATCCATGTATGGAAGAACCCCGGCAGGCATCTGCCAATAAAAAGGGTCAATTTTTGGAGGGCTTGTGAAAAGTCATTGCTTGTTGCTTTTACATCCATCTATGGAAGAACCCCGGCAGGCATCGGATAAAAAAAGCGTCAATTTTTGGAGGGCTTGTGAAAAGCCATTGCTTTTTGCTTTTACATCCATGTATGGAAGAACCCCGGCAGGCATCTGCCAAAAAAAGCGTAAATTTTTGGAGGGCTTGTGAAAAGCCATTGCTTGTTGCTTTTACATCCATGTATGGAAGAACCCCGGCAGGCATCTGCCAATAAAAAGGGTCCATTTTTGGAGGGCTTGTGAAAAGCCATTGCTTGTTGCTTTTACATCCATGTATGGAAGAACCCCGGCAGGCATCTGCCAATAAAAGGGTACATTTTTGGAGGGCTTGTGAAAAGTCATTGCTTGTTGCTTTTACATCCATGTATGGAAGAACCCCGGCAGGCATCTGCCAAAAAAAGGGTAAATTTTTGGAGGGCTTGTGAAAAGCCATTGCTTGTTGCTTTTACATCCATGTATGGAAGAACCCCGGCAGGCATCTGCCAAAAAAAAGGGTCAATTTTTGGAGGGCTTCTGAATAGTCATTGCTTGTTGCTTTTACATCCATGTATGGAAGAACCCCGGCAGGCATCTGCCAATAAAAAGGGTCAATTTTTGGAGGGCTTGTGAAAAGCCATTGCTTGTTGCTTTTACGTCCATGTATGGAAGAACCCCGGCAGGAATCTGCCAATAAAAAGGGTCAATTTTTGGAGGGCTTGTGAAAAGCCATTGCTTGTTGCTTTTACATCCATGTATGGAAGAACCCCGGCAGGCATCTGCAAATAAAAAGGGTCAATTTTTGGAGGGCTTGTCAAAAGCCATTGCTTGTTGCTTTTACATCCATGTATGGAAGAACCCCGGCAGGCATCTGCCAATAAAAAGGGTCAATTTTTGGAGGGCTTGTGAAAAGCCATTGCTTGTTGCTTTTACATCCATGTATGGAAGAACCCCGGCAGGCATCTGCCAAAAAAAAGGGTCAATTTTTGGAGGGCTTGTGAAAAGTCATTGCTTGTTGCTTTTACATCCATGTATGGAAGAACCCCGGCAGGCATCTGCCAAAAAAAGCGTCAATTTTTGGAGGGCTTGTGAAAAGCCATTGCTTGTTGCTTTTACATCCATGTATGGAAGAACCCCGGCAGGCATCTGCCAAAAAAAGCGTCAATTTTTGGAGGGCTTGTGAAAAGCCATTGCTTGTTGCTTTTACATCCATGTATGGAAGAACCCCGGCAGGCATCTGCCAAAAAAAAGGGTCAATTTTTGGAGGGCTTGTGAAAAGTCATTGCTTGTTGCCTTTACATCCATCTATGGAAGAACCCCGGCAGGTATCTGCCAAAAAAAGCGTCAATTTTTGGAGGGCTTGTGAAAAGCCATTGCTTGTTGCTTTTACATCCATTTATGGAAGAACCCCGGCAGGCATCTGCCCAAAAAAAGGGTCAATTTTTGGAGGGCTTGTGAAATTCATTGCTTGTTGCTTTTACATCCATGTATGGAAGAACCCCGGCAGGCATCTGCCAAAAAAAGCGTCAATTTTTGGAGGGCTTGTGAAAAGCCATTGCTTGTTGCTTTTACATCGATGTATGGAAGAACCCCGGCAGGCATCTGCCAAAAAAAGCGTCAATTTATGGAGGGCTTGTGAAAAGCCATTGCTTGTTGCTTTTACATCCATGTATGGAAGAACCCCGGCAGGCATCTGCCAATAAAAAGGGTCAATTTTTGGAGGGCATGTGAAAAGTCATTGCTTGTTGCTTTTACATCCATCTATGGAAGAACCCCGGCAGGCATCTGCCAAAAAAAAGGGTCAATTTTTGGAGGGCTTGTCAAAAGCCATTGCTTGTTGCTTTTACATCTATGTATGGAAGAACCCCGGCAGGCATCTGCCCAAAAAAAGGGTCAATTTTTGGAGGGCTTGTGAAAAGTCATTGCTTGTTGCTTTTACATCCATGTATGGAAGAACCCCGGCAGGCATCTGCCAAAAAAAGCGTCAATTTTTGGAGGGCTTGTGAAAAGCCATTGCTTGTTGCTTCTACATCCATCTATGGAAGAACCCCGGCAGGCATCTGCCAAAAAAAAAGGTCAATTTTTGGAGGGCTTGTGAAAAGTCATTGCTTGTTGCTTTTACATCCATGTATGGAAGAACCCCGGCAGGCATCTGCCAATAAAAAGGGTCAATTTTTGGATGGGTTGTGAAAAGCCATTGCTTGTTGCTTTTACATCCATGTATGGAAGAACCCCGGCAGGCATCTGCCAATAAAAAGGGTCAATTTTTGGAGGGCTTATGAAAAGTCATTGCTTGTTGCTTTTACATCCATCTATGGAAGAACCCCGGCAGGCATCTGCCAAAAAAAGCGTCAATTTTTGGAGGGCTTGTGAAAAGCCATTGCTTGTTGCTTTTACATCCATGTATGGAAGAACCCCGGCAGGCATCTGCCCAAAAAAAGGGTCAATTTTTGGAGGGCTTGTGAAAAGTCATTGCTTGTTGCTTTTACATCCATGTATGGAAGAACCCCGGCAGGCATCTGCCAATAAAAAGGGTCCATTTTTGGAGGGCTTGTGAAAAGCCATTGCTTGTTGCTTTTACATCCATGTATGGAAGAACCCCGGCAGGCATCTGCCAATAAAAAGGGTCAATTTTTGGAGGGCTTGTCAAAAGCCATTGCTTGTTGCTTTTACATCCATGTATGGAAGAACCCCGGCAGGCATCTGCCAATAAAAATTGTCAATTTTTGGAGGGCTTGTGAAAAGTCATTGCTTGTTGCTTTTACATCCATGTATGGAAGAACCCCGGCAGGCATCTGCCAAAAAAAGCGTCAATTTTTGGAGGGCTTGTGAAAAGCCATTGCTTGTTGCTTTTACATCCATCTATGGAAGAACCCCGGCAGGCATCTGCCAATAAAAAAGGTCAATTTTTGGAGGGCTTGTGAAAAGCCATTGCTTGTTGCTTTTACATCCATGTATGGAAGAACCCCGGCAGGCATCTGCCAAAAAAAAGGGTCAATTTTTGGAGGGCTTGTGAAAAGTCATTGCTTGTTGCTTTTACATCCATGTATGGAAGAACCCCGGCAGGCATCTGCCAATAAAAAGGGTCAATTTTTGGATGGGTTGTGAAAAGCCATTGCTTGTTGCTTTTACATCCATGTATGGAAGAACCCCGGCAGGCATCTGCCAATAAAAAGGGTCAATTTTTGGAGGGCTTATGAAAAGTCATTGCTTGTTGCTTTTACATCCATCTATGGAAGAACCCCGGCAGGCATCTGCCAAAAAAAGCGTCAATTTTTGGAGGGCTTGTGAAAAGCCATTGCTTGTTGCTTTTACATCCATGTATGGAAGAACCCCGGCAGGCATCTGCCCAAAAAAAGGGTAAATTTTTGGAGGGCTTGTGAAAAGTCATTGCTTGTTGCTTTTATATCCATGTATGGAAGAACCCCGGCAGGCATCTGCCAATAAAAAGGGTCCATTTTTGGAGGGCTTGTGAAAAGCCATTGCTTGTTGCTTTTACATCCATGTATGGAAGAACCCCGGCAGGCATCTGCCAATAAAAAGGGTCAATTTTTGGAGGGCTTGTCAAAAGCCATTGCTTGTTGCTTTTAGGGCGGGTTCACACATGGCGGAATTGCACTTAAATTCCGCTGCGGACACTCCGCAGCGTTAATCCGCAGCGGAGCCGTTTCTACATTGACTTTCACTTTAATTTAGCAGTGTTCGTTTACACGATGCGTACAATTCCGCTGCGGAGCATAGGCTGCGGAGCGGAATTTGGTGTCCGCAGCATGCTCTGTCTGTTGCGGAGCAGTGGCGGACTCATGGCGGAATTTCTCCATTGACTTCAATGGAGATTCAAAGTTCCGCAATGAAGTCCGCAGCTGTCATGCACATGTCATGTGTGCTGCGGATGCGTCTTGCTTTTTTTACTTGACATTTCTTCATTCTGGCTGGACCTATGTATTTCTAGGTCTACAGCCAGACTGAGGAAGTCAATGGGGCTCCCGTAATGACGGGAGCGTTGCTAGGAGACGTCAGTAAATAGTCACTGTCCAGGGTGCTGAAAGAGTTAAGCGATCGGCAGTAACTGTTTCTGCACCCGGGACAGTGACTACCGATCTCAATATACATGTATCTGTAAAAAAACATATAAGTTCATACTTACCGAGAACTCCCTGTTTCTGTCTCCAGTCCGGCCTCCCAGGATGACGTTTCAGTGTAAGTGACGGCTGCAGCCAATCACAGGCCAAGCACAGGCTGCAGCGGTCACATGGACTGGCGCGTCATCCAGGGAGGTCGGGCTGGATGCCGAAGGAGGGACGCGTCATAAAGACAACGGGCGGTAAGTATGAATTTCTTTTACTTTCACTAGGGAAAGTGCTGTCCCTTCTCTCTATCCTGCACTGATAGGGAGAAGGGAAGCACTTTTCCCGCAGTCCGCAGCAGCTAGTCCGCATCAATTTTCTGCACATTTTGTGCAGATCCGCAGCCGTAATCCGCAACCCGGATTAGGTGCGGCATTGATGCGGACAGTTGCGGAGGAATTCCGCCATGTGTGGTCATGCCCTTACATCCATGTATGGAAGAACCCCGGCAGGCATCTGCCAATAAAAATTGTCAATTTTTGGAGGGCTTGTGAAAAGTCATTGCTTGTTGCTTTTACATCCATGTATGGAAGAACCCCGGCAGGCATCTGCCAAAAAAAGCGTCAATTTTTGGAGGGCTTGTGAAAAGCCATTGCTTGTTGCTTTTACATCCATCTATGGAAGAACCCCGGCAGGCATCTGCCAATAAAAAAGGTCAATTTTTGGAGGGCTTGTGAAAAGCCATTGCTTGTTGCTTTTACATCCATGTATGGAAGAACCCCGGCAGGCATCTGCCAATAAAAAGGGTCCATTTTTGGAGGGCTTGTGAAAAGCCATTGCTTGTTGCTTTTACATCCATGTATGGAAGAACCCCGGCAGGCATCTGCCAATAAAAAGGGTCAATTTTTGGAGGGCTTGTCAAAAGCCATTGCTTGTTGCTTTTACATCCATGTATGGAAGAACCCCGGCAGGCATCTGCCAATAAAAATTGTCAATTTTTGGAGGGCTTGTGAAAAGTCATTGCTTGTTGCTTTTACATCCATGTATGGAAGAACCCCGGCAGGCATCTGCCAAAAAAAGCGTCAATTTTTGGAGGGCTTGTGAAAAGCCATTGCTTGTTGCTTTTACATCCATCTATGGAAGAACCCCGGCAGGCATCTGCCAATAAAAAAGGTCAATTTTTGGAGGGCTTGTGAAAAGCCATTGCTTGTTGCTTTTACATCCATGTATGGAAGAACCCCGGCAGGCATCTGCCAAAAAAAAGGGTCAATTTTTGGAGGGCTTGTGAAAAGCCATTGCTTGTTGCTTTTACATCCATGTATGGAAGAACCCCGGCAGGCATCTGCCAATAAAAAGGGTCAATTTTTGGAGGGCTTATGAAAAGTCATTGCTTGTTGCTTTTACATCCATCTATGGAAGAACCCCGGCAGGCATCTGCCAAAAAAAGCGTCAATTTTTGGAGGGCTTGTGAAAAGCCATTGCTTGTTGCTTTTACATCCATGTATGGAAGAACCCCGGCAGGCATCTGCCCAAAAAAAGGGTCAATTTTTGGAGGGCTTGTGAAAAGTCATTGCTTGTTGCTTTTACATCCATGTATGGAAGAACCCCGGCAGGCATCTGCCAATAAAAAGGGTCCATTTTTGGAGGGCTTGTGAAAAGCCATTGCTTGTTGCTTTTACATCCATGTATGGAAGAACCCCGGCAGGCACCTGCCAATAAAAAGGGTCAATTTTTGGAGGGCTTGTCAAAAGCCAATGCTTGTTGCTTTTACATCCATGTATGGAAGAACCCCGGCAGGCATCTGCCAATAAAAAGGGTAAATTTTTGGAGGGCTTGTGAAAAGCCATTGCTTGTTGCTTTTACATCCATGTATGGAAGAACCCCGGCAGGCATCTGCCAAAAAAAGCGTCAATTTTTGGAGGGCTTGTGAAAAGCCATTGCTTGTTGCTTTTACATCCATGTATGAAAGAACCCCGGCAGGCATCTGCAAAAAAAAAAAGCGTCAATTTTTGGAGGGCTTGTGAAAAGTCATTGCTTGTTGCTTTTACATCAATGTATGGAAGAACCCCGGCAGGCATCTGCCAAAAAAAGCGTCAATTTTTGGAGGGCTTGTGAAAAGCCATTGCTTGTTGCTTTTACATCCATGTATGGAAGAACCCCGGCAGGCATCTGCCAAAAAAAGCGTCAATTTTTGGAGGGCTTGTGAAAAGCCATTGCTTGTTGCTTTTACATCCATGTATGGAAGAACCCCGGCAGGCATCTGCCCAAAAAAAGGGTCAATTTTTGGAGGGCTTGTGAAAAGTCATTGCTTGTTGCTTTTACATCCATGTATGGAAGAACCCCGGCAGGCATCTGCCAATAAAAAGGGTCCATTTTTGGAGGGCTAGTGAAAAGCCATTGCTTGTTGCTTTTACATCCATGTATGGAAGAACCCCGGCAGGCATCTGCCAATAAAAAGGGTCCATTTTTGGAGGGCTTGTGAAAAGTCATTGCTTGTTGCTTTTACATCCATGTATGGAAGAACCCCGGCAGGCATCTGCCAATAAAAAGGGTCAATTTTTGGAGGGCTTGTGAAAAGCCATTGCTTGTTGTTTTTACATCCATGTATGGAAGAACCCCGGCAGGCATCTGCCAATAAAAAGGGTAAATTTTTGGAGGGCTTGTGAAAAGTCATTGCTTGTTGCTTTTACATCCATGTATGGAAGAACCCCGGCAGGCATCTGCCAAAAAAAGCGTCAATTTTTGGAGGGCTTGTGAAAAGCCATTGCTTGTTGCTTTTACATCCATGTATGGAAGAACCCCGGCAGGCATCTGCCAAAAAAAAGGGTCAATTTTTGGAAAGCTTGTGAAAAGTCATTGCTTGTTGCTTTTACATCTATCTATGGAAGAACCCCGGCAGGCATCTGCCAATAAAAAGCGTCAATTTTTGGAGGGCTTGTGAAAAGTCATTGCTTGTTGCTTCTACATCTATCTATGGAAGAACCCCGGCAGGCATCTGCCAATAAAAAGCGTCAATTTTTGGAGGGCTTGTGAAAAGCCATTGCTTGTTGCTTTTACATCCATCTATGGAAGAACCCCGGCAGGCATCTGCCAATAAAAAGGGTCAATTTTTGGAGGGCTTGTGAAAAGTCATTGCTTGTTGCTTTTACATCCATCTATGGAAGAACCCCGGCAGGCATCTGATAAAAAAAGCGTCAATTTTTGGAGGGCTTGTGAAAAGCCATTGCTTTTTGCTTTTACATCCATGTATGGAAGAACCCCGGCAGGCATCTGCCAAAAAAAGCGTAAATTTTTGGAGGGCTTGTGAAAAGCCATTGCTTGTTGCTTTTACATCCATGTATGGAAGAACCCCGGCAGGCATCTGCCAAAAAAAAGGGTACATTTTTGGAGGGCTTGTGAAAAGTCATTGCTTGTTGCTTTTACATCCATGTATGGAAGAACCGCGGCAGGCATCTGCCAAAAAAAGGGTCAATTTTTGGAGGGCTTGTGAAAAGCCATTGCTTGTTGCTTTTACATCCATGTATGGAAGAACCCCGGCAGGCATCTGCCAAAAAAAAGGGTAAATTTTTGGAGGGCTTCTGAATAGTCATTGCTTGTTGCTTTTACATCCATGTATGGAAGAACCCCGGCAGGCATCTGCCAATAAAAAGGGTCAATTTTTGGAGGGCTTGTGAAAAGCCATTGCTTGTTGCTTTTACGTCCATGTATGGAAGAACCCCGGCAGGCATCTGCCAATAAAAAGGGTCAATTTTTGGAGGGCTTGTCAAAAGCCTTTGCTTGTTGCTTTTAAATCCATGTATGGAAGAACCCCGGCAGGCATCTGCCAATAAAAATTGTCAATTTTTGGAGGGCTTGTGAAAAGCCATTGCTTGTTGCTTTTACATCCATGTATGGAAGAACCCCGGCAGGCATCTGCAAATAAAAAGGGTCAATTTTTGGAGGGCTTGTCAAAAGCCATTGCTTGTTGCTTTTACATCCATGTATGGAAGAACCCCGGCAGGCATCTGCCAATAAAAAGGGTCAATTTTTGGAGGGCTTGTGAAAAGCCATTGCTTGTTGCTTTTACATCCATGTATGGAAGAACCCCGGCAGGCATCTGCCAAAAAAAAGGGTCAATTTTTGGAGGGCTTGTGAAAAGTCATTGCTTGTTGCTTTTACATCCATGTATGGAAGAACCCCGGCAGGCATCTGCCAAAAAAAGCGTCAATTTTTGGAGGGCTTGTGAAAAGCCATTGCTTGTTGCTTTTACATCCATGTATGGAAGAACCCCGGCAGGCATCTGCCAAAAAAAGCGTCAATTTTTGGAGGGCTTGTGAAAAGCCATTGCTTGTTGCTTTTACATCCATTTATGGAAGAACCCCGGCAGGCATCTGCCCAAAAAAAGGGTCAATTTTTGGAGGGCTTGTGAAAAGTCATTGCTTGTTGCTTTTACATCCATGTATGGAAGAACCCCGGCAGGCATCTGCCAATAAAAAGGGTCAATTTTTAGAGGGCTTGTGAAAAGTCATTGCTTGTTGCTTTTACATCCATCTATGGAAGAACCCCGGCAGGCATCTGCCAAAAAAAAGGGTCAATTTTTGGAGGGCTTGTCAAAAGCCATTGCTTGTTGCTTTTACATCTATGTATGGAAGAACCCTGGCAGGCATCTGCCCAAAAAAAGGGTCAATTTTTGGAGGGCTTGTGAAAAGTCATTGCTTGTTGCTTTTACATCCATGTATGGAAGAACCCCGGCAGGCATCTGCCAAAAAAAGCGTCAATTTTTGGAGGGCTTGTGAAAAGCCATTGCTTGTTGCTTTTACATCCATGTATGGAAGAACCCCGGCAGGCATCTGCCAAAAAAAAGGGTCAATTTTTGGAGGGCTTGTGAAAAGCCATTGCTTGTTGCTTTTACATCCATGTATGGAAGAACCCCGGCAGGCATCTGCCAAAAAAAGCGTCAATTTTTGGAGGGCTTGTGAAAAGCCATTGCTTGTTGCTTCTACATCCATCTATGGAAGAACCCCGGCAGGCATCTGCCAAAAAAAAAGGTCAATTTTTGGAGGGCTTGTGAAAAGTCATTGCTTGTTGCTTTTACATCCATCTATGGAAGAACCCCGGCAGGCATCTGCCAATAAAAAGGGTCAATTTTTGGATGGGTTGTGAAAAGCCATTGCTTGTTGCTTTTACATCCATGTATGGAAGAACCCCGGCAGGCATCTGCCAAAAAAAGCGTCAATTTTTGGAGGGCTTGTGAAAAGCCATTGCTTGTTGCTTTTACATCCATCTATGGAAGAACCCCGGCAGGCATCTGCCAATAAAAAAGGTCAATTTTTGGAGGGCTTGTGAAAAGCCATTGCTTGTTGCTTTTACATCCATGTATGGAAGAACCCCGGCAGGCATCTGCCAAAAAAAAGGGTCAATTTTTGGAGGGCTTGTGAAAAGTCATTGCTTGTTGCTTTTACATCCATGTATGGAAGAACCCCGGCAGGCATCGGCCAATAAAAAGGGTCAATTTTTGGATGGGTTGTGAAAAGCCATTGCTTGTTGCTTTTACATCCATGTATGGAAGAACCCCGGCAGGCATCTGCCAATAAAAAGGGTCAATTTTTGGAGGGCTTGTGAAAAGTCATTGCTTGTTGCTTTTACATCCATGTATGGAAGAACCCCGGCAGGCATCTGCCAAAAAAAGCGTCAATTTTTGGAGGGCTTGTGAAAAGCCATTGCTTGTTGCTTTTACATCCATGTATGGAAGAACCCCGGCAGGCATCTGCCCAAAAAAAGGGTCAATTTTTGGAGGGCTTGTGAAAAGTCATTGCTTGTTGCTTTTACATCC